>NC_091528.1:3223200-3539625 GCF_041682495.2 Bombus fervidus | reverse complement strand
TGTATAAATTTTATATTATTACGTCGAAACGAGAAGAATACGTCGTTAATAAAAAACGCAATATAATATTGTTGGTTAAGTTCTCGCAGACTTATGTTCATATTTTAGTTTTCACGCCTTCCAATTTCTCTTGCAACACGATCGATCGCTATTCGAGAGAAACTGAAATTCTATGTCTTCTGCCGGTTGAACATACATTTTTTCGTTTATTAAACATCAATCTGTTTCGCTGATGAATCTATCTCTGAACAACTTTTACTCCCATATTCCCTTCGTTTCATTCTAAAATTTTAGAACAGTCGGAACAATTTTCTATTGTTTTATATTCCGACAATAATTCCCTTATTCAATTTTTTTTCTTCAACTTTAACTCATCTGTATTCGAGTTTTTTTCTTTAACACTAAAACACAAACATTCATAATTTTCCTACGTACAAAGCTTTCATTTCTTGCAAATAATATCTTTGATCGTCGATTATTATCCAAAGATAGAAATCTGGACAAACTTAAATACATAAATTTCACACACATTCGTGTTGGAGAAATATCGATTAATGTTTACGAGTTGGGGTTAAATATGCAGGTAACATTGACCTTTCAAAGTCAGCAATTAACCGAAAGAGTGCAGTTCTCTTTCGTCGTCTCGCTCTTTTTAACAGTACGCCTATCAATAAAACCACCCTCTGTCCTCTTGTAATGGGTATCCACGTCCTCCGGAAAAAGGGAAGGTCGAGCTGCTCTTTGACGCGCGAAAGTCTAGCCGATGAAGAAGAGGACAGGGGAACAGGGATAGAAAAAGGTATCTGAAGCTTCGGTCTGGGCCAAGTCGTCTGAGCAAAAGTTCGTGGGATGGAGATCAAAGGAACCATGTAATTTACTCACAGAGTCGTCTCCTATCAGTGCGATGACTGCCATGTTGGCACGCTTTCGCGTACACGTATCGCTGGTTGTATTATATTTGTAGGGGAAATGATTCGCAGATGTTCATTAGGCTTCGGTGAAACATACGACTGCCTGTTGTAACAGAGTGTGGAAAGATCGGAGTAGAAATGTTTGGTTAGTCGAGACTCTAATCTTAATTAACGCTATGGATCAATTTACAGGACATTAATGATTGTAGCGAAAAAGGTAGCGTGGAATTGTAATGTTAGTTTGGAAATCATAGTAATTAACTATAATGTCAGTACGTGTTTATCTACTTATTTGCGGCGTTGGAATTAAGGAGTGCACGAAACGATAAATAAAAGAAGAGAAGTAAGAGAAGTAAGAGAAGTAAGAATTCCTTTTCATTCAGAACTTTCCAGTGGCCCTTTAAGTTCTAGATATTGAGACAGATAGTAGATGATACATCGGTTGTATTTTTAAAAGAAGAATCCCGGACAAAGATTCTTGAGAAATTTTATTTCGAACGTAAATACATCCCTTTAATGAGCAGTGCGAGAGAGTGGCCACAGTAGTTAACGTGAAAATGTAAAAAAATTTCAAAACAACGCGTGACATGTTAATAACTCGTGGTATATAAAGTCGCAACATGTACGAGATAAAACGCGCATGCTTAAAAGTGACCTATACCGTGGTAGTTTTACCGAGGAAAAGGGCGGTCATAAACAGAATATGTTCACGAGACACGTGTGCAGGTTCGACCGACTCCAAGTTTCTACTTCTGACACTCGTACAAATGCCAGGCGAGGGAGCAAGCGTTTATACGCGCGACAAGAGATCGTTTTCGTTGTGCTGAAGGTTGCTCGTGGAGAGCGTGGACGACGACGTAAAAATTGCCAGAGGCGATGCGGCACGTATACGTCGTCGTGAAAACTTCCAGATGATTCCATTTTCCCATGGGATGCTTACGGAACAACAGAGAGCAACGTGGGTCAGTGGAGACCTGCAGTCACATCTTGGCTACTATGACGCGAACAGAAAGGAAATAGAGAAACGGAGAGGAAGAAGGAAATGAAGAGAGACGCCACAATGAGCATGGTTGTGTGTAGCGCTGTAACTTGTCGGCATTAAGCCAATTAAGATGACGTATGGCTGCAAAACTTTCGCTCTACGAACCGCCACCAAGGACAATTAATTTCGCCTGCTCGTTCTTACCACCTTATAACTAGTGATGGGATCAAGCTCGATATATATTTATGAAATCGAGTCAATTCCAATACCAAAGTTTAGTTTCGTTTTCATTGTTACAACAATTTGTGTTCCATTTTCTGTATTTATTATACAAGCATTGGAGTTAAAAGAGATAGTTTCGAACGAGTACTGGTAACTACTTTGTCATTCGAAAACATCGAATCTCGTAAAACTTAATACTTCAATCTTGAAAGATAAATAAAGTACGTGCATTTCTGTTTACTTGAAATTTTCCAGATGAATTCAAACTTACTTGTACTTAGTTGATCCCATCGCTACTTGTAGCTAACGCGACGCCATGCTGCTAGTTTTACCTTCTGGTAGCTGGAGTTGCAAACAGAGTCTCGTGTCTACATCCTCTATTTCTTCCTTCTTAACTGTTCCGCGTGACACACGATAATTTTTCACGTTTCTGTCGTGGCGAACGGGAAAATTGATTTCTGGAGTTTCTTGTTGGTTTGCTGGTCATCTGTACGATTTGTCACAGGTAACGTCTGTCGTTAATTTGCCCTGGGGGCGGGTCGATTTGTAGCAGTTTCGACTTCAATTAAGAAGATCGGTGCCAGACCTGGCAATTTGTGGTAAGATTTTATAAACCAGTGGCCGATCCAAGATCCGAGACACGGTTAACTCGGCGAGGGGAAAAAGTTCGGAAGAAAATTAACGAGAGCGAAGCAAAAAGATTTTGTTAGCTTTCGCTAACTCAATTATTGTCCCTAACACGACTCGCGTTTTTTACGTTTGCTCGAAGAGATTGAATTATGAACCGCAATCAGCAGTTATATGCTCATAATGTTTGCTCTATTTGTTTCTTCGTCGCATGGGTTCGCTTTTCACTTTGGTTTGGCAGCGCTCCACCTCTTCCTAATTTACATGATCTCGTACATACAATGTTCTCTACCGATTTTCTTGTTGAAGATGTGAAATCTTTGGACCTTGTCCAAAGGAGTCGCCGGTGCAGGGAATGTTGATAAAATGATTAAATCATAATTTTCGCGTATGTATATATCGTACTGTATATAAGAACTACTTTTGTATAATATTTAATTAATAAGTATTTTGTTCCTAGATTCTAGATTTTTCAAATTAAAAGAATATTCTTTCAAATACCCCGTGATTTTTGATAGGATCTGAAAGGCCTGATCCCAACACGGTAAAATACGTAAGAATTAACACATTCTTCGTGCACCAGTTCTGTTCGATCGCTCATCGACAAGAGTTTATCGCTCGTTTGTTATCACTTGTACCTTGATAATAGGCAGAATGTTTCCAGTTGAATCACAGAGCCCTGAATTCGAATCGACAGCCGTGACGACGCGAAATTCTCGTTCTATTTCCTCAATTTGTGAGCTCTGGAGCATGCGATCCGCGTTAAAAGGGTCAATAGCGTCGACAGGTATCGGAGTCCTTTCTGAAAGGCTTCTCACATCCGATTAAAGCGGCCGTCGCGTCATTTCTGTCTGGCCACGTGCCGGATCGAAAGATCGAAGAGAGCGGCCGCGTTTCTCTCTTTCTCGATTTGATTCGTGTGGCATTCAACGCGTCTATCTACGCGTCATTTCCGGTTAGTTAACCTCATTGAAAAGCAGACCCGATGCCTCGGGCCGACTTCGATTCGAGATACGCGGCTGGAATGCGCCCCGGTTATATCATCGCGAAAGACATTTCCTGTTACTCGAGAAAACTGGAAACAGGTGGATACATGTTAGCTTTAGCCAGCCAAGTTGTAGATGTGGAGATAGAGAGATGGTGACATGGTCGCCGGATGGAGTGGCTTTTCTATGAGTTGAATTTTAAAGTGAGAAAAGACGCTGTGTCTCGATAAATCGCGTCTATATTTATAATGTTCTCAAATTCAACGGGATGTCGTCAAATCTACTTAATGGTTGTTAAAATTTCATTTAAAACTTGAACGCGAAATAAAAATGTAGCGAAAGTTTAAGTGTTCCGAATGAAACTCGATGTAATTAACGGCGCGATTATTAAGAACTTTGGATCGGCCATTCTGAAGAAATATGGACGAATTAATTGAATCTTGCTCCATATTCTAACATCCATAAACGATTAACGTGAATTTAAGTTTCCCAAGGAAGCGGACACCAAAATGATGTACATTTAGTCGGAACGTTTTAACGAGAAAAAATATCACAGAGAGGAAATATTCAGCGCCAGACACGGGTACTCGAGAGACTTTTTTTCAAATTTCCAAATGTTGAGTGCTCCGCGCTTCCGCTGAATCCGATAGGAGGCTCTTTAAAAATGTCACGTTGGAAATTACGATGTTCATATTTTTAAACGTTTCACATACGATTTTTGCATATTTTATATGTTCCAGGAGAAATTTTATGTTGGCAGATTATCAAAAAGAAGCTTAAAATTATCCGTACATTAGAAGCAACAAATACATCAAAGTTTAATGATTTGGTTTTTCAATAATAATATACGGATGCTTAAAAGATTTTATGTGTGTTTAAAAGATTTTATATTTAATTCAAAGTTGAATTGAACTTAATGGTCGTAAAGTTTAATAATGTTTTAAAGCGGCGAACGTATAAAATTCATATTGACACGTATTCTTCTCGTGAAATTATTTCACAATTCCCACGGAACCAAGAAATCTTGTTACAAGAAGATTTTGAATCACAAACTTTCATAAATTGCTCGAAGAAAAATCGCCATCAGTCCTGTTACTGTTCATCTAAAGTCACTTTGTATGTAATAAGGGACTTCAGTTCCATGAAACTACTTTGAAACTTCACGCTTCTTACATTTTTACTTGGCTAGTGGCAAAACAGGTCGATGTTTCTTTTGAAAGAGTATCTTCGAGATGCATATAATGGAAACTGTTTAATAACGTGCATTTACCTTTGACGATGATAACTATGCAACGTTAAAATTGCTCATAAAAAACTTTTAAGCATCCTGTTCTGCCTTACGAGGAATTTGTTCTATATTGCATTTTTAATAGAAGTTATTCAATCGCGCTAGCAGCGTAACGTAAATTTGTTACAAACATCAAAAAGGAAGTATCCGGTCTACGTTGAATTTTTTAATATAGCAAATATGGAAGAGCAATGAATTATTTCGAAAGACACGTTTTATAGGAATTTAATGGAAAGCTCGTGGAAAGGCAACGAGTTACTTTGCACTAAACATCTTGTAATTTTGATATTTCCAGATTTTACATTTACAGATTTGTACATTTGCAGGTACATTTTCAGATTTCTTTCAAATTTGATCGCTATGATCATAATAGTCTTATTACATTATAAGAGTCTTGTGTCTTATTATGCTAATGAGATTTCAAAATTGATATAGCACATACGATATGAAGATGTAAACGTTTTCTATGGCAATGTTCAAATATAATCATATTTCTGTCTGAATAAAACTCGATATTGATTTTACAAGCATCTGCGTGCTACTAGTAATTACACAAACAAAAATATGTGTTCGATGATTTAAATATTAATCGTAGGTATATTCTATGCAATCCTTTCAAATGAACAAGCGATTGTATCGTACTTCAAATTAAGTGGTCCCATATTCCTAAATTCACCATAAACTCTTCGATACGTAAAAACGAAGATTCGAAAGTACAAAGAATGATAATCGTAATGGAATGTGTGTCGTGGTATTTTTGTTTCGTCAGGATGGCAGCTCTTAATCCACTTAGCGAGCCTTTTAATCGCAACGAGAGGGTAGTTTTTTGCGGCGATAACAATAGCCCGTCCGGATCCGTGCTATTAGCAAACGATGCACGCGACTATGCACGTTTAACCAGCGTAGCGCCATAACTGATCCGAATTAATATGGCTTTGGATGCAGAACGCCACAACAGAAACTGGCCACGGTAAGAATTTATGTTTCAGAGCAATTAAGCTGGAACGAACGGCTTACACAGGGCCGCGTGCTCTCCGGAAAATGTTCGCCGATTGATTCGCGGCTGGATGAACGTCTGTGTTCACCTGCGCCACGGATTTCGACGAGGCAATTGAATTTCATCAAACTTAGATTTGCTGCTGTATGTGCCGAGCTATTTGCGTTTTATAACGAATCTACCATGTGACTTTCTTCGGCGATCGATCGATTTTCTTGTGCGGATATCTGGCAAATATTGATCGAACACAACTTAAAAAGAATCGATTGTGATTTCACATTGATCGCGCAAAACTTTGGAGGAAAGTTTCTCGCTCTTGAATTCCGTTAAGACTCTATGGCGAGATCTTCCTGTAATCTACCTCTTTTCCGAGATTATTCCCGTAAATTGGACTTTATTCGGAAGCCGGAGAAATTCTGGTTAGTGGAATAAGTTCGAACGGTCAGTCGGGCCGTTTTCTTCTTCTTTTTTCGCTCTTTTATGCAGGAGAAAAAATTGGGAATTAAGCTTACGTAGATCGTGAGTTGGAATTTCTCGTTACTCATTTAAATCGTTGTTTAATTCTACGCAACACTTGTATGCTGTCGGAAATTCACGCACTAATAGGCTGTCGCAATGTACAGAAAACGCGTATAATGGAGCAAGCGTTTAATTAAGCGCCGCTCTGCGTTGAAAGGTCTTTAGTTATGCGGATGTATGTACGTGTCGGGCATTTTTGTCGATCGTACTTCGTTTGTCCTCGAAATTTGCTGTTTCACGATGAAGCTACAATAGAGTAAATAAAATTAATTAATTGTTAGCAAAAGTAACACTGTTATAGAATCCGAAACACTGTATGTCTCCATACGACTATCACGAAGACGAGGAAGTTAAATTCGAACGCCAAGAGAAATATTTCTTGAAGGAATGTTTCTAGAAGGAATTCATAACGGTATATAGATATTAAAAAAAAAAAAAAAAAAACATTAATATATTCGTGGATTGGTTCGCCAACTTGGAACCGCCGATCTGGAAATGTTGCAGCAGGAGAAAAAGACCGATTATCCAAAGCTTGGTTCCTGGCTGTCCTAATGTTACCGACATGGATCGCTACTCACCGCGAATCTAAGAGGAAAATTTCCTACTTTCTCCCTTTCTTCTCCGTTGGTAGGATTTTCTCGGTTCCTCTTTAGACGACTCGTTCATCCTTTACCCTCTTGGCCATAGACTCTAACCGCTTCTTTCATAGCTACGAGAAGGACGAGGGAAACTTTTGTTCCTCTACCAAGTCGACTTTCATTCGTGTTCTTTTTCTTTACTCACCTTCTCGCCTTTTCGCGCGCCACTTTTTATCCCTGCCTGCTGGCAAATTCAACTTTACGAGCGTGAATCCGTGAAAGTTCCACACGTCGCATGACGAGAATGTGAAAGATGTAAGAAGCAGATGGAAAGAACGAGTATTCATGGTGTGATCGCACGTCTTGATCAATTGATGTTTATGTTAAAGTACATCTTGTAAAAATAAGTCTTTTATAAGTACGACTATCGTGTACTGCATGGATCGTAGTGATACTATTCTAAATTTCTACGGTACAATTTGAAATCGAAATAGAGAATTTTCGTTGACGATTTAGGAGATTTTACATATGGAAGCTGCGACATCACGGTTGTAATATTTGAAAAGCAGTTTTGTTCCTTTCTTTTTCTTTCTTGTTTCTTTCTAATTTTCTTTTATTCTTTTTTGCCTTATTTTCGGAATCTTATTTATGGAACTTTCCAAATTCTGCAAATAAAGCGACGAATTATTACGTCGGCGCCGCACACCAGCCGGATAAAACTAACGAATCCTCCAACGTGGAAGAAGCTGGATACTCGTTTTCTTTCTGACCATGGAACGTTCAGTACACAAACTTTTCCATTTTCCCGGTAGATCCTCGTTTCGTGCTCTGGCTGTTCCCCGGGTTTTTCACCGACGAAAATCGCATGGAATCTGCATTACATATTCCGGAAGTTTGTATGCGGTCCACGGGTTGTAGGTCAGCCATGTCCAGTACGGAATCAGGAATGTACACAAAGTAAAAGCTGACAGAGTACTGCAGACAGTAGAGGCAAACAGAACTGCGGTTAACCCTCGCTAAACACCTATATGTCATGCCAGATCATAGATGATGGACTACTAACTACGTCGCTGCTATCTAGTAGTAAGACGATGTCTCCGGTCGGACGACACCGACGCATCGAACAGTGATCGCCTATTGACAGTGGCACACATCGCAAATATAAATACACACGAGCTGGAACTGTAATCGGTTGACATATTCGACGCGTTTCCGATGCACCTTGTATAATACGCACGTATTACTTCACCGGTGAACAAAACATTTTCTGTCGGTACACTGACCGAGTTTGAAAATGTTCCTCCTTTGAAAACACGTTTTCATGGCGAAACACGTTTTCAGAGTTATGAATAAATTTCGCCTTCGAGCCGCGGTTTCGCATAGTTGCCGCAAAATATTATCGCATAGGAAGATGACGATGCATTATGAATGGCTTGAAAAAATATTTACGAGATGCGTCTTGTGGGAGATGGATTCGAGAAGTTGAACAAACTTCTTCTCTTTTAAATTTGTTTTTGATTCTTTGATTGGTATTCTCCCGACATTTTATGCAATTGATAATTTAAATGAGTTTTTAAAGTCTTAAACGAAGTTTCATGTAATCTGAATCACGGTCGAGTGATAGAAGACGTTTGCAATTTTGTAAGCATAATTCTACTCTGCCGAGAACTTCAATTTTCATTATCACTTTCTACAAAATTTCTAACACTATATCGAAAGTCGAAGTTAAAATTTTAGTAAGCTTAAAGTACCGTGAAAATAATTAAAAGTGACCATTCGCAATAAATCAACGCAAGCATGCCCAACAAAAGAACATTCGAAAGCTTTCGATGATTTTGGCAGACACGTCCTTCCTGGTGTAACAACCGAAAGAAAGAAAAGTATAAAAGGCGCCGAATAACTTGCTACGGGATAAAATGCACGACCAGGTAGAAACCGGAAAGGGATACATCGTAAATTGAGGTGTTATCGAAGCTTCGAAACCCTTTAGCAACTAGATACACAGCGTCCGACACTGAACAAGGTTGGAAAGAAGATAGAACTATAGAGAGAAACGTAGACAGATCATAATCGTGGAAGAAACCGAGAGAGGTAGGGAAAGGAGAATCGTGTTCGTACCGTTTCCCATCGGTGGAAAATTCAACTCGTGTCCGAGTATTCGAGTTTCTGGTATAAATTAGGAAAAAAGTGGAAATACGTGGAAACTTGGGGAATCAACTTCATTTTACGCTCTTATTCTACCCTTTTACAGTTTTCCAATCACTTGGAACAGATGTTGAACGTCGATTTTTTGTTCTTTCTCTCTGCTCTTTTTATTGTGGTGGAACAGTGAAAACGGTGTTTTCGAAGTTTCTTTCTCGAACGTTTTCGAGAAATTGGTCATCGACTTTTGTACCCTTTTCGCGCTTACAAGTGTACCAAAGGAGGTGAAAAATAGACGTTAGAGAGACAGCTCGTCCCTCTTTCGTAACGACACTTTGAAACTTACGTAAATGGACACGAGAGTTACGTACATCGACGTTTTCACCGGAAGAAAACTTCTCGCGTGGGCGGGGGTGGTGCTAGTCGTAGTGGAATGATGTCTAAATGCGAGACCGCTTAGCATTTCTTTCATAGATTATTTTCACTCGAGAGGTTTCTGTATGGATAAAAGAAAATCTCTGCTGACTTTGACTGTGAATGTGAAACAGACTTAGTGTATGTGACTTAGTATAGTACTTGAATATTTCTCTTCTTCTCCTTTATGTTAAATCGAAAAACGAGAAACGTCGTTAGGAAAAACACGTAAACAAATTCGTATACTATTCGTAGATTTAGCGACTTGTTTCTAACACTCGACCGATCTGGCGAAGTTGAAATCCATCGCGATTCGACCAGTTGGAAATATAGAAATTGATAGATCCAATGTCAACTTTGGCAATCAATTGATTTAGTTGGACAAACGATGGATCAATCAATTTGACGTGATGCTAATTCCCATTTGAATAGTGCGTTTAATCGTGATGATAGAGAAGTTTCGTAATCACAGCATCACGGCACACGATCCGCAAAATCTCGTGCATTTGCCTGAGAAGGCAGGCCTCGTAGGCTGAATTATGCCAACAAATTTCACTGGTCCGCCTTGGCAATCGATCTTCTCAGTCCTCTATAGGAATGCGAGCACTCACGGAGCTCGCAACTACAACGACGTATTGTGCCAACGATAAATCGAGCGTCGACGAGTCTTCGAGACTTATGGAGGAGGCCATGGATTAACTGGCGATGCTAGAAAATGCCAAGACTCGTATTCACTCATCTGGCCGAAAAGTTCCTTTGCGATGCATTACCATAAAGTTCAGCGAGCCACGCTTTTGAGAAGTACCTCTGTAAACATTTTCATCGTTTCTCTGCACAACATCGATACGTTACATTTCCAAGAACTTCTTCCAACCGTACTGATTGTACTCTTTCATTTCTTCGTTTCGTTTCTTTCGTTCTGCCTTCGCCGTAAACGTAACATTACAGACGTATATCCTTCCACGTGGAAGAATGTTGACTCAAATTTAAGAAGTTTCTATGAAATAACTGTCGTCACTCTTTATTCTGATTCCACGGTTCGAACTGATTTCATTAAAATTACTCACTTGGCTAGTTTTCTTTTTCGAATCGGATTAAGATGTTATTGGCAATTGGTAGGTAGAAAAAATTCTTGTGTTTGTAGTTTTATATATATATTGTCATTTTAATCACATTGTTTTCCTCGTAATATGGAACTCTACTACAAATAGTATTAGCCGGACCTTTTTCAATTCCTCTTATTATTTCGAGTATAAGCTTGTTTGTCGAGATTTCTTTTTCTCTCGTTACGTGGTCTTGAAATATAATAGACTGTCCTCTTCGGATATCGAGCAATAACGTCAAGTGGACCAACTATTATAGTTTTCTTGTTATATAAAATAGATATAACTTGGTAATTGTATATTCGATTTTAAAATAAGTACATGCCAAAAAAAAAGAAAAAAAAAACAGATTTATTATTTCAGTTTACATAAAGTTTCGCAAAATGAATGAAATATTCATGTTTCGAGGCTTCGTTTAATAGTTATAAATATATTTGTAATGGACACCGGTTTTAAATAAATACGATTTCTCTTTTGAGAAAATTGTTCCTAAAAAAGGTTAGAAAATAATTAAAAAATATTAAGTTCCATTAATTTATCGTGTCGCGAATCTTTGAAATTATCCAGAGATTTATAAGATGCGAGAAATCTAGCACCTTAACTGGCAGCGTCTTAACTCTTTTGGATTATGTGGGTTAAAAACTGTTCCACCTTTTGCTTAGCTTTTTATGCACAGTAGGATATATTTCAACCTTGAAAAGTTGAAGTTACTCATAGCCATACAGTTTAATATTTTATTTAAAGTTTTTCATTCAGTTGGCAATGCTATGAACCAACGGTAAATCCGTGAAATAAGTAAAAACAAAAATTTATACAAGTCAAAACGCATTCGTAAGTAGTTGACACTGTCATGATTAAGGTTGGAGAATTGTGTGGTGCAGTGAATTTTTGTCTTTCATAACGGTATATGTTGTTTCTTTTCTTAAAATTTATTAGGAGTAAATAAATAATTTTACAATAAAAATGTATTATTTGATGTTTTATACTAATTTTGAAGCTGAATAAGCGATGGGATTATATGTAATGTACCCCACCCATCCCATCTCATTATATGCAACCCGGGTTTTTATTTCCCTTAAAATCATATGCCTTAAAGAGGTAAAGAGTGAGCGCGCGTGGAAAGAGGGGTAAGACGTGAATAGTCTGGTTTCTTTGTGCAGCTTAGAATTATCTGTAGATCACGCACTTTGCCGACAAGTTAGAGGTAAGTTGAAGCCGAGTTGGAGCGTGCTCAAATGCCGTGCTCTCATATAGGAGGACGGTGTTGCAGGTGCGACCGTTTTGAGAGAACTTTGACTCGTATTATACTCGTTAAGTTAGCTGCGAGTTGTGGCTGACTATTTCGTGGCACTCTACGGAAACGTGCTTGAAACTGTTCGATTTAAATTAATATCGTGTACACGAAACGCTTAGTGCTATGGTGTAAAGAAATTTTGGAGATGTGCATCCCTCTTCTCGTGTTTCAGGATCAAAGGATTCGTTGCAGCCTTCCCTGTAATCTTATTTCAAACAGTAATTGCGATTATTATTAAAATGTCGGAAGATATTATATGTACATATATAATGGAGAACAAAAGAAAGCTTAATGGAGCAGTAGAGAAAAAAGGCACCACAATTGTGAAAGAAAGAGTTGTGATCGACAAGGATGATTACATTATAAATGAATATAATAATAATATGGATGATTATTTTTTACATATGTAGCTAGATATTCTTATTATATACAGGTATGAATTTTAAATTTTCTTTTGCCCACCACTGTATTCGTTATAAAATTAGAAAAATGGCAAACTAACATAACTGTAAAATGTATCAAATCAAAAACTGTAAATGTATCACAGCTTGGTTCTAAAGATTGTTATCGAAGGGAATTTAATTGCAGGGAGGTGTGTTAATTAATTAAACATAGATTAACACGTTTTATGTGCGAATATTTGGTTTTTACATTTTGATATAACACGTACCACGTTCGTCCTGCTATTCTATTCCATTTACTGGTGACATTTTTTCCCCGTCGATTGGCACCGGAACGATTCGATTTTACTTTCGCCTTCTACGTCGCTGTTGGAAAGTTCAGCAAATAGCGAAGAGTAAGGCGTTCCGGGATACAGGAAACGAGAAAATCTCCCTCGGGATCGAGGTAGATTCCGATCAGGTAGTCGTCGTGTTATGCTTTCGTGTCAGCCAGTGGATCTTTGAGAAAGTCAAAAGAATCTTTGAAGTTGCGATGGCACGATTGCAAACTTAATTTTAAATGTGCCAGGGGCCGGCGGGGTATCGTATCTTATTGGCTAGGACGAAATTCTCTGGCTTGAAATGAAGTCAAGTGGGACGAATAACGCGAGTGTAAAAAATATTCACGTTATTTAACTTTATTTCTGAAGTTCTCTAGTAATCTGTCGTTTTTCTTTGATGATACATCTGTTTGAAAAATAATACTCGACATTTCATTTTTAGCAGAATTATATGTTTTTAGAATTATATTCTTTATTAACAGATTTAATAGTTGATTAGAATTCATGAATCTTTCTATCTCCATGCTACACTGAGATAGTAATTATCCAAGAACATACCTTTGGAGATCACGGTTGCTCCACTTACATCTTAGATGCTTTCCTTGTCTGGATCCTTTAGATGTGGTAGCGCTGATGAATTACATTCCCGCAGATTGCGTTCACTTAAATCTTAGATCGTGTAAGGTTTAATTGATCAATGTTGAATGATCTGCAATTTCCGTTCTAGTGAAAATCAAACAAGGAGTTCCCTCTTCCATTTTCTTTGATAATGTCACGCGCAATTCTTTAAACTCGATATTAAAAGCTTCGTCGCATTGCCAATTGGAGAAATGCAACTCATTTTAATCGACTCGTTAGCAGCGTCAGTTGCACAGTTAAACGACGGCCGCGCAAACGAATTAAATTCGATCGTGATAATTAAAAAGCGCACGAGTTGCGAATGAATAGGTATCAACGTAAATGAAAACGCGACTCGCGTTATTAGAGACGGTTCGACTCGCGACTCTCGTTCGTGAAACGAATAATAAAGCGTTGGAATTGCGGGACAACTAATTAACGATGTGCTCTACACGCGTTATTTCAATCGGGCAGCAGGAGTGGGAATTTGCTGCAAAATTTCATCAAGTCGAGTGGCAACCACCGCGTGATTCTGCAATTCAATGCGTTCCGTACTTGTGAGTTTCTTTGAGGCACGAGATGCCGGGCACGGGGTTAAGAGGTAATGTCTGCTGAAGGAAGAAGTGGGTTAAGTGATCCTGACTGAATAAGTAGACTCGAGTACCGCTGCGTGACTGACAATGAACCTTTTGTCGGCTGTTAAATTTGTTTTGCAAATTGCCGACGCTTCTTTATACCGGATCGATCGGTGAAAATCGCTAAAAGCTGTTCGACCCGAGAATGAAACCGTTCGCCTGTTTTACACTTGCATCCTCTCTCGAAGCTTTATCGGTTGGCTGGTGACTATGAGAAATGATGCGCCTGGCGTTTGATATAATCGAACATCGTTTGGTACCCTCTGACATCTCCTTTCAAGGCAGACTCCGATCGATTCGTTCCTCGCATGTGAAAAGTGAAATACGTGATAAATTATTCGAGTAGTCGAGACTAGTTATCGTCGAGGCTTCCATTTCGATTTGCCGTTATTTAATAAATATTTCATTGAACTGGATTATGCTTGTTTACACAAGTATATTGTAAGTTGCGAGTTGTATGCGCGTTGTACATGAAATCCGCAGTTTCACGTACTTTTACAGTTCCAATTGACACGGAGCATTATCAGCTTCATTACAAACTGCTCCAATCGCTTTAGATTATCTTGTTATAATTTTATGAAAAAAAAATTGTTCGATTTCCCGATGGACGTTAATTATATTGGTTGAAGTTTCTTCGCCGGCAGTTTTTTGCGAAAGTTCCGACGATCCGATGCTAATTCCACTGTCGTTTCCAGTTCCATTAAAAATATCCCGATCGACCGTCCCTCATTCCGTGGGATTTCAGTAAACGGGTTAACGAACTCGCTGCCAAAACCGGCCAACGCTGAAATGGAAAAGCATCAGCGGCCCAACATAGTCAAGGCAAAAAACCACTCCGACGGAGCTGTAAAAAGATCTTCTGTGGCTACCGAAAAACGGATCATATTTTCAATACGTTCGCACCCTCGTCAGTTACATACAAGTTCTCGCATCGGTACTTTATGTTTGTTTTTTCGATAGACCAGGATAGCGAATTCTTAATTATTCGTGTTAAGCAAGTTTCATCAACGAAATATTAAAAAATGAAAAATTTCCATTCATTTTTCATCTAACCCAGTTTATTGACAATGCAACGATATTTAAAAGTGTTATCTCACCAGTGACTATCGAATTCCTGCGATATCTAGTTCGATTTAATACAGATCAAAGAAGAAAATGGACAGAGAATAAAGAATAGCCCCGCAATGGTATTTTGGGAAGAGAAACCGGGCGGCTGTGTAACAGAAAAATGGAGGGAAAGAGAAACGAATTCCAAGTGTAGAGCGGAAACGCGATCTTCCTTCGGCCGTGCACCGGATTTATCCGAATGCCGGTATAGATCGAGTGACCAGCGGCCGATAGACTCGACCGTCGAAAGTTTATTAGTAATTCGTTTTATCCGTGAAATCCAATTGGGTGTACCGTCGACGAAGGATAGGAAGCGCACCAAGCCGGTCATACGAAAAAAAAAAAAAAAAAAAGAAAAAAAAAATATAATGAAAAAATAGAAAGGCAAGATGAAGAGGATGACGAACAACTACGTCGAATTGGCCGTACGGCTATGGTCAAAGACAGTTTCTCTCGTGCACGAGAATCTTTATCTAACCGAAACTTTTTACCGAGACTGATACCAGCCAGTTGGACTTCTGCTAATGCAGTTTTCTTGTCAACGAAGAACCGATGGTTACGTCCGATTTTTTCTTTCCTTTATCGACGAATACAGATGGTAGGAAACCGTGAAAACTTCGGGACCCATATTCCGCGACAGTTGCCGAACTTGTCTGCGGGTTGGAGCTGCACGTCGAAGTTTACAGACGAGATCGGCGTCTTTTTCAGGACGGTTGGCCGATTTCACGGATTCTTGGCCTCGTTGTTTACACAAACTGGACTTGGGATTGCCCGGAACCGGAATTTTTCGTAGAACTTTTCGAAATTCCTGGCAGCTGCGCGTATTCACAAACTGGAACAGATTTCGGTAGCTTCGAATTTAGATTGAAATGTCAAGTCGATGATTTGATAGAGCATAAAATCAAATATCTTTAGTTGAGGAAATCTTGAAATGTAATTTTCTACAGATATACGGGAATGTTATTTCTGATGAAACTAGATGTTATAATGAAAATACGAAATCGTTGAAGCACGAACTCGTAGAAAGAGGGTCCCATCGCCGATAAAGTAGCACGTTTGACTAGTGCGAGCTACAAAAGAGAAAATACAACGCGAGAATGTTTTGCATCGTGATAAATAATGAAAGCAGACAAATTGGCATTGGGGAAAAAAGTAAAAGGGCTTGAGAGGATGGAAGAGGGAAATAGATTGAAGAAATAAATTGAACGCCAAGTATGCAAACGTTTAAACATCAAAAGCTCTTCCTGTACACGAAAGCGCATACAAGATATTTTCTTCTCGCTGACTCTTTCCTCTTGATAAATGACAGTAGGAATAGCGCAAAGAATCAGATAGGGAAATAAAAAATGAAGCTCTTAAGAATTCAGAACCGCCGAGGAAACCGGCAGTGATGAGTATCTATGATTTGTTTCGTGTATAATAAAATGTAGGGGACAGAAAGACGTAGGAAAAAAGTAATTGATAGGATAACATATACCTTCAACAACGTTCCCTATCTAAGTTCGTTTGTATTGTTCTAGAAGAAGAAATAAAAATAGGGAAAAGAATATAACAGGACATTACAATCAACATCTTTTCTATGCACCTTGTTACGTATAATTGTCCCAGAAGATAGCTGACGTTTCTTTACAAAGCTTCAGTTTAATTATAAGTTTAATCGCCGTATACGTGAATGCTGAGTTTACGGAACTGAAAACGAAATGCACGAGCATTCGCCTGCATGGACTCAGATGCGAGTCTCACGGGTAATGCTGCTTTTATCAAATATTTTAATCAAGGAAGATGCGCCATTAAATTAAATCCCTTCGTCTTGATAATTAATTTAAGTACATTTCTAGACAGCCACTCCTAACGGTATTACCGTAACACATCGCGTTTCTTCGTTCAGTTCAATTTACGGTATATACGTAATTAAAAGTCCATCATATTTTTTCTATCCCACTATAGTGAGATTAACCCCGAGTCGCAAGAATTTACATCAACGAGTCTCTAATACGCATGCTCCAAATAGAATTATAAAAAAAAAAAAAAAAGAAAAAAGAAAAAAGGAAAAAGAAAAAAAAACAGGAGAAAGAAGTAAAGAGAAAATTGCAAAAAGGGGATAAAGAAAATGGATGGTGCTTCCCATTTCTTATTACATTAATTTCAAGGTCTCTTTCATTTTCTATGGCACGGTCTCGTTAGGGTTTAATTGCATCGCGCATACCCGCTATTTTGATAAGAGCGTCCTGGAAAGAAGTAGAAGACAGCGGCGACAAGGCGACATGCCACGGAATAGAGTGAATAACAAGGAAGGTGATAGAGAGAAAGAGGGAATCAAGAAGGGATGGGCTTGGTGATATTGATTTTGCAGCAACAAACCAGTGGCCGCATTTCATAGCCTAGCTAGGGCTACCTTGCGAGCGCAGGACCCGCAAAACAGCAGAAGTTAGCGAAAAGTTCCGAATTTTCGTGATAAATGCAACGCGACCAGCTGCGCCGAGTAAACCAGTTATCGACCATAAAACACATACACCGGTTCGAAACCTGCCGCCTCCCCCTCTTTTCCTACATTTTTCTTTTTTCCCTTAATCGATTTATTTTCTGGTGTTGCGACACCGGTCGTTGCCTGTTGGAAGTTATTAATCGTCGAACCGTTTCTCGTTCGTTGTAAACCGAACAGTAGCGAAATTTTTCCACCCGCTGTGCTCCTATCACGTTTTCCTGAAGAGATATTGATGCCAAGAGTTGCGACAGCGCGTTGGAAATTGCACGAAATTGCAACTTATTTCCTACAACAGTTTTGTCAGAGAATATAATTAGTTTCTGGACGAAAGGAATAGTATGATCTCGTACAAAATTTGTGTGAAAGAAAAGGATTTGGTATTAAGAATCTGTGTTTTCCATGTATTTACGATTTTATCTATATTAATTAATGATAAGAAGTTTTTAAGGAAATACTTTGAGGAAGTTTTTGGAGGAAATGCGCTTTCGATGAACACAATTTGCGCGCAGGTGCAGCGGCTGCGATTTAAGTTCAAGGCTATAAACCACCGTACGAGTCTACTGTCCTTAAGGTCGACTTTATCACTTGCCTGGTCTTATCGAACTTTACAGGTCGACGAATATGTGGTCCGCGTAGCCAAGCATTTCCACGCGATTAGAAATATTTTAGTTTCTTCCTTTTTCTTTTCTTTTACCGGTGCTTCAAAGTAATTTATACGAAGCATGCTGGTGGCTCGCACGAGAAATCGCAAATTTCTCCCAAAGCGTATGCTTAGCCGGAAATGCATACAAGGCAACAGTCGAGTTGAATTACTGAAATCGATATTTTTGCAACTTTTGTCCTCGCATTTTAGTTTGCGCTGCGAAATCTAGGATATAAAACGATGTAATTTTAAATTCGTGGTAGAGTCACGTAAAATTTTACGGAAAAATAAAAATCGTAAAATAGGAGTTTTAGGAACAGTACACGTTTTTGAATTAATATCGGAACTCCAATTTCTTAAATAGAAAATAACTCGACCGCAATACAAATTCTTTGATATTTCGTTTTAAATTGAAATTTAACGTAAACAAAATTAAAGAAATGATAATATTTGATATCGTTTAACTATTTTAACAATATTAATAATTACAATAGGAAAATTGAAGTAAGATCTACCAAGGGCAGTACTCTGATGTACGTAATCAAGGATTGAGGACTGAAAGGGGTAAAATAGGGGATTGGTAGCTAATATGTACAGAGATTACATTAAGCGAGATTTCCGAGTCGAATGCCAAAATTAGTAGCATTAACACGGAATGTCTAACCGGATTAAATCCTTTATGATATAGCATTTCCCCTAACCACGAGCCGATTTCATCCCTTTTAAGAAGATTTCCTTTGATCAGGATGCCTTTACTGCATTATTATCTTCGTGCCTTTGGAGTCAAATCCTGAAACGACATCATTATATATATTCGTTATATATATATCGATATATTCGAGAGTACTCGAATTGATAATTTTAATGCACCTCGTTTGTTAATTAAAAGTTTAAAAATATACAATTTTATCTTTTTGATGACAGACAGGATTAAAATAGTCTAACAAGAATTTAAATGTTTGAGGAAGTTATTTAAATGAATATTTGCCCCTGAGTATAAAGGCATCAGAATGGCCTATTGGCCACCGTTGAGAGGTAACATTAGCTCAAAGGATGGTCCAGTTTAACACAAACACAAAGACATTGGCAAGGATCTTGTCATGCCTTTCGTCCAATTAACAAGTCTCATCAGTGTTAGTGCCTTCGGTGAAAGGGACGTGTCTGCTTTGAATGTGTCCTTTGATTTTCAGATGTGCATTGAATGTGTAGACAGTTTAGTATCGTCAATTAATATTCCACAGCCTAATCCTACATATCTATCGAACACTAAACACTTTTTTAAATCATAGAATCGTTTGGTAAATCATCAGCTTCGTACGAACTTCGTCGAATATTTTTCTCCAATTTTCGATCATTTTCAAACAAATCATATGCCTCACAGACCGTGAGCCGAGAGCTGTAGGAATTTTAGAAAGTGCAATACTAGTTCAGTTAGATTCGAATCTCCATTACGCTATGCCCGGGCCTAGACGTCCATTTTGTTAATATCACCGAGTTGATGACATAAAAGCATTTTATGAAATCCATTTTCAGACTAATGGATAGCTACATTCTGTGTCGAAATAATGGATAGACCAGGGAAAGGGAATATTTTTGCTCGTTGCATCCGCCTTTGACGATTGCTGCCCGTATTTTCCGCCGGCAGTTAAAGGACTTTTTTATTTCCACGACAATATAAAAATAGAACGAAGCTTTTGTGTAATTTGGACACTTTTTTGGTAGTCCGTTTATAACTTTTCTCTTCCACGTACCATGCAACCATTTTCCGCAGCCATTCTACGATGCTACGGCCAGCAAATCCTCATCTCTTCAACATCCAGTATTCAACTCGAACAGCTAATTCATTTGAGTTCCATTCAGCAACTTCCAATTAAATCACAGTCTTATCAGACCGCGTATCTGGATCACGTAAAATCAATATTGTACAAGCATCTGTGAAAAATCGTATGTAACAACGTAATAACATAACTAACGTAGTCAGTGTATCCATAGGAAGTTACTTCATTTCCATCTAAATATCCGCCATACAGCGAATACCGCACAAGTCTCGCTTATCCAGCCATCAACGGGAACCAGCCACCGGTTTGCAACTTTATTGCTCGTACACTTGACGTAGCCAATTATCTTGGCCAGCCTTTTGTTCCGTAAATATGGTTCATAATGCGTAATGGCGAGTATAACGAGACTCTGGTTGTTGTTCACAGTGTGTACACGCATCCTCCTTCAGCCGCGATATCCTTTGATCATCGTGATACAGGTCTTAATATTGGTGTTGGAGCGTGTCCTTCGACGATGAACGAACCACCCTCCTGTGCAAGAATTTATGAGCGGCTCTCGGAAAGCAATGGCGGACGGTGAGCTTTGAGTCGTTATCGTTGGCAAATCCGGAAATCGATGAAGCCAGGGATGCTGGTGTGTTCTCAGTGCAATATCCCGTGCCCGGTGGCTAATGTCTGCTTGCCTATCCATCGATCTACTCTTAATGAACCTTCTGATCATTATCCGCGTCGTCGCCGTCTCCTTCCGTTTCCGGTAGTTTAGACTAACGCTGGAAACTTCGACGGTAAGTTTCCATGCTCGTCTCTCGTCGCCTCGCGTCGCTTTCTGATACTGGATTCACCGATCAGCCGATTTAGAATTCACCGTGTTGATCCGTCATCTCTTTCGATGTTTACATTTCGAATGCGACGAATTTACACGAGAGCTTTTGCAAAAAGAGCAAAATATCTTTTTGGAAATCGTAGATAGTAGAAAATAATAAAAGAAACGTGTATAATTAACTGTATGATTAACGGTATTTCGTTTTTCGATGGACAGGAGTTTGGCGCGAAGACATTTGAGGTTCTGAAATGTATAACATGGTCTCGTGAATGGAAAATAGGGAAACAATAATTTCGTGTGTCAAAAATGCTTGTTGTTAAAGAAGGAACTCCACTGGGTATCCTTTAGTCGCGCAAATTAACAGGACCAATTCGCACTAAATAAGCCAGACCCCATAAAAACGTTAATCCTTTAAGGGCGAAGACGGCTCTGAGATCTTTTTATATTTTAAAATATGCGGGACACTCTCTTCGAAGCATCGTTAGCAATGTATGCTTGCTACGCTATAGAAAGGATCAAAGACTGCCACAATTTCATGCGTATTATTTTTCTTCTTTCTTTATGGAAGCTTAATGGCGATATCCATCAAAAGCTATATGGGACTGTCAATTCATTTCGGCCAAAATCGGATGACAAAACCCCGTAATGCTTTACGACTTTCATCGGATGATCGATCGATGGGGGGCAAATATTAGTCCAGAGAAATTCCTTTCATCGTATATCCAGATGAGCCTGAAATTGTATAAAGTTCACGACGGTTTGCCCTCAAATGTATAATATGTTGTCCATAATTTCTTATGCATAGGTTCAGGAAAGTATCCAAATACTTGTACATGCCTATTACGAATATATTATATATTTTCAGATTGGTTTCAAATTTGATCATCAATGTCAAATCATGATAGTCGTGTCTCATTACGGAGTTAATGAAATTTCAAACTGTTTTATAGACATGAAATATGGACATAAAAGTTTTCTATATTAAGTACGTAATAACTTACCAAATATTTTTGCAAACTGATGTATACTATCTCTATATCTAAAAGGAAATAGAATAAGTAACTCATATCTCTTTTCTACACAGTCTGTATAATAACGAAGTACATTTCTCGTAATAGCTGCAGCAACATTTTAATTATTCAGATACACATGAAGGATTGGAGTTGCATGTTACACGCATGAACAATCGAGCTGGATCGGTCGGCGCTCTATTTATCTGCTAAATCTGCATAAAATCTGGCAAATCCACGGGATTCGATTCCGTGATCGAACGACCATCTGTATGCATCGCCGGGAGACTGTGGCACGGATTTCAGGGAATAAATTGCAAATATCGTTTCCATGCTTCTTTTTTTCGGATAACTCGCTTGTAATCCCTTTGTCGGGCATCAGGAGGTATCAACAACCCAGCCGAGACACTCGTGTTCGATCTTTGGCGCTCATCCAACGCTTCCGGTCGGTTACCTTCACGACTCATCGCTTCGTACAATCCTCGTGTAACTCCCTGATTCCTCCAGTATTTGTGTGTTTTACTTTAATCGGCTTTCCCTTCAAGAGCCTCGCGTTTGTTAACAGAATATTTGCCGATTTAACATACTATCGTACAAGAGATTAGCCTCGTGTATTTTTTCCCCTGTTACCTTTAGAAACACCTTTCGTGAGAATCTTTTATTTCTTAATCGTATTGATTACATCTAGAAGACTTAGAATTCGAAATTAAAATCTGATACAAAGGAATGAGAAATCATTGCTCTGGCAGTGTGTTGCGTGCGTTTCACGAAATCTTTTTCATTTTCTCATGGCAAAAGTGTGACTTATTAACCTGAATATTACGTATTACGTGAATATATGTTATAATCGTTTTAAAGATGAGTTCATTTTCTTTGAGTAGATACGTCCATAGTAGCTGAATCTTCTTTGCACAAGTAGATAATTAGTATTTTTACAATATATTAGATTTATATCGCAACTTGTATCCATAAAAGATAATGTTTGAGAAACAGAATACTGTACGAAATGGAGTAAGTGGAAGGTTTTAGATGTCCAGTGTGCTCTGGCCACGGTACAGTATCGATTTTTCTCTCCGACGTATATAATTGATGATTACCGGAGAACTTACCTTCCGGTCCATGGTTTATTTACCAATGAATCTCGGAGATTCCACCTATGGTACGCAATCTCACATGATGGACCATTTTTACCAAGCTTGCGCTTTATCAGTACGTTAAAAATCAATAATTCCACTTACAATTTATATCTTGTCAAACATCTATCATGTATCCTCGCACAAACAATATTAGGAATATATATATATATATATATGTAAAAGCTTTCATTTTCAGTTAACAAATTAGTTTAATTTTGAGAATTCCGAAGAAGTATCTTCAACATGCTTTCCTCTCTTATTATCATTTTGCAACTGATGTTTTAGTTATTCTTACGCTAAAATTGGTTTATTCGAAGCACGTGACTGACATGCCATCCCAATCGACGTTATGTAAGCTGACGCAGGAACGACAACCCGAACTCTGACACCGTCTAAAGAAGAGTTAACCCAAAACGAATCAGTGTCAGCGTCGGATTAACCAAACGCGTAATGTCGGGCTAGAGGTAACCCGGAAGTAGGCGAGTAATCCCCTTCTATTCTCCGATCGCTGAATCCAGTCGATTCCCTTCCGATTCAGTCAATTCAGCAATCTTTCTCTGGTAGATGCGTAGTTTGAATTTACTGCCACCTTGAACGACGACTTTTACGAGTGTTATCAAGATGCTACCTGGCATAATCCGACGTCCACGGTCGCCCCAGGACACGCTTGGTTTCTGATTGGATCACATCCTTGAATGTCCTCCGATGACCACTCCTGCCGCACATACCATAGAACGTTCCGTGAGGGATTTATAGTCCGATGACAGTTCTACTTCGATTAAGTGGCAATTCCGATATTCGTTGACGCTTAACCTAATTCTGGAACAGTCCTTGTTGAACTATGAATGAGAAATTTATAACTGGATGCTTCGGATTTTCTTCTTAAATTTTATTGCATTTGAGAAATTGAATTACCGAAGAACGAAAATTTGAAGAAGCATTTTACAAATATATACTGTGTCGTATATGAAACATTCCGGGATCTCAAGACCGCTGTAACGAGATCCGATGTAATGAGATAATGATCATATTAGCAGAGTTTGAAACAAATTTAAAAGTGTAGAGAGAAGCTATAAAATATTTAGTGTAAGCATATATTTCGCAGAGACTCGCATTACTCATAAAAGTTTTCAGTGGTAAATGTTCAAATACTGCCGTGAAACTGTGGCGGACGTTAACATTTTTTAATTCCGATAACAACTAGTACTCTAATGTAAACTTTTTATTCTCGCACATTCCTAAATCAAGCAAGAGATTATGTCAACCCCGTGTCACAATGATTCATTGATCCACTCTACTTCCCTTCGTTCGAAAAAAAAGAAAAAGAAAAAAGAAAGAAAAAAAAAGAAAAAGAAAAGGAAGAAGTAGAAAAACAAACGGAACGTAATCTTTTACCGCAATGTCAAAGAATCAGAGAATGTATCCGTGACGGATCAACACGTCAAAAGTTAGCCAATTTCATGTGGAACTGTTCGGGAAAAGATCGAATTAGCGAAAGACTGAAATTTATCGGTCTGTCACGTGTGACCAACCAGATTCGGTGTCTCCACCGTTCCACGTTGGTCATCATCAATCACGCGGATGACGAACAAACACATCGATCCACTACTTGTTTGCCAGGCCCTGTCCGGTTATTGAATTATTGACTTTCCTGAACCGGGTCACCTGTGTCAAGGATAGAATCAAAAAGTGCATCGATATCGCTCACGCATTCAACCGCATCCTTTTGAGAACAAACGTAGATGAATTAGAAACTGGGCGGTTAGAGCTTTTCAGATCGGAGGACGTGTTATCTGCACCGTCATAAATTATTCGATGCCAACAACTTGCCCTTAAAAAGAACCACGGACTAACTGTGCTCGCGGTTTAATTCAAACGCGGCATCATACTCATTATGTCGCGTTCTGAGGCGTTAGTTTCTTTTCAGTTTAATATTTTAACCTAGTTGCATGCGTAGCTCGTTTAAATTTCCTGCAAAGAGGAAGTGAAATCGGTGGTTCGTGTGACGATCTCTTGGATTTTTGAAAGGGTACGAAGATAGAAGAAAATATTAAATTACGAAAATTCTACGTTAATCTTTCGATATCCATTTTTAGAATTCTTTGTAAAATTAAAGAATGTGAACGCAAGTGTAAGGAACGATGGATAATGACCGCTGGAAGCTTAATTCCAGCTATCTATAATTACGGTGTTGTATGTAAAGGGGGTCATCAGTTCATGACGTGGCAAGTTATATTAATACACCGTTGATAATAAGGGTATTGACACGAAGTCATTATTCCTTTTTATCAAAGATATTTTCATCCTTCTTTGTCAGCATCTGCTAGCATTTCCAATATAAGTTTCCAATATAAGGTCGGTGCTGAAAATAACACGCGAGAACTAGATTAATTATAACGATCAACAGAGTAAATAAAATAAATAAAATAAAATCTCGCACGAGTTCAAGTTACAAGAATTTTACAGGAAACATTGCTAATTAAAATCATCGACCGATAAACGAGTACAAGGTAATGACCAGGTTTAGACACACCGGTAATTTCAGGTTACTGCATCGATTGACCAGTTAACAAGATTTAATTAATGCTTTCCGGCTGATCGATCGTCGCGTTTCGCTCTGGCCGGCCAGCTTGCGAATAACTCTTGTTTCGAAAGTGCATCGGGGCCAGAAAAAAAGTGTGTTCCAGGTTCGGTGAATTTTCTATCTTTAATGGCGAGCGGAAACAGAGTCGTGGCACAGTGAATAATGACTGGCCGTTCAATGGGAGCTTAATTCCACGTGTGCGTGATTGCGGAATAGTATGCCGTTGCAAATACACGTAGAGAGAGGGAGCCGGTGCTTTTTATCAAAAGCCTCGATGTATTAGCGGGACGCTGGCGCCATACGGTCGTCCTGAATTGTTCGACAAGTGGATGACTCCTGAATTATTATTCATTGTCCGGGCGAAATTACTGGAAATTTCACGCTTTGCTGAAATCTCTGCTAGCGGATAGCCTCCTCGTACCCGAGCCTCGATTTTAATGTCGTTATCGGACGCAATCGTACCTACCGGATTTCATTCGAAGGAATCTGCAAATTCACTAGTCGACGCCCGTGTTAAATGTACTGCAAGTTTATAGTCCACGCGGACACTCCCTTGCTCGTCTTCGTAAATAGTTTGCATCCATTTCGAGGTTTCAGGAACGCGTTTGATCGTAGAGTATTTTCATGGTTTCTCGTTTGGAGTTTTATTAGTGGAGTTGCTCGAATTCAGATAACTTTACGAATTTCGAAGAAACTTCAACAGTCGGACTGCTTTATTTTTCATAGTTATAATTACGAAATTCGTTTCATCAATGTAAGATATTTGTGGTGATAAAATTGTGGTGCACCAAGAGTGATAATAAAGTATTTCGAGAACTTTTCTTGTAATTTGTTAAATGTATGTGTTACGACCGTTCGCGGAGAGACGCGGTCGCGAGGAAAACGCGTCAGCGAGAGGCGTAAATTCTCACTACGATTCGGCTAATCGACGCCGCGAAATAGTCGTTCCCCGTGTTTCGATTACGATAACAGGGGTGGTTAATTGAGACCAACGCTGTGTTAACAGGTTAATAAGACGTATATATTCAACAATAGATCACACAATATTATGAGCGTCACAAGTATTTGACGATGAGTACAATTAATGCGTTACAGAAAGTATGACTCGATTTGACGATATCTCTCGATGAGATAGTTAGACTTTACAAACGGATTGATTTGAAGGTAGAATCGTGGTAGACTTATTGACTGTTTGGACGACGAAAATGGACTACTCTGAGAGTGACGATGCTGTGTCAGAGGAGAGCTAGGAAAGGGTATGTTTAACGCACGGGATCATCGGATTCGTTGATGACAGTTTTTTGGCCAGGAAAGTGAGGGTAATAGACATTGTTTCTATTGGCCATTACGATTGTTGGTGGACTAGGAGGGGTCTTAGCCGCCCTCGATAGAAGGTTGGTGGTGGGAAGCATCGCACGTGTGAAAAGTAATTAATTTTAAGTGTTTTCCGGACACAAACCAGAGATCTTAGAAAATACTTTCATAGAAAAGATCCTTGTTCGACCTGAGAGACTTTTGTTGGAATTTTCTAAGATTTATGGTCGGTCTTTGAGATTCTTTAGAGTACGCAATAAGGATGTGCAGACATATGGTTGCCATCCCGCTCGCGATGCGACGCCTGGTCCAGGTAGAGAGTCGGTCGACGTAACAGTATGATATTAGAGAAAAAAATCTAGTGATATTTTAATCAATAGACATTAATTGCCAAATCATTTTTCCAATTTTTTATACCTAACTGTAATAGGATGAAATATGATGATGTCAGATCAGATAGATTCGAATTCTGTAGCAAGCAAATTGATCCATCGAATGTATACCGTGTGTCATTTCGTTGCGAGTTTCATAACAGATATTTCAACGTTTTTAATTCCGACGTTGCGTCTTTTTGCCGTTTCTTTTTTACGCGGCTCGAAGCGGAACGATCCTGGAAATTAATGGCACGGTAGTGAGCCACGACATTTAAATGCGGCATAAAAATTCACCTGCTGCACCACACAGTGGTTGCACCTGTATTCATAAGGTTGTTGCGAACGAATTGTGAAACTTACAGATTAATAGGAGGCATTTAAACATTCCCGTAAATTACCCAGTGTGATATAATTTCCTAGGTACGAGGCAACGAGTGCTTAGCACACTCGAACGGTATTGTTTTCATTTTTCTGAGTGCAAAATTTTTCATTACTCTTGAGAACGGTAGCTAAATCATCTGAACTTTCGTCGATAAGCGGATCGTGTAGGTTGTCAAGTATCCGTTTCGACAAAACTTTGCAGATTTACGAATCCCATCAATTTTTAATAATATTTTTTATATATTATAATCTGCTTAAAGCAGCTCATGCATCATCTGGACCTTGGATTTCACTAGAGACAAAAATTCATCGTTAGAAATGATAGTAACCTTGGAAAATTTGTATTTTCGAATTACTGTTCAATTTTACATCATGAAAATTATACGATGTCCGTTTCTTAACGATCACTGCACTGTCTAGAACGAATAACGTTAGAAGTGCTGAACAAAGGCGATTAAGAATTGTATATGAATGCAGCCTGGCGCATAATAATTCTGAACGATCCTTTACTGCAGCGCTAAATGTTTCGCCGAGCGTCGACCTCGACGTTGTTTTCGAATTGGAGGTTAAAGAGACGTGATATAAAATTGTAATTACATGTAATACATAAAGCCAATCAAGAGAATGAACAGGCGGAATAATATTACACCAGTAGCTAATAATCGAATACAAAATTTTACACCTTCGTCATCGTAAAATAAAATGGAAAAATTAAACAATTGTTCAGTCCATACTAAGGCTTTGGAAATTTTTCAAGAAATCTCTTCTTCGATGGTAGCGTCACGTCTTTTCAATCCAGCGGAAGAGCTGCAGGTCCCGATAGATTGGCTTTAAATCCGCGCGCCTTATTCCCGGACACGCTATAGAGAACACTCGATGCAAGTTTCCAGCAGGTGCAGTGTTCGGGCAACGATTCCTTTATCGCCGGGCTTTTTCATCAGAATTACAAACAATCGGTCCCGAGTATGCTTTTTAATCCGAACCAATAAAACAATCGAGCGTTCCGAGTCTTCTTGACTCTTCTCTTTCTTCCTCTCTATCTTCTCTTCTTTCTTTCACTTCCCGTCTATTCTGAGACTGCCGCGTCTTCAAGTCGATGAGGTCACAGAGAAATCCTCACCCTCCTCGATGTCCCTCTTTATCCCTCTGCTCGTTGCAGTTCCAACTCTCTTTGTGCGCTTCCCAAACCCTCCTCTCTTTTGCTCTTTCGCGGCTCTTCCCGTTCTTTCAGTTCTTCTTCGTTACCCCCGTGGGAACACCGGCAGCGATGCTCGACCTTCGTCTCTTTTTAAAACAATCGAGCCTCGTAAACAACGTCATTCCCAGCTCTTTGTTTTGGCCGGCCATCTTGCCGCTTCAGGGGAAGAGAATGACTGAACTCGGTGAGCGTCCTCTCGCTGCGTCGACGATTATTTTTACCGCGCTCTGCTTCGAATAATCCAGCCCTCGTGGGGCTTCGTCGCTTTTGCCTGAAAGTAATCTTTTTGTTCTCGTCAATTTTGGCTCGATGCTTCGAAAGCAATTGCGTTTATTATACATCGCGCTTAACGATCGAGCTACTTCGTTAATGCCAAGTACGTACTATGTATTTGCCAACCATGCAAAACGTTTCGCAACGTTTTCAGAGCTACATTTAAATCGTGAACGAACCGCGAGTTGTAATTTCGTTTTCTATTATCATGAACATAGGACATTTGCTTACAAGGTATAGCCAATTTCCAGTAGATCTTCGACGAAACTCTTATTTGGAGTTCCCAGAATTTCAAAGAACGTCGGACGCCAGAGAGCGCGTTACTCGACGTAGAAGAGTATTTGGACTTGACAGACGAGCCTCCTTCTGACGCTACTTGGCAGGCTTACGATTTCGTCCCCGCAATCCATTTCCTTGTAGAAGCTTTCCAGTCTTTTTCTTCCTTGCTGTACCTGCGGTATAAAAAGTCACGAAATCCTATAAAGCTCGAAAGAGTAGGCGGTAGAATGAAAAGCTCTTAGCATGTCGGCATCCGTTACAATCCGGCGTACTTGCTGGACTACAAATGGACCTTGACAATTTAAGAGGGTCCTGCAATCGGGCGAAACGAAATTATTTGCTGCGATACCCATCCATGGTAACTCGAGGTGAAAAAGTTTCACCACGCCCCGGTAAAATTGTAATAGCAGTGATGAAACAAACGTCGACGTGTCGTAAATTTAATGGAACGAATGGGTCCTCCGCGACTTGCTTTAGAATTTCCCCGAAAAATAGCGACGTTCCTGAAAAACATAGGCGCTTTTCTTATTTCCATTCAATATTGTTTTATTATTTTGTAATATATAATATATATTATTCACGGCTAAAATATTTGGTTGATAGTATTCGGTATTTGCATTTTTATCACGAGTATAGCGTAACCTTGTAAGAAACAGAGAAGTATAGGGAATTTTCGAAAAAGATTTTATAATAAAAATATTTCTGTCGACACGTACGTAGAAAGTATTCGGAATTAATATGTTCGAGCCTTGTTCATAAGTAATTTCGAGTCGACGCAACGCTGAGAACGGACGAGGCATTAAGTCGAAGGGTGAGGAGCAGAATCGAGGGTGAGAAGCGAGCGATAATGGCGGTTATGGAGGGTGGGGGCGGAGAGACTCAGCGATCCCACTTTCGAAGACACGCCGTGCAGAGTGACGAGAAGGCATGAAGACGCGAAAACGCCCGATGAATACTTAACGTCCTCTTCGGTGTCCCTGAAGAACTGCGTGGTGAAACGCTTTTGATCCCTGGAACCGTCCTTTCCCTGTCAACGCGAAAAATAAGAAACCATTTTTCGTCGTTAACTTGCGGATACCATTCTGTCACGTACCATGCTAATGCCCGGCTTCGTAACGACGAAACTTTAATGAAACGTTGAGTAATAGTTCCGACATTGTTGCTGCCACGTGGATTTAATGCCATTCGAAACTTTAATGCGAGAGGAAGGATTTAAGATTTAGGTTCGCATTCACAATCTTTTTTAACGCGTTATATCAATCACAGTACACCTGGAAAGGTCTCTACATGCGCAACACAGATTCTTTTCATTCGCTGCTAAATTTCTATGAGAGATTATGCATCCCCGATTCCTATGTATGAATTTTTATCGCTTCTATAAAGTTTCTCGCAGAGAAAGAAAGAAATTTCGTTCGGGTTAAGCGATCACAGCATACGATTAAGCATACAAATTGCTGCGGAAGGTGTCATTTTCGGTTAAAATACGCGCAACAAGGAAAAACTTCGTCCTTTAAGAAATAAGTTTCACTCCAGTGACGCCTTTACGTAACTGGCGAATAGCAAAGACCGGAGGAAGTCTGATGACGACGGGTTGGAGAGGAAAGAGACGGTCGTCAGGGGTGTGTGTGGTTGAATAGCGAGTAAGGCGCCAGGAGAACAACAAACCGCCACGAGACCGCGATGGCTGACGCTCCGCTCTAATGGCACCACTCAAGATGCAATATCGCTGCATGAATATTATATAGCATCCACACGACCAGCATCTGCCAGATACTCGCGTCTTTACAGCCATCTTAGACGGTCGTATCGTCGCGGAGGTCCGTGTATCAGTAGAGGCTGGCACACCGAGAGACGAGTATACGTGTGTCTCGACACGGGGTGGCTGCCGTTTTCTCGGCTACAGCCGCGTGTACCCACGTTTCTACGTATGTACCAGGGACTCCACTTAGCTTGAAAAGCTATGATTATTTCAAGGTGCACTCACAAAAATTGGCTGGCCTGCTGTGCGCTGGCTAGAATCGGCCTTCAAGGGGATCGTCCGTGCACCACCTTTTTCGGTGGTATGTTGCGCCTTTTCCAAGCGTTGCTCTTGAAAGAACCGGCGGCCCTTTGATGCCAGATCGCCGGAACTTGGCTTAAAGAGGCCGTTTTCCGGTTAATGTTGGATACTCCGTCGAATATCGGAATTTTGACGTTTGTCTCTTCGATGATACGACCGCTGCCACGATATGGCTGATCGCGTTGGTTATTTGTTGCTTCAGAATCCTTCGTACCTGTCCATTTTTCAATGCTTTCGAATATCGATTGTGAACGATGAAAGCTTTGAATTGACGATCGTACTGTGCAATCTTTTTGACGGCTTTCGATACGGAAAACTGATCAAAGACAGAGTGCGTTTCGTGGATTATCGAAGCAAATGGTCGGTCGACGAATATAACCAAGGAAGATTTATATTACCGTGGAAAAATCGGGGATCGCCTACTAGTACAAGGTGTCGTTTTGTTCTCTTTATGTAACTTTGTTGGATTCCTGCGAGATTTATCAGTTTCATGGGATTACCAACTATTTCATGGAACTGGACGGTCCACGTTTTAAATTACGCCGGATGACACACCTGTCACTGGTCTAGCTAATTTGGATTTTCAAAAGCTTCATGAAAATCTACCCTCGTCCAGGCGTCATGCTGTAACACACGTGTGACGCGTTACACGGCCGAAATGTTGGCGAGGAAACCTCGTCCGGTATGTACGGCCACGTCTCGCGGGTGCAACGCATTCAATTAATTGTTAACATGATTCACGATCGCGCGGAGTTAGAGCTTCTGTAGAAATGAAGTGCATTTCAGTTACTTGTGCGAGTATTAATGGAACCCTTTAAAAGCACGTGCTTCCACGGAACGTTCTGCGAAATGTTCAGATTCAATGAATTCTCGTAAATCATAAGGACAAAATGTTCGAATGATTTTAGAAAAGTTGGCGAAACAGACTTTCGATTCAACTTAGGAAAAGCTTGAAAATAATAAAAAATTAGAATAATTCGTACGAGTTCGTCGATTTGTTTAACGCAGTCACGAGCTGGCGATTTAGTTTGTAATTAATAAAACGCGTCACCTGGCTCTGAAAGGCGGTAAGTCTTCTGGTTTGATGTTTTCACGTGGAAATGCTCTAGGAGGATCTTTCTCGGTAATGAATGAAGTTAGTTGAAAAGGGAGTGAAATTTTTGTTGGGACGTCTCGATTCACTGTCGCCCGTTACCGTTTCTTCAGAGGAGAAGCATAACGGCAGGACCTATATTCCGTAATTTCACATTTTAACATTTCATACGAGCACGTTGTCGAGTGATACGGTGATTTCGAAGGATTCGAGTTAAAAGATGAGCTCGAGCGGCCAAGTCAAATAAGATGCGAACATGTCGAGTGTGAAACATTAACGAGGAGTAAACACGTAAAGAGACCGGCGTACGTAGATTGACGAATAAATAGATAGGTGCATGTACAAACATACATATAGCAGATGTAGGATCAACAGAGAAGAAGCCATGGTCTGTTAAATTTCAGCGAGGCTTTGGAAAACGGCATAGAATTGAATTTCACATTGTTTTCTGAAACTTATCCACATTCTTAGCTTCCTGTCACGAAATAGGCGTCCGCATGTCTGACGCGTTTACAACTCAAACAATTTTAAATTGCCTCGCGTGCGTCAGATGTGTGTAGTTTTCATAGTCGTTTATTCAACGTCAGGCCACGTATAAAGTTTTATTACATCACACAGTCCCCACAAAATACAGGAATATAATTTTGACGGTCACTTGCGCGTTTTTACACGCGACACGAAAATATTAATTTACTTAACAAAATTTATTTCATTTAAAATAAACCCATGCGCTCGTGCGTCGCGTTTTCAATTCTACTTCATTTTTATGCGGGGATTAATGGGAACGGAACCAGGAAATGAATATCAACGTTTCGTCGTGCACCTGCATAAATGTGAAACTCAAGAGGGAAATGCTACTCTCTTCCTCGAAATGTAATATTTCCAGCGTATGAGAAGAAAATTGTTATAATTTCTAGAAGAGTACTAATTACCGACCGTGTATTTTTGCCAGTTAACTTGAAACGTAATTGGAACAAAAGGAACTCAATTTTCAAAAACATGACTTTTCCAATTGCTATCATTAAATGTAAACGATAGATGTGTCTCAAAAAACCACAAGATAATATCACGGTGTTCGCTTTGATTTCTTGCTACGAAACGTACCTCTGCTGTCAGAATTTCCGTGCACTCATGAAGGAGGAGGAATTTTTTTTCATAATTTGCAAGCACCCTCGATTTATACAGGATAGCCTCATGGGTCTGATCTCGCCTCATTAACTGCGAATCAGCAGAACATAATACCGCTTGAAAAAAAGCGTCCAAGGTAGATAGAGCGACAGAGGAAGGATGAGGATGGGTGATGGTTGAAAAAAGAAAAAGGCGGGACAAGCGTGAGATAGGAAGGAGAGACAGGAGTGGAAAAAGAGAACGCGACAGGAGGAAAGAGTGGAGGAAATTTCGGGACATGGAGTTATCAGGTGGGGACGTGGAAGAGGTAATAGCCTGTGAAGGGAGGAGAGCAGGAGGCGCGGAGATTGTAAAATCGATGAGGTTCTTTCGCGCTTGGCGCGAGTCAAGTTCCTTAGGGTACCTGACGTTTCCTCATTTCTTCCGAAGTCGTCGAACGTCACGGGGCCGCGAATTGCTCTCGGTTTTTTCCTTAGCTCGGCTTAAAACACGACAAATTCTCTCAACCCTTGGCCCGGAACCTGGCAACCAGGAGCCGGGGGAGGGAGGTTGAGAAAGCTATTTCCCGCTGTAAAGCGAGCTGTCTGCAGTAAGTATAAACTCCGGAGCTCAAAGGTGCTCGAGGCGCCTTCGAAACTCGCCGACTAGAAGTTGCACCCCCATTTGAGGGCGAGCGTACGCGCGCGCGCACCAACAATCGTGATCCCATCCCCTATGCCCATGGGATTCGGAAGTTTGCGTTTTCTTCGCCCGGCCCCCCTTCTTTTACCGTCTTTCCTCGCCTCCACGCCGAGTCGCTGCCGTCGAGGGAATTTTTTTAAAAGCGGCGAACAATTTGAGATAATGGTTCGGTAGAGATGGATTTATGTTCTCCGGCTGCGAGAGCCTGTTATAATTCACTTTTCCGGGAATTTATGGACCAACCTTTTTGCAGATTGGTGTTATGTTTTGTACCTGTCCGCGCTCTCTTGTGGTTTCATTACAGTGATTGGAACGATCAGTGAACTGCCATTCAATCAGATTAGTCGATTGATATTTTTTTCATTGTTATCGTGTGTGACGACTTAAGCAAACACAGCTGCTTATTGTCTCTTCGTTATCGCAGCTTTCTTCCGTTCTGTTGGAATTTACATTCATTTCTGAATCCTGAATTTATTTCACCCTGTCATAATAAGCATCTTTTCTGGAATTACATGTATACGTAACACTAATCCTTTAATAACAACGCGAAACTTAAGCACTATGCGAAACTACCAACTATAGTGTAGCTGCATTATTCCGTTAAGTTTTCGTTCTTCTCGTACTTCTTGTTGTTTCAGTCGGTATTTGTTGAAGTAGAAGTGGTTTCCACTGTTTGCAGTTTCTGCGTAGTACTGGATTTAGCAGTACATCGCTTTGAAATCGGAATCTGTGACATTACCTTTCTGTTTGTCGCGTAAAGGATCGGTAGGAGCAAATCAAATTTGAAACAAAAATATTCTTTTATTATTAATGGAAAAAGGATTACGCTTTGATGAAGACGTATTGTGTATATGCCATTAATAAAGAGAAAATTCATACCTCGCTTTACGACGCTGGCCTTAGTAACTCTTTGGATTAAAGACATTAAAAAAAGAGGAAAGGTATTGTAGGAAATATATTAAAAGCGAAAAAATTGTTTAATTTTACTATTCAAGAAAGGAAGAAGTATTATGCCTTGATGAAAATTTATCATAGACGAAGAAAGCCTTCATCGCTTCTTTTACAATACAGCATTCTATCTTCTTCCCTTGTCAGTAGCTCTTTGCGCTGCAGTTGCTTGAATCCCTATTCCCTTCGGGAATTTAAGAACAAGAGCCTTCGCGCAGGAAACCTTCCTCTCTTTCCGCATCCTTTGATACGCTCGCTTGTTTCTGGATTTCAGATTTCTACAAGGTGAATATCGTATTGTTCGCGGTCTTCTTGATGCTCGTGGGACTTTTATCTCATTCAATCCATAGAATTACACATTTCGTTACAAAACATCGTGTCGGCTTGAACGATTACCTTCGATGCGTCGTGATAAAACAACGGGACGTCGATACCCGAATTAAAGAAAATTCTATAACAGCCGATCACCGTTAAATTCCGAAAACACCAATTAAATTTCCCGGTTGCTGCTTTCACTTTTTATCAAAGCGTAAAACGCAGCAGCCCGCGAAACACAAATACAAACGCGGTACCGCATTGATCCGTTATCGAAAATCGAATCGATCCGCGCTGGTTCCGGTTTAACGGCGAATCGAGGATCGACGCGGTGCCATGCACCCGTCGTTATAATAAATTTACGCTCGATACTCGTCCGCGCAGAGCTAGGATATGCGATATTCATATTTATTTATGAGGAATGTACGCGACCCTATTGATTTTTCGACCTTAACGCCGTCGGCTCGTTATTCGAGCGCCACCCTTTCAGCCTTTCATGCGGTTCCACGGCCGAACAAAGCGAGCCTGACATAGCCGGCACAAGTCCAAAACGGTATGATGTTCAATTTCGCGGAGCATGATTTAAATATTAAATTAGCAGAGGCACGAGCTGTACGGGAAAAATTATTGCATGTCGGAAAAGATAAATAAATAAATAAATACCGGTTTCTTAGCGGACAAGCTACGTGTTCTTGACGTGTATCGTTGTGATCCGTCGAATAAAACCAGATTGAAAGTTTGCAGCGGAAAATGCGATGAAAAAGATCGAAATGTAAAATATTTCGAAATGAATCGAAAGAAATTTCCATTGTTGTACAATAGAACTGAGTTATATCCTGACAAATATTAAATTTCAATTATCTTTCGTCGATATCGTTTCGAATGTTTATTGTAGATAATTTAAAATTAAATTTAAAGCCTGAAATGAATGATTGTATGTATCGATTTTCAATAAAACCGAATAATTCTTTCAGCTATTTCTACACCGCCCTGTTCGTATGTAAAATACAATAGCCTGGAGGATATACTGTCACAGGATTTAGGATTCACTCAACTGGAGTTCACCCCTACCGTCGTATCGAAAATGAGGTAAGAGTTGATTAACCTGCGGCATGCATGTGTTATTAGGTTATCATAAACAGGCCTATTATAAACCTTTTTACGCCGACGCTTCATTTTTATCGACGTTAAATCAACCCTTTCGCTCTTACCGATTTATATATACACCCTCTTTAAATAGTAACGATGTCGTTGGAGCACGCATGATGGAAAATGTTTTTTGAAAGAGAAGATTGTTTACGGATGAAATTTATTGGAAAACAGTCATTCTACATTCTATATAGATGTATCAGAATTCTAATAATAGTGTTTTCTTCTTGCCGCATTAAATTGGAGACAGTAGTATAAAAAAAATTGCAATTACGAGATGAATGAGAGCGTAGCGGAACTGTAAGTATTAAATTCGGAATTTGAATGTCGGAATATTCACTTCACAATTTCTCTTTCGTTGTAGTTTCTTCAATCGCGTAATTACTTACGCTACGGACAAATTACAAAGCGTATCGTTAATTTAGTATTTAATAAGCTGATATAATCAACGCTGAAGCATTGTTTAAATTCAATCGAGCCAGTAAATTATCATTTATCAGCGTAGACTTTTCTCTTTCAAATACTCTCTATTTCAACAAAAGTAAAGCAGGAAATTGGAATTATTACAATGTAATTATTTACAACAGTTTAAATAAATTCATACGATCGATATCTACGTAAATATATTAGGATATTCGATTCGTCAAAAGATCTTCGTCGATTTCGTTAATAGCGTTCGCAACGACTCAACCAGTACTGAATCCATCGTCGTCGAATCTCTTGCCTTGATAAATTCGTTTACGTTGTAGAATTAGAAATTTCCGAAATATTTTGAGCGATGAATCGTAGAGAAAAAGCGGCGGGGTAACGATAAAAATCAACGGAGTACCGGACGATTATTTACGGCGGAGCTAGCAACAGCACGAATAGAAATTAAACGCGAACAGCAGTTTAACGCGATAATTAATTCGAAATCAGCAGAACCGCTCGCAGATTAACAGACATCCAAGCCCCGGTTTTAGTTGTCTCGCTCTAGTTTGCGTCTGCAACCTCGTCGTCGCTCGTTTCTACCCTTGGTCGTGTAGTTGCTGCAGATAAACGTGAATACTTCATAAGCTCGTAATCCTGAAACAAAACGCCCGCCAAGAACAAAAGGATCCGCTCCTGGGTCTCTGTCTAGCACGGCAACCTCTCGTTTCCACTTGCACAGCTAGCAACCAGCTCTCTCGATACGCACTGGCAACAACCTCCGAGGGGTCGCATCTTCCTCCTTTCGCGTTTCTTTTCCCTTCTCCGGCTATTTAAGTAAGTCTTAACCGAGTCGCGAAGCCAGTCGGTTATTAAAAGTCACTCTCTGCTGGCAATGAAACTAGCTGCCAACTTTACTTCGCCTTTTGTTTGCGACGCTGAATGGATCTGATGTCGAGGAGGGAGGGGGTTAATGGTTTACGCGAGGGTGGAAGATGGCCTCGAGGTCTTTTTCGGGCGTTCTATCGCAACCGTGAACGATTGAACCGTTTCTTTTGATGTCTTTTTAGATTTGGGGAAGGTGTAAGTAGAATCGATAGGGTAGGACGGGAGACTGGGGGATTTTTTCGGTCGAGGGTCCCTTTTTTATTGTTTGGGAAAATACTCGTACGTCTCTATAGAATAAGCTCGGGTTTGGTAAAATTGAATTAGGATATATCGAGAAACAGAAATTGAGATTCCTTTTGTTAAGAGCCAGACTCGAGGCGAGCAGTCGTTTTTCATGGAATCTTTTGTTTTTTAACAAAAAATTTCAAAATTCAATTTTCAAGTCAAGTTGAATCCTCTGTTTCCGTAAAGATAAAATATCTCTAATTTTTAGTCGATACTCGCTATATTTTCAGCATCATTACCATCGTTTCGATACTTTTTTTTTGTGAAAAAAGACCTACAAATCATCTCATCAAAAATACGGTCTATATGAAAAACGCAGTTGTACATTTTACGCAAAGGAAAATAAATATCTCGCGAACATTAGCTCTTTCATTTAGATTTTCGAGGATCGACCGTGTTACCATTGCGTCTGCCAAAATCCACCTCCAGTATTTGCTGTAGATATTTACTTTAGATGTTACTAAAAAAAATACGCGGCACCGTAAAAACTTTCACGGGAAAAGGAACAGGGCGAACCAGTTGAACCAATTTCGGTAACATTCGACCAACCGAGTTGCAAAACCAACGGAACGAAGTCCGAATATTACATACCGTAAATCATTATCAGAAAACACAATCAGCTTTTCGAATCGCCAGCACATTGTCCTTCTATGTTGTTCGCCCGTAGCAAAAATAGAATCCTCCTGAAAATCCTATTTTCTCGGATCGTGTTGGACGTCAAGCACCACTGCTGGCCGAAACAAAATTGTGAAACAGTATTAGGTATACACGTTTCAGTTCTCGTGGAAGCTGAAACAAATAGTAATTTTCATTTTCAGACAGCGACCGATGCTTGTAGAATGTGAAAGTTTCTCGATAATATAATTATGGATAGAAAAATGGTAGTCAGTCGTCGAGGAAATAGGAGGATTTGGAATTTCTAAGTTTTCTTTTAAAGAGAGGACTACGGGCAATCTTCTTATAAAATATGTTCCCATTTACAGAGGTTGTGCAGTTAGTAATCTACCCTAAATCCTACGTTGACCTTTTTTCAAGCTTAACTTCCTCTTATAATTTAATTTTTTGCAGCTGCAATTTATATTAGACCATCGGACAAGTCTAATTTCTGTATACTTGGAAATTAAGAGTTGAAACAGTTTGCTATTTTTTCTTTTTTTTTTTAATTAATGAGAAGAAAAGTATTAAAAAACGAGAATCTGATTTTGCCGATGTTTCAAGTCCTTTCAAATGATCGAGTTAAGTTTATCCGGATCGATGCTATTACATGGCATTAACGACCCGATCATCGTAACGGTTACAGCTCCATAAAGTCTTGGCAAGCCTCAGCGATGATACATCTTGTAATCTCTTTTCCTCTAGGAATAACGGAGTTCCTCTCTCGCCCGCAGGCCATAATCTATTTCTCTGCTGCATTTCTGCACCACTATCTCCTCTTTCTCTCTCTTTTCTTCCCGTTGCTTCATCGTGTTCACTTTCCGACTTCTTCGCCCGCGCAGCTGAACCACCGTGTCTTTATCCTCTCGAGGGAGGTTTATTCTTGTTAGGTTAAAACCAGAGAAGTAGCAGCAAGCAAAACAGCGGTTACGTTCCGCTTACCGATGGTATAACTTTTAAGATCGTCAGGACACGTACCGTTGTTTTATTTGTTTATTTAATCAACATTAATCGTTTAATAAATTGTGCAGTCGATAATTCAGTGGGAGATAATTGTGCATAATTCAATGTACGATATGGGTAATTAAACGTTATTCCAGTCAGAGATGATTGAACGATCAACTGCGCCGAAGTTAATCGCTTGACTTATTGAACAAATAAATACCAAAATTCAGAAATTCTTTGGGAGCGGAGTCGATTAAATTGAAAAATTTGTCAATATTACTTGGAGAAAAAATAGAAAATTTGTGAAAATGGACATGTAAAAAAAATAGTTGATTAATCCGTCGTATTAGTTTTCGTCAGAGATTATCTCAATTTTGAATGAATTTTTACTAATTCAACCATACGTTAATTAAACCACATGCTTCTTTGGATGGATTATTATGTCCAAGTTTTCAGCTTTCAAACTTTAATAATTCTAACAAAATCCTACAGAAAGCCGCGGAAGTTCTATCGACTTTTGCATCAAATATCAAACGTTGCCATTCATAAATCATTGAGAATTCGTCAATTTGAGATAAACTTCTTATGAGGATAGACTTCTAACGAAACTATGAAAAAGCATTAACTTTAATAACTTTAAGGCTTATCCTAAGTGTAGTAAGTATCCAGTCAGTGTCGGTCGTACTTCGACATTCCTATTCCTCCGGGAACTTCGCATCACAAAAATCAAATTTTAGACTCGTGTTACTCTGTCGTGTCAAGGTGAGGCGACACGCCAGTCAGTCGACGAGGGAAATCGGTATTAAGGGATGAAAGGATTTCGTTGTGGCGTATTTTGCCTGTAATCCAAGTGGGTCACCCCCGACTCCTTTTTTCTGTTATCGCGTTCGAAAGCCGAAAAGTTTTCGAGGCTCTATGAGCTCTACACTTCTTTGCCCGCACAGGGATAAAGCACGATTTTCGGCTACAGAGATTGGAAATCGCACTAGCCGTTATTTCAACCCTCGGATAGTCTCGCCCCTGAAACGGCTATTGTGCACGAAACCCTGGAACAAGGTGACTCGTCCTCCTTGCGCCCAGGCTGCGCCTTTTTTCCTGCAACTTGGAAAATTCTGGATCGGAGGAACACCGGATATTACCTCGACCAAACTGAAGATACTTTTCTTGCCGAGAATATTTCTTTTCGGACATGGCGTCCGCTCGATGGAAATCTGAACGGATTTAACAGAGCAGAAGCTCCCTGAATCTATCTGGAATTCATGGTGGATGGTAGCTCGTCGATGGTATCAATGGTACAGTCTTCTGATTGAGTGTCAGCTATCTGGAGAGGAGGGAAAAAAAGAAAGATAGAATCGTAGAATTGATATCGATAGATAAAAGTTGAATATTATTGGAGAATGATGAAAGTGGATATATAGGAATTGAGTAATGATTGTTATAAAAAAAGGTAGAAAAACGATTCTTGAACGGCTAATGAGCTTTACAAATCTTCAGTTATTTCTTTCTATTTTTTAAATTCCTATTTTTACGGTGGAATATGAACTCAATTATCGAAGGAAGTTAATAGCGGCTGCTTACGCCCCGCATTGGAGCTTTCTTCCATATTTTAGTAAACTTTTGGTGTTCGGGTCTTTTATAAGAAGAATGGCATTCTGATCGATCATTATTCCTTCACTGTTCGCCATTATAATCTTTCTTCCCTACAGAATGCAACAATAGTCGTTTTTTTATTTTTAATGCATCGAATAATCTTCATATTGGATATAATAGAGGACCTACCGATCTTTTTTTTTTACAATTTTCTTCACAAATTCTATTAAAATACAGATTGTTCATTAAAATGTGAGATACGTGCTTCTAACATTTTTGTTCAAAAATATTATTCCACGCATTTTTTAAGTATCTTATATATAATGTAAAGTACGCGTATTTCATATATTTCCACTTCACTCGAAGACATTTGAAAAACGTGAAGGAAAATTTCCACGCTGACGTTTTTCTTTCTTGAATCGACACTTATTCCACGCGCTTTCTCCCGCTCAAAGATTTTTCCCTCCACGTAATTGACCGGCTGCGATTTGTTGTCGGAGATTCGTGATATTTTTCTGCTGTCGATGACATTTTACACAAGAATATTCGATCGTCACGGCGCTTGTTATTACAAGCCTCGCTAAGGGTTTGTGTCGGGCTATAAATTACTTTTCCAACGAGACGAAGTCGACCGCAGACCCGTCAATAATTCATCGCGGACCTGCACCCACCGAAAATCCTTTCACATAGACGGGAAAGGCCTGTATGTTACAGCAGAAAAATATTTAATTTACCAAAAATCCCGGTGAAAATATTACGTCGAGATGGAAATTTTCATCGCGAATTTTTATAAACCCTCCCGTGAAAGTTGCGCGAGATATAATATGGTGCAATGTGAATTTAGAATGTATCGTGTTTTTGACATTTATTTATTTGAACTAATAGAAGCAACTTTTTTCATACCACGTGTCTTTTGAACTTATTTCATCTGCACGAAAAAATGAGTTGAAAATAGAAAATAATGTGCTTTCAATGAAGACTTCACTCTTCAGAAAATCGGTTTTGAAAATATACCGAGTACTTACCTTCGAAGTATTATTTATTTAATTCTATGTAAGTCACAGGACCGAAAAGCATCTTTTTCTCCATCTCGATCGCATTACCACTGAATAAATTTCCGAAATCTTAGAAGGATATTGAAAAATTAAAAGAAAAGAAACATCGAATGAAAATGGCCTCTTGTCTTCCGAGTACAACGTACAGATAAACGTTTGACCTTAAATGCTTCTAACACGATTACAAATCGTTGAAGAGTTAAAGCTAGGTTCCTTGTCGGAGTATACGTTTTCGTAATGGAGAAGGCATATATTTCAGAGTCAGTTTCATTTACCCTTTCACAGAACTCCCCACTTTCACCCTATTTTTCCTCTCCCCTTTTAACCACTCTACACGACCTACACGTACAGATAAGTAGGTACGCGCGTTTCAAAGTTTTACAAAATGTCTCTTTGTTTTCCTTTAAGTATTCATCATACGGTCCGTAGCAGTTCCCGTGACTTTTATACGTTTATTTAAATGTTTTAATTCTGTTAATCTTCCCATCGTATATTGAATTGAATATTCTTCGCTACAATATTTTTCACATTTTCCAGACGCATACTTCACTGTACACTTTAAAATAGTAGCGTGATTCTGGAAAGAAAGCTTCGTGATTTGATACTTCAGAACAGTTGTAAAGTTCGTGTATCGATATCTACAAAGCACAGTTCCTCTTGAATCCCTCGCGCCAGAAAGAAACGTTATTCGTACGTCAGCGCGATATGCAAATGCATTACGGTGACGCGTGTCAGTGTTGGAACGCGACTGATTGTCGCGCAAGGGTTTGAGAAATTGTCTGAGATCCTTGTAGCAGAAGGTGTTACGTGTGAACCTCGATCCGATTTTATCGTCAAACGAAATGTTGACAATTTTGAATCGTGTCACCTGTTGCACTGATGCGATGCATCTCTTCGGATGCGATATTAAAATGCAAACAGTCAAGAACGTTTAAACCGATGCACTTGACTCGCATCACCCTGTGAAAAATGATTGGATCGCATAAAATATGAGACTCTTCGGTGTATTTCTCCTCTTACCAGAGATGAGAAGTCAATTCTTAAACAAACTGAATTACGACGATTCTGTATTGAAACATCAGAAAACTTGTGATTTGATTCTACGACGAATGAAATTAATTTAAGAATTTTTTAAATAATATCAATTCTTTTACGTATGTAATATCTGAGAGTTTTAAGTTTGTAAATAGTTTACGACTGAACTTGCAAACTCGTTGTAGATGTTTAAGACAACCATTCGAAAGCCTGTGATCTTCCAGCTGTAAACTTCGTCAGGAACGATATTTCCAGGCTGAAAAATTTTACAACGATTCGTTTACAACCACTGAAGTGCGATCGTAAAGTTAGGAGATCGTAGTGTCTAACACGCAATTATGTCTTTACGGCCAGTGGATGTACAATCGACGGAGAGTTAGCTCCGGTATAGCTCTTACGTCGATTTATTTGATTAGTTGCTTGGGTAAATCTATCGAGGTTTGGCAATTGTAATTTTATTATCTGTCAATCACCACATTTAATTTATCGAAATAGAATTTACTTCTGTTTATCGAAATATAATTCTTTTCGTTCAGGACGAAATAGCGATCATAAAAGTTTGTTGTAAATCAGTCAACAAATTCGTAATTGATTTCACACAATCACGTTTAATCCTCTATAACGATATTCCTCTTCAAATATTCCTCTCGAATTTTGTACCGTTTTAGAAACCATCTTCTCGAATCTTTTCACGCAGGAACATCTTTTTACGCTATATACCGTTGTCTTGCGTTCTACACGCCGTGAAATTTCCACTTAACAACTTTCGAACAACGATTCTTTCGATTCAACGATTCTTTATTACGGATCTCTCGGTTCGACGAAGTTCGCCGAAGTTTATTGAACGTAAGCATACACGCGAGAGATCTCACTGTTCATCTATTTTACAAGTCGCTCGTTCGCCGCATCTTACATGCCTCGGAAGATAAGATTTTCCCGAAATTTATCGGGGCGAGGCTGGCTGGTACGCCCGGTGCTTTAACGTACTCATTTTCGCTGGCGCAGTCGGGACCTTATCGGTTTTCGAGGAAACTCGGAAGATTCATCGGCGTGGAGCACGGGAGAAAAAATCGGCCGCGTGTGTCTCGCACGTGCAAGACTCCACGATGTAAGTGTGCTCGTAGCCCTCTCTTCCGCCAGAACAATTTATCAGACGTCGGATTTCGGCTAGCTTCGAATCCTGCGGGCCATCGTTCTGTTTCTACGATCCATTTCCTCCACATTTGTTTCGCCTGGATACCAGAAACGTAACCACACATAGGGAATTCTAGGATTCCAAGTTAAATAAAGGGTTGTTTGGTTCGACACTGGCCCAAAAGGTGTATCTCGATGTTAGGCGAATGCATGGGAAATGTTTGTTGAAATTAGTTGAAAAAATAATTTTAGAACTATATATAATAGAATAGTTAAACTAATATTACTGATCAAATTTTATAAGCTGCTAACAAGTCCCCTTTCACTTTATCACAGAAAATAGACAATTTGGGTATTTCAGTCAGAGAATTTGGCTTCGATTCTATTCGACTACTCACGCACGTATCTTCCACACAGCACTTACTAACACTCGTACGTTCCCCCTTCCTCTATTTTATACTCTCTTTCACCCATTCCAGACAAATTACGCAGATATTCCCAGGACACATTCGATCACGTCCACCCTGAATTTAGGTCGAACTAGATGGCACACTCAAAATTCAATCGCTCGTTATAAACATTCGCACCAAGTTCTCATTCGCCCCTTTCCATCTGCGGTTAGTGTAGTTAGATACTATTGTTCTAAATAATACAGGAATGACATCGTATTATTTGTGGGAACACCTTTAAATACCTAAATTCATATATTTTTCATTATCCTTTTTAGTTCCACTCAATGTTCCATTATTTATATTTCGTAAATTACTTGTCATAATCTTCTATAATTCGCAAGACTTCCTCTGACAAAATAATTTCAAGCAACATTTGTCCGAATAAATTTCGCGCCTATTTCATTCAAAGTATCCGCTCAACGTGAATTACGAAAGGAATGAAATGTCGGTCGAGCAGGAATCCGATAAACTTCGTTCACGCGATACACATATGCAATTTCGTATTTGCAATCCAGTCGAAGCGTCACGCTAGCCGAAATCGATTTCCGAGCAATTCATCTAACGGTTACGTACATTTTTTCCCCTCTGTCTCCTTCTAGTTCTCTCACTGTTTCCACCGACTCTGTTCATCCCCGTGCTCGCCTCCACCTTGCCCCTTTTCGTTTCACATCAGATGACAGCCAATTTTTATTCCAGTGATTGCATTTGCAATTCCCATGCGAAACTCCCGTTTTTAGTCACACTTCTCGCGCGTCTCTGATCCCTTCCTCGATTCTTTCCGAATAGCTTTCGCCCTTTCAACAGGGAATACATTTCAACCTCGAAGCGTTCAACTGCTGTTTCCTTGCTGCTTTTCCTCCCTCGATGATCGCGGAAAACGCGGCTGATAGATGTCCACGATATTCTCGCTAATAGGTGAAGGAATTTAATCAAAGACCAGATGGACGAAATGGTCTTCGCGAGGCGATGAAGGTAAAAATGAAAAGGATGTTATTAACAAGTTCGTAGCTGGTGATTTTAATCGTAATAAAATACAAAGCCACAAATTCATAGTAATGGAGATAGAAATTGAGAAAGTTTCATTTCACACATAGTGCATTGTGTCACTTATTATCATGCGAATTCTGAATTTACGTATCTAAGTTTAATCGAAATTCTATTTTACAGACATCACATTGAAAGTAATATTTTGTAATGGCTTGCACGAATCGTAAAGGCCGTTTTTACTTCCACAATATAAGCGTATCTCTTCTGACGACTTTTATTTCTTCTCTATGTAGTTTCGTTCCGAATGAAGAAGCAGACGTTTTGTCAATAGTACCACTCGCATGTATTTAGTAGCAACGCTATTTACAGCTAATTATTCTTCACAGAGAACGGGCTCCAGCAGGTTTATTTAACGTTCGTTTTGCACAAAACAGGAAGCCAGTGTTTTCTGCATCTAAAACAAAAGGGGATGGTGTCGAGGGAGGGGGACAATTTCACGAGAACAAGGCATGGCTCCTGAAAACATAATTCCAGTTCTTTAAGAAGCAATTAATTCCGTCCTCGAAGGAACGATAAAGGGCAAGGGAGAAACAGCAGTGGAGGTGCACGGCAGAACAGACATTTAAATTAAGTGGCTTCCTTCGAAATTAGATCAGGTAGAATATTCTCCGTTGTCCCGTTTCTTTGCGGCCAGCCAGTAATTCGTTCGTGGCGTAGCTCCCAATATAAAATTTGCAAGAACCCGGACAATTGATCGAGCCAACCGCGCCATGGTAAACATCCCTCTAAATTGAACGACGATAAAACTACGAATACGCGGTACCAACCGCGATTTTGGGCACGTCGATGTTTGATGATGTTTGATCCGTCAATATATGCCTCGAGTATACTGAAACGTTATGATGACCGTTTTGTCGATATCTTGACAGATGTTGTTTGCACGGAATATGTTTCGCTGCTCTTTTTACAGTTTTTTATTGCGAAATTTGCTAGAATAAGAGCGCGGGAATAATACATGAGGGGCTCAGAGCGAGTTACATTTCGTTTTAGAAATAAGGCAGAGTGGTGGATAGAGGAAAATTTAAGCCTGGGACCTGCATATGTTATTATTACTAATTTTCATAGTAGACATTTGAAAAGGAACGTGTGTTCTCGGATATGCATATATTTATTTACGGCTTTCGTCAAATAAAAATCCACCGTGTAAAATCGCAGCACCATTTTTCCTCCAAGTTCTTCGTATCAGAGTGGTTCTTCTTACACGCAGAAATCGATGTGAGATTTTATAGCAGTTAGTATCGCCGCGAACTTTTCTGCATACAGAGAAGAACATTCAGGAAGAAAGTTGGTTCATAGACGAATCTCGGTTGTTGCGATACTTTAAATGTCTCGTTGGAAGATTTTACCTGCAGCTTTAATGGAAATTGGAAAACTTTTGTCGTTCTCTATTATCCTCCAAGCGCGATTCACCTTAAATAATTACGATTTCGCACCGACTAGCAATAATTTTCAATCGAAGCAGTAACGTTTCAATAATAAAAAAAAAAAGCAGAGAATAGGGAGGAATCTACCGAAAGCTTAGAAGCTAAAGCTAGCAATACATCTTCAACTTCTAGCAAGGAAATTCTACCAGAAGAAGTTCCATGGGCCCCTAACTTGTCTCGCTGGTACTTGAGTACTAAAAAGAGGTTGCCATCTCTCGACCAACGTCAGTCAACTTGAAACTTCTCCAAACGAAAAACGACAAATCCTACAGAACCGTAGAAACAAACTACAGCACTCGTGTCGTCGACTGGGCCATTGGCATGTTTCGGGAAGAGCGATTCTCGACTACTCGTTCCAGCTTAACCCAATTCTATGGAAAATGGAACTCAACCTGATCGATTCTTGGCCACGAGAAACCATCGATAATGACTTTTTCTGCAATTGAGTTATAAATAGTTAGGAGTAGAACATAGAAAATATTCCAATTCTTGGTTTTATGAACAAGTGATACAAGAATTTTAGATTGCAAACAGGAGAAGCTTTCTATTCGTTTAATATAAAACAGAAATAGCGAAATAACAATATAATTCTAGAATACATGTTTGGATCACAGAAATCCACTTTTTGAAAAACATGGTATTTTACATGTTATCCTTTTCAAGTTTTCCACTCTTTCCGACGGTGAAAATTTTTTCGGTTAAAGTCGTTTAGTTTTTAATATACCTGATAATAGTAACGATATTAGGTCTCGTTACAAAGTTTGCGCAACTTTAATTCGCTTTCCTCTGGAGTTCGAAAAGTATGATTTAAAACATTCTGGCTCTGGGATTCGGATATGTAGCTTTCAAGACTCAATTCTCTAAACTTTCTGTTCCTCTGAAATTCCGCACGATTCTCGTTTCTTAATCACGCGTATTCCCACGCGTATAATACGCGTTCTTACCAAATGCAGCGAAATGTTTCAGACATTGTATTAGAAATTATTCATCTGCATCTGTGGGTCAGGGAAAAATCGTGCAGAATATGTGTTTTGTTCCACTGTCATCCTAGTATTCATATTTCTAGAATGGAATAAAAGTTATCAACGGAATGAAAGAAGAAGTACGAGGAAACGAAAAGGTACGTAGCGGGAGACGGTGGTTGTTTCGAAGGGTGGAATAGCAGATAAAACAAAAGGAGAGAGAAATGGAAGAGGGGACGAACTGCCAGACGCAGAGACATGGTTTATTCCAACGTTCCGCATCGTTAGGGCTCACGTTTTGACGCACACCACCGAGGCATCACGAATTACGCGCAAGCCAGCTCGTTGTACGCTCAGAGAATGTACGCGACGCTGGTATTGCCAATGTTCTCCTGAATGGGCTGATACAAAGGGATCCACCATATGACGTGTAGCCGACTGTATACGCGCAACCGCCCTATTCGTGTATCGTCCAGCAGCATGGTGATAACTCAGTTATTGGGCGGAGAGTCCTACAGAGTCCCATGTCGTCCCGTGGACCAAGTTTCTCCTTGGCAAGAGCTGCTTTCTATGTATCTTTTCTGCAAGTAACTTATTCCACTCTCTTCAGCCAGGAATAGTTCGAAAATACGCTCACAAGTGTCCAGACTCTTTGGTTGATTTGTACTAACAATATTTCAATTTGAACAAAGTCTATACGATTAGTGATGAACTAGTATTCAGAGGAAACCTTTGTCGATGTTATATTAATTTAATTTACGATCTAACTTGTAATTCAGGTATTAAAGAATTTGAAAATGAAAAGCTTCTCGAAGAAACTATTCCTCGAGAAAGCTAACAAAAAGAGGGAGAAGAGAAATAATTTATCGATTCTTTCAAGGATCAAACTGAATTTTATTCGATGATCGGGTACTGAGCAGAAACAGCGTTAAGTAATGGAGGAAATTCGACGCGTTATAATCTAGTTAATCGATACAGTCTTTATCATATGCAGATCTTACTCCTCTAGCCATTTTCCTTCATTATATACGAAGGGTTCCAGTGGCTCTTTGTTTTCATTGGTTCAATGTGGAAATCTACTTACTGGAAATGTTATTACTTAATTGCCAGTTCATCTATGAACGGAACTGTACAGGTGTGTTGGGCTTTCTCGTGAAACTGAAACGATTTAATTATTCAGAATTAACAGGCTATAATTCGTGTAATATAGATACTAATTCTATCGAAGTATAAGAAATTTTATACTTAAATTGAATTTTTCTGCAATAATCCTTCTATAACGTTCGGAGGATTTTTCCTCCACTTAACATGTGGTTTCGGAGAAAAGACGTTAGCGAAGTAGAAGCATTAAACGATCTTTGGTTTTCGAATTCAATTAGATCTGACGAACTTCCATCTTGAAAACTTAGCCACGAGCTGGACTCGAACATCTCGTTTAACTGTCAGATCTCAGAAATCCAGTAAGTCGGAAAATCAACCCCAGTATACTAATGTGATTGTCGTTTAGAACATTTGGAACTACTATAAATTGCCAGTCGAACGTTTCTGTCGTTTACGGCATTTTACGAACTGCGAAACGATCCTACGAACAAGCACTTCGAACATTTCATCGATACATTTGGGGAACTAAACATGTCGTTTACTTCGCTAGAAATTCTTCTTAGCACAACAGATCCTCATAGCTATCTTCTATGTGGATACAAGTTTCACAAGTGTCATGTACATTGAAGGATTAATATACAGGGTTATCCGCTTAACACGGAACCCATGCTTGCGAGAACATTGAGAACTGCACAATGTAACATATACGCTTACTACTACAATCAAATATCGCGAGCGATTTCTAAATTGTTGCTAGAAGTACAATGGCGAGAAAACAGAGTGATGTGATTGTCGCGGAAGAACTTCATATTTGACGTCACAATAAGGAAAAGACGATGAATGAGAAAACGAGTCATGCATTTTCGCTGAGTGCAACGAATTTTCATGTCCCTGCGCGTTGTCTAAGCTTCGAAGCCAACAAGCACGCCAGATTTTCTTCCCACACGTTGCTGAATCTTTTTTTTATAACTTATATCTTGGGTTATGCTTACTTAAAATATAATTACAATGTAATTTTTGTTTATTTAAAATCGCATTTGATCGCCGCCGTTATTAGCGGATTACAATGAAATTATTCGCATTCTTACAAACATCGAGCCTCCTTTTCTATTTCGTTCGATAATTTCTATTTTTTATGTTTTAAACATTTTCTCTTGCGTCGTACTTTAAAATTTGTTAATGATCGCTTTCTACGAATTAACCGTTATTACGAGATTTTGGATCGCTCTGCTATCGAATGTAAGAATAGGGAACATGGAAAGCAATTGGGGTCTTAAGACAACAAGACACCTTACAGAAGTCATATTAAGCCATAGCCAGTTTAAAAATATAGAAGTGAATTTAACCCTCGTAGTGCAGTGTCTGACTAGTCTGTAAACGAAGTTGTCTATGTTAGACTCATAAGAAACCGAACGTATCTCTAAGCGACAGATATAACAGCAGTATTCGACAGTTTAGTATTAGATAGCTCGCAACATTTGATTGTAGTAGTAGAGGTACGTGTTACACTGTTGTCATTCTCAATGTTCTCGCGAGCACGGATTCCGAGTTAAGTGGATAATCCTGTATATTCTAATCAAGAAAATTTGGCCATGTTAGCCTTTATGAAATCTGAGTAATTTAATAAGAAATTCTGCTGTTTTACTGAAGTATCCAAAGAAAATATTCGTAATATTATCTTTCCCTTGGCTGATCGAGAAATCGATAGTTCTCTAACGGTCGTTCAAAAGTTGCATATCGTATAGAACAGTTTAGAATTTGGTTGACGTTTCCATCAAAGGTTACGTTCGAATAGGTGATGTCAGAGTTGCGCATGGCTTTGATAAAGTTTATCCAACCACTGGCCAGAGAAAGCTACCTATAGGGAAACGTAGGGCCGGGTTGAAATTGCAGCTGACAACTGTGGAGTGTCGAAAGGTTTCCTCGGTAATTGCCTCACGTGACGAGTTATCGATTTACCAGGTTATCACAGACGCCAAAAACTGTGATCACCATAACTATTCCCATTTACTGCATTTCTACACGAAACAGTTTATTCGCGTGTTGAAGTAATCAGAGTATTATGCACAAAGAAATACAAGCCTGAAAAGTTTATAACAAAATGGTTAACATAAACCGAATAGCTTGTTCCATCAAAATGTTGGAATGTCGTAAATAGGGAAAGTTGACAGGAAGATTAACTCATTCGCACTTCTCTATTTCCCACACGTATTTGTTTTAAGCTGAAACAGTCTCGAGCGGGTATAAGTAGAAACTTCCAACTTCGGTCAGACAGCCACTGAGGAACATTTGCTCTTCGTGCGTTTCCCCTTCTCTTTACCTAGTAAACTAGAAAATGATTCTTCCTATACTACTCGAAACTATATTTTATTATAATCATTAAACTGCGAGTGTTTATACAATTTTATATTTTTATGAACACAGTTAGAGAAATGGAATCTATGCAGAAATTTGTTTTACTCGCTATATATCATAACGAATATTAAATTACAAGTACTTTGGATCTTTTAAATATTTTTACATCTTTGAGTTTCTTTTAAAAATATAAACATTCGTAACCTAATCATCAATCCCTCAGCTTCAACAATTCTGTTAATTTCAACAATTCCTATTTTTTTATAATCTTTTTCTCATACACATCTCCTGTTTAAAAACTCACACTGCTCAACCACTCATTTTTAAATAAAATATTTCTTCATTCATTCTTATTGGTTGGAAATCAGACATGTCCTACAATGTTCTCGATCTCTTCTTCTTTAACAATGACACGTTCTTCGCTTAAATACGTTCATCGAGTAGCTATAATAAAGGCACAGTAAAAATATTTGATGGAGTACGGGGCATAGATTTATGAACAAAGTTTTCTGTCAATGTCGAACTGGTGCACAGAGACCAGTACAGGCTATCGGTTGATCAAGATTAATGACGATATCTCGCAACCAAGTAATTTCAGCCATCGAGACAAGTTGACGTTCGTTGTGTCGCTCTTGTTCTGCTTACACTACATTTATTCAACATTAGTGATACACGATTTAACATGCCCTCATCTCTTGTAGTCCTTTCGCGTGCCTACCAAAATCACCCTTGTCAGCCCCGTCATCTTGATTTTCTCTACTTTTACGTGATTTATAACAATAATATAATCGTCAACAGCAGGAAATTATGACGTGAATTCGAAAAGGGACAACGCTCTTAGATCGGTACGTCCCATACATAAAGTCCTTCACCGTTCAATTTCTGGGCAGAAGTAAGAAATAATCTCTGCGTTTCTTGCTGCAAGAAATTTATCATACGAAATGATTCGATTCTGTTATAGTATTTGAACGTTCTTTCGAAGACTTTCGATTCGAAATTATCACTTCAAAAGTGGAAGTTCGTAACGTACTTTCTATAAAACTTTTCATCGATAATGGTATCAGGTTATAAAGAAATAGCGATTAAATTGCAAGTAGACGGGGTATTTCCCCTTTGTTCCAATGTACCATTGCTGTAGAACATTTTACAATCTTGTTCAAAATTTTTTAGTTGCAAACTAAGTGTTGCAATTGCAATTTTGTCGATTAAATATCGTTACTAAAACTTTTTAATCGTTATAGTGGAACTGCAACAGCGTTTATTATATTTATCTTCGTGTGACAGTATTTGGGAAATGGTACTGGCGCAGAAGCGCAGCTTTGCTGCATTAACGCTGCGACAGAAGTTTTATTGAAGCTTTTTTTTTATGCTGCGCGTTCTGTTACAGCTGCGGTAAATTTGTTATGTAAAACGGGGCGGCAGAATTTGTGGATTTTACGGGGAAGCGTATTTTCTGTGAAAGGCGTACAGAAAGGATTTAGAAAAAAAGAGAAAGGAAGGAAGGTAGTACAAGTTAACGCTACCCAATTTGTTAGCTTTTATTTTAATTTATCGGCGGACGCTTGTTATATAAATATCTGAGAGGTATTTATTTTTCACTATGTATCTTTACACCATTCTCGTATTTTCTTCCTTCTTTGTACTACACAAGATCCTTCGTTACCATGCTATTTATTAAATCATCAACCGGCGAGAAAAAGTTATTTAAATAGCTTGAAAATTGTTTAAAATTATCTGTTACCCGAAGTGTTAAAATATGTTTAAAGTCGTCCAAAACGAAGGAAGAATGTCTTGAAAGTTTCGAGGATAGCGAAACTTAGTCACTGAACGTCCCAGAGGATCTTAATGCCGCGTAAAATGATTATGCTGCTACGAAAGTATGCGACGGAGGACGATAATAATAATTAATACTTTAATAGCTCGCCACAGAAACTTACAATTTAATTCCTGTAATGCTTCTAACGTTTAAAACGCCCCAAACTTTTCGTACTCTTAAAATAGTAATGATTAAGCGTATATTTATTGTACTGAAACCGTCTCGAAAAGTCTTTAGTCTGCGATACTATTACACCATCGCAAAAATTAAGAACCACAATAACTAATCTTTTTGAGGGATACGAGTGATCTAAATTAAAATTAATTCTTCTTTATTAATTTACTATTTCGTATCAAAACAAAAGCAGTTTCTTCAAATCTACCGATCATAGAAGGGGAACAAGTCATTGTCCATTAAATGCCCAGATTAACTAGCCACAATTGAAACATGAAGGTCTTCGTATAGAGCGGTTAGTGGCATAAGTTACTAAGAACCAAGAGTTATCTTAGCAACTTCTTGCCAGAGAAAGTTGGTTGAATACAAGCTGCGAAACCGCCTGTTTCCCCGGTGCTTTCACAGCTTCATCAAAGTTTGTTACTCGATTTCTCCAGATGCGAGTTTTAGACAGCGAAGTTAAAAGCTGTTAGTTAGCTGAGAGTAATCGAGAACTTGTGTAGGTTCCGATGAGTTCTATGGGCCAGACCAATTATGGCGTTGACGATGGTCGACGTTGCACTGTCCATTCTGCCACGTTATAAAATGATTCGTTCCTCGACTTCCACGTTTTCGCTTTTTCGGCAAGTTCCATCCGAGTTGTTACTGTATCGGAGTTTTCGCTTACGATTCGTTTCAATTAGCGCAGACATAACATGGAAATGGAGACTGTGATGAAGGATAGGGTAGCATTAGGGCGAATCTCGTATCGCCTGGGGGTGGGGATGATAGAGGTGTTTATCGAAGTTGCAGGAAACTTAATAATGTTAATTAAACCTCACACTCATGGTTTATTTCTTTTTAGGCGAGTTTATTAAATAATACGCAGAAAATTATGCGGTATCTAAAGAAATAATATTTGTTTAATTGTACTTCATGCGCAAAGTTAAATTTCTATTAAAGTAATTTTATGATATACTGTTCGTTGTATAGTATTCTTCAGACAGGGTTCGTGTATCGAATTACTTGTTATCGACGTATTTACTACAGCCATAAAGCAATATAATAAGAGAAAGAGAGAGATTGAACATCTAGAATCGATTCACCTAAGCTCCTCCTGGTAATAATCGGAAGAGAGTCCTTTGAACTTGAATTTCTAGACAGTTTCCTAACTTCTGCAGGCTCGTCTAACTTTCTATCTCATTTAGCACGAATCCACGATGGCTCAATACCACAGACGTATAGTTACTCGATATCTGAACTCCGATGAACGAAGATCAGATCGCTGGATACCGTGTGTTTCCTCTTTTCAGCGGTATACATCGTGATATATGACCACGTTGATATTATATCACATTGTCGAGGAAATTTTCATTAAAGAAGTAACTTAAGAGTCTCAAATATTATAACTTTGCGATTTTCAGGAATCTGCAATTAACGAAAGTAACAATGCAAGAGAATCTAAAAATTAATTTAATAGTTTGACAACATTTGCAAAAGAAAATATACTTCAACAATCAATGATGGTTGCTGTGCCACCAAAATGCACATTATTATCCGATGCGATATGCTATAAAAATTCGAGTCGGGTAAGAAATGCTGTAGTAAGCGTCGAAGGAGCAGAAGGAGGAGCATAAAAAAAATTTCAGGAAATTTTCGTAGCGACGGGAGAAGTAAAAGCAATCGCGAACTGACGTTCAGTTCAAACACGCCAAGAGTCGAACATAACCATTAGGAAAACTTTCGAACCGAAGTTTCATATCGTCGAACAGCCTACGACTGAAAATAATTATTAAAGGAAACTTCCAGGTAAAGTTCCCGAGAAACTTAAATCCACCAACTCACTTGCAGCGGGCTTCGGTAACGCGAAACATGTAACCTCGTTATGTAACATCAAACCATAATAGAGAATGAAAGCGCAGCTATTTATTACACATCGTATAATATAATCTCCTTCATGATCGCGTTACACTTTACGTTCGGTGCTACCATAAAGCGAAACAGTGCAAAAATTGATATCCCGAGCCCTTCTTTCAATTTATGCAGTGCAAAAATAACCTCTTCAACATCGTATTTGCAGTTTCCTCTACATTTTACAATTTCTATCCTCTTATGTAATGTTATCTCGGTGTCCTTGCATAAAGTCTCCTTATAATTTTTTCACAAATACTTTTAATCACTCTATATATTCTATCTATATCTTCTATATATTTTATAGAAGTCATGGATTTAAGAAAACATTCAACCTGGAATTCTATTTCTTTTTAGATTTCTATTTCGATTAAAAAATGAAACCATCTAAATATCTGCCTTATTTAGGATCGTATGAAAAATTTCTCAGGATAAAGTTGAGCTATTTTAAGGGACTCGTACAACGATAGAAAGAGATTTTTTCACGAGAATTCAATTGTCGGTATCTTTTTAAAATAAGACTCTATTTCTTTTTTGACATCAATGCATGCGAATTTTTATTCTATATACAAAAGTATGTTGGGAAATACTTATTTTAACTTTAATTTCGCAAAATATGGCGTACGAAAAACAAGGAAAAACGTGATGATACTCTCGTGTTTATGTTTCTCTTGCGCTTCATACGCTACATTTGACAAAATTAGAATCGAAAAATCATCTAAATTATGCATTTTTTGACATGAGTACCTTAATACTTTTGTGTAAAGAATAAAAAGTCACATCCACTGGTGCAAAAATAGTTCCAGTTAGAAAAATACCGATGAATTTGAAATCTTCTAAAAACATGAATTTGAGAAAATATTCTTTCCACCCTTACCCTGTGTGCTCCTTCAAATAGCTTAACTTCGTTTTGAGAAATTTTGTCATACAATCGTAAACAAGGCAGTTATTTAAGATGGTATCGTTTGGCCGAGACATCGTGTATGTAGACAAAGAAAATTATTATCGATATGTTTGTGAAATCAATTTCGAATTAATACTGAATGAAGGGGTTCGTAAATTTTTGGTGGATAGCGTATTTCGTTATTGCGTTTCCTCTTAGCTAGCAATACCCTTCTATTGCCCACTCAAAATAACACTAAATGACAGATCAGAGATAGCAGAACGACCTGCGCTGCACTAAATCAGGGGATCGATCTAAAGTGGGGCTTTCAATTGGCTGGATTGCATTTTAATACCTGCGGGCACCATTAAGTTTCTATTGCGTTTAACACAAGCATCCAGGCAATGGAACAATGCGGTTTACAGCTAATGGAAAACTGAACCCAAGAGAATTCTGGTAGCAATCAAAAGTCCAACGTAACTGAGCTTTTTGTGCGGGCTGCTGTTTGTTCTGTGCGTCCGTCGCGAGTCGCGTTTTTTGTTTTACTGCTGGTTGTGGCGAAGATTATCGTTCAATTTCGCCAGAGAAAAGCACGTTCCGCTAAATAAACCAGAACCAGCGGATAGAAAGCCGGACGAATTGAATCGACAGTTTTTCGAAGCTCACTTCGCTATCTTCCCTTTTATTTGCATCTCGAATATACACTGGGCCGCGTTCTTTTGTTTTGCTTCAATTCTTCGGCTGCGATGATTGAAATTTGTCTGACTCTAAGGTAACAATTTGTTTACACTAGGTTACGTCATTAAATATTCTCTGCTTCATTTATTATAACATAAATAGATGACTGGGTACTAGGCACAGTAGAAGGCTACGAAATGTAAAAACCTTTTACTTTCAATTTAATTTTCCTCTTCTTTTTAAAGAACTGTCAATAATTTTGTTACCTTCGATTCGACAAGACACCAACTTTTTCATCAAATTATCACCTTAATCGACCTCCATTTGAATAATTAATCACGGCAAACACGTTCGGTAAGCACCCTCGCTTCCATCTTTCTGGCATCAACACCGGCAGTCGTCTCGAAAAGCTTTCAAACCCTCTCTAATTGCGTCAAACAGGTTCCCGGCACTTACCGATGCTCGTAAAACCGAGTACTCAATTTTCCATGCGAGCAGCCGTCCGAAAAGGACAGGAAAATCGAGATGAACGATCCTCGGTCATCTCAAAGGGCTCGCGAAGGTGACCGGAGATCGAAGGGTAAAGGGTGGGGAGAGGTGGATTGACTGGTCGACACGAACACGTAGAGTACGATCGCGAGCGTACCACGTTAATTGGCGAATCACGAGCAAATGAAATTGTCGTGAGCGTTTGATCTAATTAGGCTGGGTCCTGGCGATGCGCCTGTGGCCCGCAGAATCATAATTAAAGGGTAGACTCGAATTAGCCGCGAGTCTACCCCGTTTACGAACCACCCCCCAACGGCGTCGCGTTCGATTTTCAACGGTTGTGAATTTTGGCCATGCCCCTCGCCTCCGCTTCTCCCCTTTCGGCCATCTAGTATTTTAATTAAGATCAGCACGGATCGGATTATCCGTTAACGATAACGATAGAAACTGACGTGTTTGTTCGTTGCTCGCTCTCTTTTGTTTTTCAACTAGCGAACTCGATTTTTCCACGCTCTTTGCACAAAGAATCCCGTCTATGGGAATCTCGTGCAAAGCTTGTAAAAGCTTTTGTGATTGATATCTAATTAGCGATTGTACTGTACTGTAAGGAACGGTGAAGTTTCGATCATGTTCAGAAGCATGAAAATTCCGCTTGAAAACAAATCCCGAAGGCAACTATTGTAGAAAAATTCTGAACGCAAAAATAGAAGGTAATAAAAAAAGCTCGGATGATAAGATAAAGTTGAACAAGAAAAACTTTGCTCGAGGCAAAACTCTCCATGTAGACGTAATAGCTGTTGCTAGAATTTTAGCAGGAATATTTTGTTGAAATTTTTTTCTTTGTATCTTTTCGTGACTAAAGATCGTACCGATCCGAAAACTTGTTATCAATCTTGCGATGATTGCTAACGGTCCGTGATAGTAAATTCGGAGAATACAAAATCCCGTGCATGATTCCCGCAAAATCGTATTAACTGATCAAACGAAGGAAATTGTAGAGAGATCATAAGTAGCTGACCCGAAACCGCCGGAGGCTTTTATTTTCGTGCATTAAAATAACACGAAGCGATAAAGCTAATCCGTGAGCTTGAAATCCCGTCTGTCCGGCGGATCAGCTTCGTCGAAATTCAATTAAGTTATCGTATTTGCAATTCAACGTACAATTGCCGGTACCTAGCAACGAAAACTTCAGGCCGGCATCGCCATGGCGGAAGAATTAATGGAATATTATTGTGGTACGCGTTTCAAGGCAACGATACGTTTTGAAATCGTACCGATAGCGATCGATGGTAAAAAAAGGAAACAATTGAAAACATAAATTCCAACGAACGGTTCTCAGTTTCATTCAACGCGCTCGCTTGCCACTTCTCCGTTATTTATGCAAATGCAGCTCCGCCGAAATTTCCATTTTAATCGGTAGCACCGCGTCCCAGGGAAAAATTTACCGTCCTGAATCGCCATCTAATCGCTGACAAAATATCCCCGCAATTGGCCGCTATCGGATTGTCCTGTGACCAATAAATTCCACGAGGAAAAAAATTGCTGCTTCTCATTAACCGAAACGCAAGAAAACACTCGATGCTCGTCGTTGAATGAAAAGAGCGACTGTCGATGGTTTTAAACGATTTTAAACGAATTTTAAACAATTTTTAAAGTATCAAAATAATCTCGTTTCGGTAACGAAAAGAATATTGTCGTGAAAATCAGAAAATAATTTCCATATTTCACGACTATATTGTCGTCTATGAAAGTACGGTATCGATCGCTTTCGTCGATCTGTTTTCAGTCTTCTCCTGGCACGCCTCTGGCATCCTGGCCATTTATTTGTACCAGTAACCACGCTGAAAACTCGTTTTGAATCAGACCGCGAACTTCCGGACCGTGCACGTGTCACCGTCCATCGTGTACGTTTCTGATATGTCGTTTTGCGACGACACGAAGTTTTGGGGCGTTGTTGTCGGACAACGTTGCATAACCTTCACTATTATACTCACGACACGGTGAATTTTTGTATTTTATCTTTGGTATACTATTTACTCCGGATTTTTTACTCTTTAAACCAAATTTTAGCCTGCAGTTTTTTCGCAAAAGATGTGTAGTTCCATTGAAAAATGTCAAATGTTTAATTTAACTTGCAAAAATTTTCAGGGTCTTTGATAACCTTGAACAGTAAAAATAGTGAAGCTTTTGCAAAATTGGATTTCTTATATTTTTGAAGGAAGTCTACGACGAATTTTGGGAAATTTAACGAGTGTAAGATAAAATTCTATCGGAATGTCCAAATATTAAGATGATATGTAAATGATGCTGATAAAGAGGATCGATGAAGTAGCGTAAAAAATTTCAAATTCATAATGTTACTTTTTCTACGTCTCCTAAACGTTACAATTTATATATTGATTTATCTTTTCAACGTACTTCTTGTGTAAATGTGCTTGATATTCCGTATTGCATAATCAAAACTTGGGTAATCATTTCGCCATGTATAACAGTTTACCTGCATGAAAATTCGGTTTATTTCGCTGGCTTTGAGGCTGACCAATCTCTGCGTATATATTGCCTCGATGTTTGAAATTTCATGATACTATGTATAAACCAAAACTGAAATTATAGATGTTCAATATTCGACTTTAATGAAGCATATTTTTTTAAGTTTTACTTCATCAAAAAATGCATCGAATTTAAATAACGTAATAACGGAAAATAAATAAAAGCACAACATCAACGATAATTAGAGATATAATCCACGTTTCTACATACAAATTATTTAGAGATTTATGAGAAAGATCTACAAATGGGAAAAAATTTACGAACAGCTTAACGAACAAGGATTTACACTTATATTTTGTTTCTTTTTATTAGCGTGCAATAAAGTGTGTGCTTATTCACAACAGATCTTACCGGTGTTTGCATCCAGTTTTCATTCGTTTCGTGCGTCTTTTGAACAATCAACGCACGCCACGATGAATTTTCGACTGTCCGCAGAAGAGACGCTGAACATTTCACTGGTAGGGACGAAATTTCAAATGAGTCGCGGTTAAATTGTTTACAGTGTAACGAGTGCACGCGCGCACTCCACTCAAATTGTCACTCAACGCTGAGAGGAAAATTGATTATGGTAGCGCAAATGTTTACGGGCAGGAACGATTTGGCCTAGCTCGTGACGATTTTCAAACTAACGAATTATAGCCGAGTGAACACAGGGGTGTTGGCGCGAAGCGTCATTGAAAATCGATACGGCGAAATGAGAAGACTGCATCGAGACGCAAAAAATCGTGGAAATGACGTCCACGTTACGAAAATAACTCGAATAGATTCCTGTTCAAAGAATTTCAAAACAACATTACCAATTGTAAATCGAAAGCAATCGAGCCAGTAAATACATGCAGCTTTTTCTACTTTGCCGGTCTATAGTTTTCAAGTACAAATTAGAGAAATATGATAGATGAAAGGCTGTGCTTGTTACAGGAAATCGATTAGAAGGTAAGCAAGGCTACAGTGTCGAAAGCCGAAATATCTGGTTGGTGGTGCAAATGATCGCGGCATTGGAAGAATCCAGCCATTTAATAATTCCGCAGTCAGTCGAATATTGCAGTCCCCAGCCTGCACCTTTAATTAGCAACGACTGCAAACTCTACAGTTCATTGTTAGCTGGCTGATGCACCATGTATATTTTCGTGCGAATTATTATGTACCTTCTGACTGCGGTCTATTTGATTATTGCCTTCGGACACAGAGTTGTCTCCGAAAAGATTTCGCAAACCGCAAATAATTAATTGATAAAAGATTCATTGCTTCGTTAATTAAGAAATTGACCGATATTTTTCACGAGTATTTGCGACATTTATGTACATACAGTGTGTCCACATTAGATATTTATTTTCAAAGACATGAATGATATAAAAAGACGTTTAAGACAAAAATTTTACGATATCAAAAGGGATATACTCTTGTGTATTTTATCTTACGGTGACCTTGAAACCTATTGTCAAGGATATGTTAAAACTTTTTAACGGATACCTTCATTTTATATTACATATTAATAATAATAATTATAAGGTTAAATACACAAGATTATAACATATCCCCCCTCCAGTTCATACAATTTTTGAATCATTCACCTTCGAGATATTTGAGCGGCTCGACATAAACCGGACACACTGTATAGCCTTTGTTTTTCATACGATTGACCTTTTTAAATTTTTACATTTTTAAGATTGTTATTTTGTAGGTTCTTTGTATATAAATATGGAAATTTTATATTGGAAAGAATTGGAATTCTTTATCGATATTTTTACCGTGCAACTTCTAGATTTATCCGTATCGCGAACTCCACTTTGTATTCAATGTCTTCCGGAAAAGTTTTACGATATCCAGAGAAATGAAAAGTCGACAGTTACGATGGTTATGCATTTCTTACGCAAGCAGAAATATTGTACTATCGATGAAATTTTTAACGCAATGTGTGTAAAAATTCTTTCATAGTACGTATTCTTCCAGTTGTCGCAACTCGAACGCAGCTTGGGTTCTATGCATTTGCGACTGTTTCTAAGTAATTTCTTTTTTCTTTTTAAGAAATTTAACTTACTTTTTCAGAAAATTATCTTAAAAGTTAATGATTTTAACCAAGGCAAAACAACTTAAAGATTTTCCCTACCTTCATGTACGAAATAATGATAATTGATTATTATCTTGATGCATGTTTGATCGAACGAAACAGTGATATATTTCATTTCACGGCTACATTGACGTTATGTAATTTCGATATTGTCAATCATTGTTTCCGACCGATAAATAGGTTTTGCTAACATATTACAGATTTGTAGATACTTTTATTAAGCTTCTAAAACATAATCATAAATCTATGGGGATGAAAAAACGCTTTCAAGTTCTTCTCAGAAGCAAATCAAATTGTTAAAGAAAATTGACATTGCCGTAAAAATTTGATACTTCTTTGGCACTATAATTCTATGGGAAATGATAGTACCTTGATTAGTAACGAAAGAACGAGCCGTTAATGCAGCGAATTTTTGTCATCGCTATATAATGGCACATTTCTATCAAAATTCGTGCTATATTTTTTACAACAGTGCTATATTCATATATATAGTAAACTATCGTTCGTTCAAACAAGGTTGAAAACATAAATTTTTCAAAAGAGTCCCGAGGTCATCGAACACATTCACCGGTTGGTAGATGTTCTTAGTCTACAGGAGACGTCGCGTCGTCGCGTCCAGCAAATTACTGTCGTCACTTTCCATCGCCTTGACTGCGTCCATTAGCAGCAGGGCATTCTGTGCTTTTTCAATCGACGGCCCATTCGAACTGCAGGCTACGTCGTCTCTCGTCCAATCTCCGTTATTCTCGGCCAACGGCAATGTGGCACCTTTCTTTCCCCATTCATTCCACGGCTGAATGAACCGTCCAGGAAAAGGAATGAACGCGCGCGTTGGCGCAACCAGCTCGCGGCGTGCTCGCGCCACTAGGTCAGAGACACGGTTTCCAAGCTCTCTCGGCGAGCCTCCAGCCTCCGAGAACGATAACGCCGCGGAGACAATGAAGGCTGGCCAACAATGGCCTGCGGGGATGGAAAGATGGCTGTAGGCACTGCCAACCTACCCAAGTTTGCTGAAAAGAGGATACGATGCCTGGAACGCGACAAATGACGAGCCATCCTACCCTTCGAACGACGCAGGTGTACACCCCGTCACCATTTAACATGTAGCTGAATAGCTATCTGGAAGAATGGCGAAAAGGTCTGGCCAAACTGGACAGCCGTTCCCAGACTTTCGCCACGTTTCCTGGTCTTGTCTGTCGGCAGTCAGAATGCCTTTCACGGCGATGGTGTTTGATCGTGGATGGGCGATGCTGATCATTGATGGCACACTATCGTTAGATAGGACTGAGTCCTTTGTTGCAGAATTGCAGACTTAGTTGGACTGCATCGACGATCGTTTGGGAGATTGTTGGAGATTTGAAGCGAACGGTTCTGTAGGTTGATAATGGAGTTGTCAGTTTGGTGACTAATGTTTCGCGATATTTGAGGAACGATCTCCGAGAAAATTTTTGTGATTCGGTGTTTGAATAGATTTGATTTAAAGGAACGTATTTGTTACGAGCTAGATAGAAAAGCAAGATTACAGTACGTATGAGAGCATGGTTGTGGCAAAAATGAAGTTTAGTTAGAGAATATATTTATTGGAGATTTATAAAGAAATGTAAATCATTCTTTAGGAATCTTATACTGTCAGAGTATTTCTTTCCTTTTCATCGTCACAAAAATTGCAACATTCATAATTTAAAGATTGCACCAATGAAAACGTGCAGATCGTTTGCGACTCAAGACTCCCACGGGCTTTGTAATCGAATCGGCACGAATTAATACGAGAAAACGGCGCGTTCGTTCGCAAAGATCAACGTTTGCATCTTTAAGCGAAACGGAAAAGCTAGTCCAAGCGAATTTCTCGGGTTTTCGAGAGTGGCACAATGGCGGGCCGGGATAGTTGCTAACACGCTCTTACGCCTAAGCCTTCTGACTTCTTCCGGTCGATAAAGGATATCTTCAGCTTCCGTGGTTTGCCTTCTGAGGTAGTGTATTCAGCGAGCATTGCTGTAACATTGGTGCAACAATGCGAGCATTATATATCACGCGCGAAATGTTTGTGAAATTCGCAGTTTGGGGGTAGGCGAACTTCGTTTTCGCCTTTCTTGCGTTGTTCTTGATGAAATTCCGCCGCGAAAATTCTCTGCCACTCTGTTCTCCTGGGAAATTGAATAAATTTCTAAAGAGGCAAAATGAAAATTTTGTCTGGTTTTTAGTGGAGAGATTGAAATTCTGCAGTGCCATTATGAAAATGAAATTTATAAGCAATTCGGGATATTCAAAGCGAGGAAAAAATACAAACCCTGGATTCTTTCTGAAAAATAGTGGAGTAACTAAAATTTTTATTAATCCACATTCCAGATCTTTTTTTAATTCAATTTACTTTTTGGCTACACAGTTAGGAAACTCGACGTTAACATTAACAAATAATGTTTGAAGCTATCGAATTTATACTTTATTACTGGTATAAGCTTAATTTTCACTTATGGAAACTATTGCAAGATACTGCGTTTCGCACTGGCGATAATTACGTATATATTTGCATGAATTCGCTATTTTACGTCTATCAGTGCAGAAATATTAATAACATTTCTCTACTGCACTAACGTGAAAGGCAGCATCCATTTGGAAGCTTTGACGAATGTTTCCTCCTCGGATAGTTACATTTAGATTCATGGATGCAGTAGAACGTCGCATTCTTCGTAAATGATAAATGCGAATTCCGAAACATTTAACTTGCTGAGCGCAATTTACTCGTGCATTTCGAGAGCGGCTGTGCTAAGACGCTGGTTCTGAATGCAGAAAGGTAGACGCAACTGATGTACCGCTCGTTACGATGAATTTGCAGAACCCAACAGGAAGTTACAATGCGATATCTTGATAATCCTGAATATTATATCGATTAAATTCGTGTAGATGCAATTATCGCTATTAGGAAGCTTTTGCCTACACTGTTGTGGCAACCTAATTACTATTAACTTAATCATTGGCGTTGCTATCAGAGCTTGTGAATTATGAAATACGCCTGTTATTGGCCGGTAAATTATGAAGACAAATTGCGTGTTATTGACTTAGTTAGCAAAATTGTCGATTCGCAAACGATTAATTACATTAGCAGGATGGTTGTTCCGTGAGCTGAAAATTTCATTCAACCACCGAATGCTTGAATTGTATAGTAGATTGAATTATTTTAACGTTTCATTAAAAATTCTAAATGCATAAGAATCAAGGCAACGAAATCAGAATGGAAGTGGCTAATATGATAATTGATCAGATGAATAGTATTATTAGTTGGTAGAATTATTTTGTTAATAAGATGGATTGAATTAAAGGAATTAATTAGTCCAAGAACAAGGATCTATTTCAGGAAGGTGGACAGTTATATACATCTTTCAGGATATTCTTGCAGAGTATCAGCTTATAAATTTCACATGGTAACTCCTTCTACCCTTAGCATGGAATTTCAGAAGAGGGGTACCATTTTCGTTATTGTGTCACGAGAAAGTACAGCTCCGATTTCGTGTAGTGTCGACTTTAGTTAATGTCGAGCCGTGTAGAGCGAAGGTTCTTTCAAATTTTTGGTCACAGGCTACGATTCTGTCTGGTGTTATTCAAGTACCAATCTTCCAACATTGGTAACATACTACACAATCGTTTTGAATTATTGGCAACGTTTAAATATTTTTCGACAATGGTGTGGTTCTTTGTCGGTAATTAAATGTCTATCTTGAAAGCGATATAGAAGCTTAAAATGAACTTCATGAAAAATTCTACATTGAATTTTAACGAAAGCAAACTTTTATACACTACAGAAATTAAAACATATGAAAACAGACGAATCCGTTATTTTATAAATTACTTTTTGTAGTGTAAGTGCATTCGTGAATTTGTTGTCTTACTACTTTACATTTTACGGATAGTACATTTCTACAGAAATAGAAATACAGAAGTCAAACGTGATAAATGCAATATTTCTCGGATTTTCTGGTAGAGAATAGGAAAGAGCAGATAGAAAGAAAACGTTTCGAGGGGATAATAGGAAAAGAGTGCGATAGAATATCAAATTTGGATCTGAGTAACCCTATCTTCTTTCTCGAATACGACACGAGGTTGACAAGGCTTTCACCGGAGATGTCAGATTTTATCACCCGCCGACAGAAAGAATTGGAAACGGAAAATGAAACCTCGCAGAACATTCAGGGAACAATTCAAGGAGAATAAAAAGTGTGCTTGTAGCGAGCTCAAATTTTGGAGTACCGACTCGGTTACTATCAATCTTAATTGAAAAATCTAGCTTTTTACATCATGCTCTGTTAGTCAGTATTTTATGCTTACTGAATCCGGATTATAAAATTAAAAATCGTCGATCTACCACGAGATACTTCGTATAAAACGTTTCGGTGTTTTTCCATTTAAAAAATGTAAAAACTGCTATAGCGATTAGTAAAACTTTTTACCAATTTACAGTATTCTATAAAGTGGTACACTCTGAAACTAATATTTTCAAAGATAATTACCAATAATTTCCCAGATGATATTCCTAAATAGCTCTCCAATATTCTACCCATCCATTACATTATTTCATACTGACAAACTTTGCCGCAACGAAAACTAAAACTCCAATACTCTACAGTATCATATAACAAGCTACACGACCACCCACACTTTGAAAGATAATTACAAGCGACAAGTTATCAAACGAATGTTATATCGACTCGAAGAGCTAACGGCAAACTGTTAATCCAACGATTTAAATCAAAGCACATACGTACAATTTTTCTCTTTTTTACTCTTTTTCCTTTTTTTCTAATAAAAAGAGAACTCGATCAATGAAACTACTCGAAATTTTAACGGGATAGTAGAGCGTCAATTTACGATGCAATTTACAGACTTATCGCTTTTTTATCACAGTTTCGCCAACCAAAACGGTTCTCTTTCACTTTCCCTCTCTCTCTCTCCCCCCTCCCATAGGTGTCCCAGACAGAAGAACGTTCTTCTCTCGTTTCTCGTGTGAATGGAACGACGAGCAAAGGGCATCCAGACAGATGTTCCCCCGAAATTCACGCGTCGGTTTTTGAATACAGGCGTAGTCTCGACGCGCGAAATTTTCAGCGACACATGGAACCGTGCGGTCTCACGTTGATGACGCGAGGGAATGGAAAACGTAGCCCGACGCTGAAATCGCGAACGGAAAATTAAAGCATTTTCCACCCTCCACGAGAACCGGTCTGGCGGCATTGAAGCCACTGGCTGGTTTTATTTGTTTACGAGGATCACGGAGAGAGAGAGAGAGAGAGAGAAAGGTAGGAAGAGAGAGCGAAAGAGGATCTCGTGGTTCTGCACGAGTCGTTGCAGCTCGCCGTTTTTGCTCGTTGATCAACGAGTCCCGGTGCAATCCGGACGAAGTAAGTCAGGGTTTACGTAGGAATTAACGAGGAATCCGCGAAAAACGGGGGCCGGAACTCCGTGTTTTCATTAACTCTTGTGCTTTCGCCTCCAACTTGCGCTGCGAAACGTCATTATTAAGTTTGGAACGTCGTGCTCCCCTGCGGTCTATTTAGCGTAAGAAAATCTAACGAAATCTGCTTCGTCGATTTTCCTCACGATAGCAGGGATGAAGAAGATGTTAGTCTGTTAAAGACCGAACCGTGAAATAATGTGCCAAAGTTTCGTTAACGTAGCGTCACTGAAAAGTCTGTACAAAATAATCGACATGCATACTATTATCTCAAAAAATAAAATAAGAAATATATTAGAGAAACGAATAATTTGGAGAATGCCATTATATGAATCAGAGTTACGGAAGTATTTTCCAAGATCTTCAAAAAGGCCGTTTATTACAACGTTGTAATCTCCATGAAATTGTGGGATCTAATCTGTTACATCTGTTTATGCTGCATGAAAAACATCCCGTACCAAAAAGGGTATATCTATCAATAGATTTAAAACATTCATAGTGTATCGCACGGATCTTCTGAATTATGTCGCGTATTATGAAATTCCAGATTTCCAATAGACGCTATAATGAATCAAAGAAGTAATGATTTCCCAGGTCGGTCCGTTAACGAGAAAATTATAATTGCACTTTATGGACACGTCTCAACTTTACCTGCGTCGACGCGACCGAGTCTCATTAACGTGAATCTTTGATGCTCGAAAATCTGCCTGTCATTCGTTTTCATTCGTTCTCACGTTCTAGTCGATGCCGAGAGAGGATATTAGAACCGTTGTAGAACAAACTGATTTTAATCATATTACTTATTACATTTCGTACCGCGTAACGAACCTCCACGTTCCTCGAGTTAATTGCGAACGTAAATTTTCGTATAATCCGATTGCAGCTTTCTACGACATTTTATTCACGATCAACATTTTTACTCTCAGCTTTCTTATACTTTCGTTGGAAAATAGTGAATAGGGTAAAGAAATTAATTTTGTAAGAATTATGGACGTACATAGTTAAGCGTTTCTTATATCAGTATAATAAGATTGAAGCATAATGTATGGTAATTTACAACTATTTATGGTATATGAAAAAAGCCCAGAGATATGACGGATATTCTAATTGATTTATTGTGTCGGGTATATAGATAGTCGAGTGGTTTAGTCTAAAACTATTGTTATTCAAGAAGCGAATTAGTATGCCGAGGAACGTCGACACGGTAATGTTTACAAAGGACGCGCGGAGAAACTTGTTCGAGTACATTTCGGTGCTCTAGTGAATTTGTACAAGTTCCGGTATTGCCTCTTATTTTTCTATGGAGTGTACTCTGCGAGGTGTATCGATTTTCGTTTGCTTTGGATAGGATAAACATTTTACTGGAAAATAAACTAACACACCAAATAAACTCGATACGTAGAAAAATTGAAATTGAGCGGAAAAAACTTTGCAAAACCATAACAATTATTCTATATTCATATAAATATTAAATTATATAATTCTATAATTGATCTATATTGTATCAGACATTCTATTTCCATTATATAAAATCATATAATATAGAAAAATTATGGAATCACAGAATGAAAGAACTAAATAATTGTCCATTTATTCGTGAATATTTTCGAAATTTTCAGAGAATTGGTCGCAGAATAGCAGCAAACCACGTAGGCAATTGAAATATTCCATCGAATTTTAACATTACTCGAAATGGCGGTATGTCTGAAACAAGTCAGGGACCGGGTTAAAATCCTGCCTCTATAAAAGCACGCTTCAACAACATAGAATTTCTTCCTATCTGATGTATCCGGCTATAAAGCCGCGGGGATAATTAAAATACTTTCACTTTCCCAGCTTGATGGGCCTGGAGCGTTAATGCGAACTCGGCTTGACCAAAGTTTCGTCCATTTTTTACGATAAAAGCCACAAAACTTTCCCACCAACTTGATATTTATTAAAGCGCCGTTTGTATCACTTAACACTTTAGGTAAAGAGTCATTAAAGGTGTTAATTTACTAATTTACCACTAATGAATTTAAGGGTGAAAATAATATTTAGGGAAATTTAATTATATTGGAAATAATACTCCATTTTTAGAGTTTTTATAGCGTATGGAATTGACGAATATTTTATAAAAAAAGAATTCGATGAATAAAACTATCCGAGAATTTTTTGAATAGCAGCGTTACTTCACGATTTATAATTTACAGACTATACACATATACTGTATAATTTTTAATATTTTGCGCGTCTTTCTGTAGACTCGCAAAAGTCTGCAGAAAATAGTCCACATATCTAAATTTCTTACAAGTTTATAAACATCCGCAGGGTACTGATTGCTTAATTTAATAGCAGCATCTCGGTTCCTATTTCTCTCTTTCTCCCTTTTTCGCCATTTTTTAACGACAGCTTTAGCCCTTAACAAAATGCATGAATTATTTGATGTCACCTTTCTGCGGTCACTAATGGCCTCCCCTAAAGGTTGTAACTATTATTAACGCATGGATAGTTTGTCGTCGAGCTATCCGAAATGCCATAAACGTTCCAAAAGTTCCATTTTCCGAGAAAGTTGAGGCATGCCGAGGTTCGTGCTTTTAAGTATCATACACCAGCATGTCATTGGTACACGCGGTTGCTTTGCAGTCCGCGAAATAGAGACAGCAAGCTGCAGAGTGAAAAAGCCGCATTCGTTGCAGGCACACAAATTCGCCACAGCTGGAACATTTGTCTTTGTAAATTCATTTCTCTGCCAAATATTAGAAATAGTCGTAGGACAGAATAAATCGTATAAATTTAGCCGCGGTATAACATTCCTATGGTTTTTCATGGATTCTGCTGGAAGAGTTACTGGCATAGAATGAATCACAGATTCGAAACTTACCATTAATAACATTTGATTTTGCCGTTTGGATTCTGCTACACGTTACTTCATATATCTACAAAAAAGAAAGATTCTCTGCCAGATGTTATGTCCCACACACATATTCCACTGCATCTTTCAAAATCGACATCTGATATGTTCGTGAAATTTTGTGGAGAAAAGGGAGACGTTTCAAAAAGAATAAAATATGATCTTATCAATTGAATATAGTATTTAGTAAAAAAAACCGGAATTATTTATATCACAATATAATTTATCCATATTATATCATTACAATTAATATTAACTATATTAATGAAATGTCTATATCATATTATCTATATCATATTAGTACAGTTACCTATATTACAAGTTTTGTAAATCGTAAATTAATGTTCTGCGTTACTATTTTGCTATAGATTTTCTTCTATTGATTTTTCTCTAATTAACTGGAATATCGAAGTAACGAAGTCATAAATATTAAAGTAGCAATCTTTTTCACAAAAAGGGTGTTTCCAGTACACCGTGAAATGTACTTTGAAGCGTATCGGCAACGTGATATGGTACACAGTGAAAAGTCGCATCCCGAAGCAACGTTCTGTTTAATCGAAAATAAAGCTCGTGCGGGGCTCCATGCATTTTCAGTAGGTTCGCGGAAGATGAACGTTTCGAAGCAAGTAGCCAATGGAAATGCATGGCGGCGCTCAGATTACCTACAAACCAGAATAACAAGCGAGTTCGAGCAGTTGCAGAAAACGTAACTTCTCCATGAACCTTCGCGAGCGTATCTTATATTCCGCTTTACGTGTCACGAGCCAACGATAAAAATTCCATGAAATTTGGAAGGTGCAACGTTGTCTAGGCGAAAGCAGGGGATCAGATTTTACTAAAGAAAGAAAAGATCGTACGAAAAAGAAGCATCTTCCTTTGTAATTTAGCTTTTCTAATTTAGCAACGTGCTGTGATACTGAAAGAACAGAATACTAGATAGCAGTTCGTTTGAAGCTTTTTGAAAAACGAACAAGTTCTCCAAGCTTTCGCCTAGTTGGATAAATTTTAAATTAGACAAACTTTGGTGTATTATACTCCTCTCTTTTTATAAAACCTAGTTACTCTTCAAATGAATACGACGGAGTTTATCCTTTCTAATTTAACGCGGTATAAAACATTTTCCATTAAAAACACAAATTTTATAGGATGTACGTTGTTTGACTTTTATCTGCTCCGTATAAAATTCTGACATATGTATATGTAGAAACTCCAATTAAAAATAATTTCGTGCAGTTCGTTAGACGATATATTTTACCGAAATATTTTTACATTTTTTTCAGAAAGAGTAGAGATTGCTCCGATTACATAAATTTCAGCGAGAATTCATGCGTTTTAAATATAAAATTCGGTATACATACGTTCGTTCCAAAAATTATCCCGATCCGAGGGAAAAGAATTCGTATATGCAAATGAGTGAGTGTAGAGTCGTATTAAAAATGAAATTTCTTCGTCGCGCTACCTGCCAGAATTTCAACTTTGAACCCGTGCAACAACGTGTTATTCGTTCATCAGAGACACGTGATATCACATGCAATTTATTCGAGAGAAAAATGAACCGCGTTTATCATGCGGTGGCGTTGCATAAAAATTTCTGCGATAATTTCGCCTGGTTCCCGTAATCGGACCGAATAAACTGGATTAGCCGCGAGTAATTAGTGCAAAACAGTTTGTAACGGGTAAGCTCCGACTATATCCACTGGGTAATTCATGATTTTAAATAAATAGAATAGAATTTGTTGTGGTAACCAGACCGATATGTAGCTCGTGGAATCCATTGTATTATTCCAGCATTCCGTTTATTCCAAGCTGGCGTCGAATATATTCGATTCAATATTTGGGATATTGAAATAGTGTTATTAATTATCGGTTAAACCACAAATTATGCATTACACGATACATTATTTCCAACGAAAAGGTCGATTTTAATCTGCTTTGAGGAATTTAAGGTATAACAAGAGCGTTCTTATCAAATTGATTTAAGAAGATTTTGCACGATAGGAATTTTTTTTTCTTTGTTTCCAAATATTTTTTTCTCATCTACATTATTACATCTTACAGTCAACTGTACTTTTTGAGAATGTTTTCATTTCAGTACTAAGATACATGATCATTGTTTCATTGAAATATTCATCTTTGGCATGAAATTCTCACTGTCTAATTTCTAAAGCGTTTTAAGGAAGCGTTTCAGGGAAATGTTTTCTTAATTTCGTAAAGCGGACTGGTGCGAATGCATTCATCGCGTTTTGAAAACGTTTAAACGTGTTCTTCGTGGAGCTAAAGTTCTGTTGCAGTTGCGCGGCTAGAATGAGTAGAATCGCTTGGAAACCGAGGCAACAAGAAAAAATGCCGCCGCGGTGCAAGCCAGAGAACGTAGTCTAATTTTGAAGCGTTTAAATTATACGGTGCCCACTTGCCGGTAATTAAGACGCCGTGCACTCGAGAATTCCTCATCGTGGAATAATTGAGAATGTAAATGGATGAAAAGATGTTTTCTCAATAAAACTTCTCAAGACCTTCAATTACAAAATCCAGAGAAATTCGTATCCTGCGAATTCGTGCTTTGCTCAAATGGACGTTGCATTCATTGCTCGAATAATCGTATGCTGCTGGTTTGATGCTTCGCTTCGAAAGTATGAAAAATTATAGTTATAGAATTGCTCTTAGTTTTATGTATCATTCAACGAATAATATTCAGACTTTATGTCTTGAATAGAAAGAATTCAACATATTGTCTGACCATATCAAATGGTATTCTACTTCTTGCACGACGATTTCAACGAAGGAAGATTCTATTTGTTTAATTCTATTTTATTTCTGTTGATGAAGAATTACTGAATACAAATTATGTAGTTCAGATGCATGGATTTTAGAAATTAGTGGTCAATAAGCGTTACAAAATATCTTTAGCTACGACTTTGATCGTTATGCACAGTTTATACCGTTAGTTACTTCTGTAATTATTACTCGTAACCATTCCATTTTACGTAATTTGCAATTCTGTCATGTGTAAACATGATTATACACGAATAAACTATTTAATACCTAGTAACCTAACCTACATAGCAGAAGATATAGCAATCTACACGATGTAGGGAGGTTCTAAATGAAGATATCATGTAGCGACATCGATTGATGGCACTGGGATCCTCGTGTATCATTCTACCTTTGTAATAAGGCTAAGGTATAATTCTTGGGAACCTAATGAAGGTTTTCATCATCTTCTCAGATTTTTATTAATCTTTTCCTCGAACACCTTAGACGTGTAAACTTCTATATATCATGCACTCTAAAGTATTATTTTCAAATTACATCTTCTAATCTTCACCTCTTTCGCTTTTCATTAATGAAAGGTTTGCAAATGGACAATTTCGTCACTTTTTCAAGTAATTGAAAATTAAGCTAAAGCGACGACAGGTTCTATATAATCCAGTGATCCATGGCGACCAAGCCGCAAATTGAATTAGCCGCTGAACAGAACGGAGGAGAAACCAAAATTAATAGTTTTGGCTTGGAAGGAAAGGCGTCGCTTTGAGAGGAGAGGAAGGGGCAACGAGCTAGCCGCCGATGGGACCTCGGTATGGATATTGGCCAGTGGGTTGGCAGACCTGCCTAGTAATATATCAGACCCGTCCACTAGTAATATACTGCCTAGTGCGGCTTGTTTAGTAGTAATAAAGCGCATTGCTGCCGGCCGACAATGTCGACTAGGATCTTGGCAACGACAAGCACTGAATTTTATGTACATTCAGATTATAGATAGACGAGAGGCGAGCTTATCCTCAAGAAGTTTCACCAACCTCCCTGATGGCCATTTCCATCGGTTTCCAACCCACAAGCTTGTTTCTAGAGATATTTTATAGGCGAGGTGACATGTAGACTCTTGGTTTATGGTTTATCGAGAATATCTTTATTATCGAGCCATGGGAATCGATATTGGTGATAAATTTAAATTTTTTATGTGAGTATAATAAATGGAAGAATTATATCTCTGACTGAGATAAAAATTTACGAATTTAAAGTTTATCGGTAAACATTGGAATACTTCTTTCTTATTTTCGTAAGAGGTGGCTGAAAAAGAAATTTTGTCGAAAATTTCCCTGGTTTAAAGATGAATAAATATTCCCTTTCATCTTATTTATTCCCATTTTTTATCTTATTTAAAACTTTTTCAAATGTTCTGCCTAGAGGAGGAGTTTTATTTTCTCAATTAAATTTGGAGTAGAATTTATTCCTTTGTCAAAGAAATTCCGCTGTTACTTGAAAAGAGAAAAACGTGAAATTTGCTAGTTTAAATTAAATTAAAAGGATCAAATGTAAATGCTTCATCCTTTTGTAATTCAAGCATTTTCATTCCTAAAAAACCGCCCTTCAAACTAATGTTTTTCATTTTAATTAAATTCCAGCAACCCTGCATTACGTTTTCCTGCCATTACCGTACATAATTCATTAACTGAACGCTTAAAATTAGCATAAGCTCAACGGATACATTTTGATTAAAATCCTTTTGGTCACTTTTAAATTTTATTTATTACAAATCTCCTATTTGACTCTCAAATAATCTTGCAACCCGATCGAATAAAGATCCAAAGGCTCTCATATCTCATATAAACTTGACGAAAAACTGCCCCATCCAAACTGATTTAAATATTCGATCTAAAAAACGAAGACGCAGAAAGGGACAAAACATGGTGAATGGAATCGCTTGGCACGAAGTCGAAGCTCCGTCTTACCCGGGCCGAAAGACAAGCTTTTCCATTAAGTTGCACGGCCAGCTTCTTTCCACGCGCGTACACGAGAAGGATGCCGGCAATAGAATTGCTAATCCGGCGATAAACACTTCGAAACGGCGCACGAACGAGTACTTTACGTGGCTGGTGTAACCTGCATCCAGGGCCATTAATGCACTCGCCGAGAAAAAGCTGCGCGTGTGCAGCGCTCCGTGAAATAAAGCCGCGGGTCGAAGGGGCGCGCGATGATGAGGGTACATTTCGAAGGCTGCCGGAGAGACGGCGAATTTCCATTTGCATCGACGTACCTGGGGACTCGTTGCAAACATTTCCTCCGCATATTCCGCGGCGCGTTAATAAAATGGCTTTTTATCGAATCGAGAATGGATCGTCGAATGTGAAGACATGTCGAACTTCGATAGGAATATTCGAAGAACATTTTTGTCGATGTTTGATAGAGATAGATCTCCCGGAGCGTTGTTCCAAATGTAATCAACTGGGATCGTAGATGTTCTTTATCCTGTTTGTGTCACGGATTATTTCAATTCTAGATTCTCAATACATCTCTAACTCATCGTGTGAATCTCTAAATTGAAATATTTGCAACACATCGGAGCACAGTGCAAATTTTTTAAACCTTTGGAGTATTTCTTTCGATTCTGCCGTAAAAAGTTCAATTTAGAAAGTACACATTCATCTCGATAGAATCAATATTTCCGCGTTCGATATGAGACCAAAACAACCTGTTTATAAGCGAGCAAAAGTCACTAGAAATATCATGCCGCTCGTGTACGACAGAATTTTTTCAACCGAAGATGGCAAAACCTCTCAGTAGGTAGGATCGCAATTTCTGTCGTGTCCTCATCAAACAGAAGCGCGAAACCGTTTCCTGTCGTTCCTTTCATCTCGTCTTCCTCCTTCTCGACGAAAGAAATTCCAGCGCCTTGGTAACGGGAAATTAATCTGGAGGACCTCCTATTCGCCAGGGAAACTCAACGGCCCGGCCACGCGTTACGCTCGATTTAATCTCATGACCAAAGCTGTATCAATTACCCTTCGTCTTCTTGCTCGTCCTGTTTCTTTCCGCTCGCTTGCCCGCCCCCGCAGCCCATCCACCGTAACAGCAACGGGATTACTCAGAGTTTAAAAATGCAAGCACTTTCGCGGCCCCCGACTAGGATTGAGCCATTGATCTTCGTGTCTGATGCCCTCGACTCCCGCCAAACTACCCGCAGTTTCAGAAGTCGAATCGTGTAAAGGCCGCTTGATGTATAATGTAATATTGAGAAACACGCGTAACGACCGCAACATTCTCGTAATGGCTCACCGTTCTTCCGTCGTACACGAAAGAATGCTATCGCTGTCGTTTGGAGAACAACGTGCACATCCCTCACAAGAAGGAGATTTAGGTATTTTATGTTTATTTGAAAGCATTCTCGAGTGTTCTTATTGTTCATTGGGAAAATTGTCAGTGATCAGTTTCTTGAAGATTAATATAATAATTGCAGGCTACAGGGAAAGAACTTTTTTTTTTTTTTTTAGGCGAGCGACTCTTTTCATAAGTTAAAAATATTAATGTCGTGATACTGAAATATATTTTCTTGTGATTTATTTGTAATTTTGTCAGTTTTTATAAGAATGTTACTTTGAAGATAGGTTTTTATTCGTAAAACGTTAAATTGAAGAATGTGAGGTGTATTTAATAATGGAAGGGATGTTAAAGATTTTCTACTGTTCGGAATATTTACTCAAATAATACTACTTTAATATAGGGATAACGTACTAAAAAAAAAAAATATTGAGAATTCAATGAATGGAAAATGTTTTATTACATCCAGGGTCGCAGAAATTTTCATTAAACCTTATACAGACATTTTTTTTCCACAGTTGTGAAAAGAACGAAGTAACAGCGCACGAAAAGCTTCAATTTCAAGCAGCTTAAAAACCAAGGCTTTTCTTAAAATACGTTATACTTAAACGTGCTCCTATTTTGGTACGAACAATGGTATAGTGCACTCAAAAGTCTGCGTTTCAAGAATGCACACATTCAGCGGCGTTTATCCTTTTACAAGAGGAGGGAAATCTTTTCAAGCGCTGTCCAGCGAACGCAGCAGTTTTCATTTTCCTCTGTACGCAGCCTTTGACTTTGGTCGTATTCAATATAGGAAAATCGTAAAATACGTAAGCAGCTTCGATCATTCCCTTGCTTCTGAAAAATTAGAAACGGTCGTTTAACAAACTGGCGGTTCGCGAAGAATTTGAATTTTCCATACTTCAAAATCTTATTAAGTAGAACGCGATGATATGTGATTGGTAGATTTTTGTAATTTTCTACACTTATCAAAGCTTCTGTATTTATTAAACATGATCGTCTTTAGTTTCTGCGGCTCAAACTTTTCGTAAATAAATGCCCATAAACGAATTAAGAAGAGTAATCGAATTTTTACTGTTATTCTGTTATACCGTTATTCAATGATAAATGCAAAATCGGTGATCTAATCCTGACTTTCTCGTTCAAGCGGAAAATTTCATATATCTTTAAAAATAAACCTCTGTTAGAACGACGTTGACCCCTCAATGTAGCCAGCAAGTAAAATCGAATTGTAACTGCCATCAAATAAAAGCACAATCGTAGACGGTTACCTTCTACGATCTGTACATAAAACTAAGGCCAGACCATCGAGGTTTCCTTGCCACTACATCTACTTTTTCTTGCATCGACTCGCAATTTATCGCGGTCGCTGTTATTTCGCAACGAAGGAACGTTTTATGCGATTTCGCGAAACGAAACAGCAAGTTGTGGTTACCGTCACGACGCGCCTCTTTATTCTTTCTCGATTTTTATCTTAGTCCATCGAAACGGAAGGCTGAAGATCAAGAGAATTCGTGAAAACGGACGTAAAGGGGAAAAAGTTTCTTTTCTGGTGGGTGGTGCCGACGACAAATACCGTTTCCACCTCGATCCGATAGCAATCGAGAGAAAACAAACGCCTGCTCGAGCAGCCGTTGGACTTGGGTTTGGTCCGACGACGGATTACTCTGCTCTGTGTCTTTCCTCCTTCCTCTTTCGTTTCTTCGCCGACTTTCGCGCTTCGCTGCTTCGGGCTACAGTGTTTTTGCGGCTCGAGCTGACGCTCGTTCTTTGCGGTTCTTTTTACGATGGAAAAATTTGAACCCGCTGGAAATTATTACTTTCCACGGTGGTTGCCTTTACATTTGATAAAAGTTTATGGAAATGAAGATTGCGGAATTAATGAGGATTCTTATCCGCAAAGATTAATGTCAGGTGGCGTGTCAGGTCTATTAACGAAATTAAAGATTTTATTGGTAAATTTTTTTTTATTTTAGTACAGAAGATATTACACAAGAAGATAAGAAAACATTTGGGAGATCGGAAGAAGATTTAGAATTTATTTTTTGGCAGATTCGTTCAAATTTTGGGTAGTATATTCTAGAAGGAAGTAGATCTGTTAGGAAATAACGGAAGAGAAATTTCTTCAATATTACACGACGCGCCAACTAGCATAGAATAATTCGTTTCCTAGCTGAAGCAATCTCTATCTTCAAAGGCAAACAGAATTCTTAAACGCAGAAGGCTAAAGGCAACAGAAGGCTAATACGCCCGATTTTGCATATTGGCTTCTTTGAATTTAAAGCCAAGTCTCAGTTGTATCCGGTTGATTGCAGAACAGATTGATGCACTGAAAGCATTAGTAACGCAGTGTGGTCAGACAAGCTGGTTGGTAATTTTGAATTCTGTACTGTGAAACAACTTCGTAAAGAAAAAAAAAAAAAAAAAAAAAAAGCAAGTACAGAGTCAAATAAACAATAAATCCTATATCGAGATAATGGCAGATTTATATCGTTTTACAAATAACAGGATATCGGAACGCGATAAATAAAGCACTAGTTCGTAAACGACTCTTAAACTGATAAATTTGTAATCAATACATTACATATGTATGTAGTTACCGGAGCCTCTGCCTGTAAAACTGATTCATTATTACTACTTCAAGTGGTATTTATTATTTCGTAATCAAACCGTATTTATTATTCCGTAAATATCGATTATCCGATTAAATGATGAAGCTTCTATTTCGCACCGATATATCGCAATAGTTGGTAGAATTTAGAATGAAACTCGGTTACGTTCAAACACATAGACATTCTTCGTTCAAACAGAAATCTTAATGTTCCACTATTTAGATGACGCCTAATTAGCAGCGAAACATTGCTTTAAAAATACTTTAAAGAAAGTACTGAAAATATTACCGTCAAGCTCGTATCATTGGATCGTAGATGACGAACAACCGAAACTGCTGTGAATTAAAAATATGTCTAACTGAACGACGAAGGCATGTTGTCAACTAATATTTCTTAAGAATATTTCTTCAAACGTCAAAAGCTACTCCATTTTCTGATATCAAGGAACGAACATTATCTTCATCAAGCATAGCTCTCTCATAATGCGAACTTACCTCGGGAATTAGTCTCAAGATCCACTTCCCACCCTGCCATAACATCTTTATCGCGACACAGCTATTAAAGAGCTCACTGATTGCGAGAAAGGGGCTCTCTTAACACTGAGAACGATCTTTGATTTGGAAAAGCCATTCAAATCGATTTCCACAATTTCACGAGCATCTTGTGTATCTTGCTACTGGTCGACTCCCAACAGAGGTGGGCCATTCCACTGCGTAATACTATATAACCATGCTGCATTACATACGGCCTGTGAGGTATGCGAGAGAACTAGTTGCAACAACAGCAGCTGGATTCGAGGCTAACTCGGGTTAGCCTCACCAAGGGGTGAATAGCCGTGCCGGTATGTTTCTGGCTGACTGCCAGGCCTGGTTACTAGTCGTACCACCACATTAATAGAGTTTTATTGTTATTTACTGTGACAACGGCCTGTTATTAACGAGAGCAAGCACGCAGCCCTGGACACTGACCGAATTGTTGATTCTCTTGCTCCGACTACTTGGCTAACTTTGATCCATCGTTGCTCCCTTCGGCCTTGATGTGCGATGCAAATCGTTGTTTAACCAAGCCCCTGCTTCGTTCCGCTTGTCAGCGGACAATTATCCATCATTATGTAGCGTGCGGGTGAAAATGACGTTGTGGTTGAATAGCATCGAATATAATAGTTCCTTCGATAGCTAGCATCGTTTTTGATTCCCCTGGTCTTTTAGAGGGATGAGTGGCGTGGCTTTGCCTTTGTAAAATCGTGTGCGCTAGTGTCGGTACTTGTTAGAGGGTGTATATACTGCGTTTGGATTGCGTTGGCCCAACTAATTTCAGGAGAGAGATATCGACCGAAGGCTTCGAGTGTTTTTGAAGCGTTCCCTGCTGCTGTGGTGATTGATGAATTATCTTCGTGGGAAAATGAGAGGTTTTAGCGGGACATTTAAAAATTGTAGGGTGCTAGACAATGAGTGGTGAAAAATAGTTGTTAAAGAATTCAATAGTTTAATGTGCACGTTTTGAGATGTATATAGGAAAATGCATCACTTCATGCGTAGCGAAATTACGTTAGTAAGATAATTTCAACAGCATAGCACATAAACAGCTGAATCGTTTAGTACCATGTAAGTTCTCTCATTTAGGCCAACACAAACACGAGTTTCGGATAATTATATTGTCTTATTATTCACATCAACGTTCTCTGTCGTTCAATTTAATTACATTTACAACATTAACATTATTTCATTTATGTTATATAAAAACTCTTTTTAAGGGTAAAAATATCCCAATTGGAAAATAATGAAACATATTCAAACTATACAAACTTCTCGATATATTTTCCAAAATTATTATGCGTCTCTCTTAATATTTATAAACGAGTACAACTGAAAAACCGAAAATAACTATCAGAAACTTACTTCAGTTTAGATCGAATACCTGTTCTTTAATCATACTAATGAAAGAATTTAATTCGTCCACTTAATTTCAGTATTTCACAGCAATGTATGCACCAAGGCGACCATAAATCAGTCGCATCCAATCTGCGAAAAGCATTTCAATCGTAATAAGTTGGAAACAAACTTCACAATGAACGCGATGTGAAAAACGACGACGTAATAACCTCGTCGAGACGGGGTCATTTCACGCGTTGTTAATTAAAAGCCAACCGGTAGCGGTGTTCGTTAAAACGTGTACCTTTATGCATGCACATACTGTCATCCTTTCTCTCTTCTCTCTTTGGATTTTACGTATCGACTGTGTATCGCAGTTAAAACATAATACAACATTAAAACCGGACAGTAATTAGCGAACGAGTTAGTTGATGACGCATGATAACAACGGAACCGAATAATAATTCCCTAACAGGCGTAAATTTATGAAAACCTTCATTGATCGACCGCCGTTCTCAAGTTTTAATCAAGTTTTACATCGTTTTTCATGCTTATCCGGGACAAGCCAACTGGGAATCGGGAAATACAGCGAATAAGAGATTTCAGGAAAAACTGTTTATTAATTACGTCTGAGTGGATATTATTCCTGACGGTATTCCTTCAGGCGCAATTTCCTGAACCTGAGACGATAGAATGTGGAATATTGGAAAATTTTCTGTGTAAGAGAATCTCTTAAACCATACTTTCGTTCGTCACAATACCGAGTTTATGAAGAAAATATCCTGAAACGTAGGTTCGTTTTGCAAGTACTTTATCGATAAAATGTATATGAAGAATATTAATAGTTTCTTCGTCTTTCTGTATTTTTTAATCAACTTGTAATATCTTATACGGAGGTATTTGGAATATTTTTCTTGTCCTTTAATTGGAACAGAGAGAAGTCTCTTGGTTTTTCCAGTTGAATTTAAAATCTTCTAGAAGGAGCTTTATAAAGAGATATTCTTTTACGCATATTTTGATTTCGCTGCCATTTGAAATTATTAACATCGTATACCAAAATACTGAATGAACGTTGCAACTTTTCCCTTGCCACATCCCAATTTTCCACTACTACAAAATCAGGTTAAACATTTAAATCTAATTTCCTATTATCTCTAGCCACGATTTCGTCCCCTTTGAGAAGTAGCAAAAACTAGTTATTAATTCTGCGGCTTAATATTCCCATGTGGCTCCGCGAAATTTCGTGCAATCGACGTCCAAACTTACCGCTATGCACATCGACCAATTACCAGAACTTTAACCAGCTCGTTTATAGTCGTACTTTTACCCTGTCCAATGTTTTTGAAAAAGTTGTGAATAAAAGGCGCACGGGCGAGCGTACTTCCGCGACAGGTCGCTGACAAAAGGTCGTTTCGTCAAACAACCGGGGGAATATGAGAAACGTCCACAGCACAGCGTCGCGTTTATAAAGTTTACGTGCAGGTAACGCAGTTCTCATAACGTTCGCAATACACGCCACAGAATTTTGTAAAACGGTGTACGGTTGGGAGATGATTTTTAGGTGGTTGGAAATACTACGTATGTACAAGCGCTTAAAGAAACGCTCCATTACCCGGCTGCCACTGGCTTTCTTTTTAGTCTTGCGCCAGACATTTCCAGCGATACGTTCGTCGACACGCTTCGCGGATTAAAAGAGTCGTTTTCGAATTCGAAATGTTCAAACGTCCATCCTTTATTGACTACATACAAGAGAAATTTCGAGCATTTTAATATCGTCATCAGATGAATATGATTTATTGGATTAATAATTTTCTGATATTGAAACATTATGAAGGAAATTACAAGTGAAAGATTAATGAGAGGATGATTCGAAACTTGTGATTAGCAGCAATTACATATTAAGTAGAATAAATGCAAGATTTTCGATGGACGCATTGACTATGAAACGCATGTGCTATCACGTCGTCAATGTCATTATACAGATGTGTGGCAGCTATTGTGAATGACGAAGAATGAGGCATTATAAACGACGTTTATGAGACACGGGCTTGATTAACGCGTAATCACGTTCTCGCGTGATTGAGCTGGAATTAATATTGTCCACATAAATACCAACAACAGCTTTGCATTTGCTGGCAAACGTATATGAGTAATTTATTTAATAAATTTATTAGACTGTATAAAATACATACGTAATTAATGAGTAGATATATAGAGAGATATTTAGCCCATAAGTTCCGAGATACAGTTGTATTAACACAAAAAAATAATTTTAAAAATCTTTCTTATCTCAATAATGTAGCCAGTAATTTTCAAACGACGAACAGATTGACGATTATCCGAATAATCACATATAAACGTAAGAATTCTTTTATTTGTGTAAATCAAATCTTTCAAATTCTCCAAATTCCAGACACTCCATCTTTCAAAATTTACTTTGAGCACAACAGTGGAGTCTCCGGCAATCAAGAAAATCGTGATTGACGTGGTCCGTTTGAAACGACCATAGGTTCAAAACTCGAGCGTCTGGAGGGTTGATTGCGGATCCCAGCAAGCAGCACCCCTTAGAGCGAGACGCGCCGTTACCCAGCATGCTCCATTTACCCCGATAGCTACGAATACGTGTATTACACCCGTGGTATCGAAATTCCCCGTCCCCCATGACACACTGTCCCCGCCGCCGCCCCTTCGCAGCAGCCATTTTATCTGAAACGACAACCATCCGCGACAAAACGATCTGATGTTTCGCGGGGAAAATTTCGTGGAAATTTCAACCAGATCGAAGAGCACATACGAGCGCCTGTCACTATATTTTTCGCTATAAAATTTCCGTGATAAATTTTCAACGTCGTTTCGTCGATCAACGACGAACGTACTTTACGAATCTTTGATCGATATTGCTTCTATCGTATATTTGTATGAAATTTTCGGACCTTTATTTTATCTGTCATGTATTGCTGTTTTTGGCAGGGTAGTCTGTTCAAAAAGCAACGGTTAGCGGAGAATTCGAAGGTGCTCCTGGCGATATTTGGTAGAGCCGAGTATTTGTAGTAGCGAGTAAAGTTAAGCTTTTTTTCGCAAATAGGCTTAGTTGTTGACCGTAGTTAAACTGTGCGGAGTGAATTCATGCGTTTATTGAGTTCGTGGAAATTCTTCTTTAACCGAATGAAGGGTATCGTGTGTTCTCAAAGAAAATTCATGTATTATTTAATTTCTGTATTTTAGATTATATAAATAGGTCATTGCAAATTTATAACTTGATATATATATATAATTTAATATAATTTAATATTTAATTAAAACACATAAAATTTTCGTAACATGTTTCCATGATACTCATAAGTAATACAGAATATTTCAACGTGTTAAACACAAAATTGGTGTAATCGCGACTTATTGTTGACATAGACGAGTCATTGTTACGTATTGTGCCATAACCGCCGAGAGTTGTTAAAATTCTTTTATTCCTCAGTCTTGCCTCGTCCGCTCAATCATTAAGATGTATGAGTGTAAATATATGTAACAATTAAAAACCATATGACGTATTCCTGCTAATCTATTGTATAACACAATGCGACTTCACAGAGGAAAAGAAACAATGTTAGCAGGTGCTTTTGGTAAATAATCGAATTTCAAGTAGAACTGTTCGTATGCAATATGCATGATGAGAAGATGAAGAGAGGATGAAGTTAGGAATTACAAAGTGAGTTACGAGCACACGAAGGTAAGCCAATTAAGAATTTAAAATTGGAAAGAGGAGTTTATCGCCGTTTCCTGATCCGTTTTCGTTCACTGTCCATAAACAGCCAATGGGATGGTATTGACAGCGAAACGAAAGTGCTAGGTGTATGGCGTACAGATTCGAGTAGGGTTGAATTGATCGCTTAATAATGCAAATGCGATTTCAGTCTTTAATGCTCGCTTGAGCGTTCGTTACTTAATAGGATCGCATTTAAAGAATTGCACCGAATTTCACTGGGATTGGTGAGTCGCGCTGATAAATATTGTCCTTTTTTATTGCGAAAAACATTCGGTTTTTTATTTTTTCTTTCTTTCTTTCTCTTTTTTTTTTTTAAGCCGCATTTTAAACGGCTAATTTGCTATAGAAAAGTAAGTAAAAGATTATAATATCTGTAGAATATTCGTATTGAAAATATCGTAGTCTTTAAAATTGATAAAAATCAATATCTTTGATCAATTTGCAGTTTAATTTTTAGATATGTCAGACATGAATAGTAGAATTTCTTTTTGTCAATCCACGATATATTTTGCAATAACCACCTTACGAATTTAAAACTTGCCCGAGAAAACATAAATCTCCCATCAGTTTTTCTCAATTAACCGCTGGCAACAACTCAGTGTGTATAAAATCATGCGACTACGTGTCATCGTCTACGTGCTATGTGAAAGAGTAATAAATTGAAGAGATTTCCTCGACACGGCAATGAAGGTGGAATTCAAAAGAAGTTGGTCAGGGGATCGATCAAAATTTAGGGGATATATTCGGGTTGTGAAGCATTACAGCTTCACTGCAAATCTTGATTAACCTCCTTCGTCTTCGTCTTTGGGAAGTTCCAGAGTCTCGAAGTGCTGTGACGGTAGAGCATAACATCAATTTTCATCCCCCAATGACGTACGTCTTGTTCACGAAGACGATCGTCCGCATAGTTGTTGAGTGTCATATGTTAAATTCGAGGGGAGGCGCTTTAGGGGTAATATTTAATCCTTAATGGTGTCTAAAATCATGTTAAGATCTGCAAAGCTGTTGACAAGAGAAATTTGATATTAACGATATTGCGCAGAAGTGTCTGATAGATAGAAATTGAAGTTATCGTAGTAGATGTTGTAGTAATGATATAGTATTGTGCACATTATATATCTGATAATTTCACTTAAATTGTAATGGTGGAATATCGCGCACATTTCGCTTTACGATAAATTATTTAGCGTGGGTTCAATAGCCTATTTAATAGAAATTTAGTTGCTAAGATATGGATTTCGATGGAAATTTATACTGTTCGAGTCGTAAAATGTTTTACAGACAAACTTTATGTAATTGGAAACATTTTATAAGTTTCTTTTAATATCGGCAGTGATCGTAACTTCCGATCGTTTAAAAAACGCAAAGAAGCTTTAGTGCGGTAATATTTTATAAAAAGTAATATAAACTCCCAATAAAATGAAATGAGATTCCTGTTATTAGGATTTAAGATGCAAAAAAATTTCAGTATCCGATATATTCTATTTATTTATAGTCAGTATAGTAAATTTGTCCCGTACATAAATGAATCAGTTTTTCTGAATTATATACCCAATATCCGCATTTATACGTCAGTTATATTAAATACACGATAATAATTCATCACCATATATATTAAAATTTTCATCAGTTTTACTCTTCCTTAACTAAAAAAATTATAAAACTGATCAACTTTACCACTATTTACATTTTTTAAATGCTTACTGCATTTATTATCATGTATATTAAACTGTAGTCCTGCATATATTACAGTAAACTCCGAAAGAAATTCTACAAAATATACAAATAACATTCACTAAAGTATTCAAATCTTGCACGATTGCTATTTCAGAACTACATACGCTTTTTATAAATTTGACTAAATAGGTTCGACGTCATAAAAAGCAGAATGTCATTCATTTTAAAATGCATTTTGTTTCATATCGATCCGAATCTCCATTATTGAAAAATTATTATTTAGAAGAGAAGTATAATTTTTTAAATATTTACTGTTTCTGTCCTTGTCGTTCGCTCGAACTTCTCACTCACACATCCTCACTGACCTACGTCAAGCTTCATCAGCGTGCGTTGGTCAGTGACAGATGCTCAGTCAGCGTTTTTTTCACAGTTACCGCTTGATTTATAGAGTTCCCGAAACAAATATATGTAGGTCACAGCGATTGCACATCGTATATGTACATGTATGGTATAGAATGCTTTCTAAACGCTTGTGTTCAAATATTGTAACTTTGGAATCAATTGAGATGTTGATCTCACATAAAAAGTATTATACAGCATTTTTATCTAAATCGAAAGTAATACATTTACTCCGTAAAAAATTTTTATTCGTAATTATTCTAACTCGAATTCAGTACGAATGTAGAATTATTACTTTATTACATGTAACGCATATCAATAATCTTTTTCTTCGATTTAAGAAAATTTGTATTAAATTCGTATTTTGAGACTTATTTATGTGAATATTACTATATTCGAATGTAAAGTAATATTGCTATATATATGAAAAAGAATTTATCTTATTCAATTATATGATGTATGTTTAAATTACCCATGGTTTGTAATTAAATCGTATTTAATTTATCTAATGGTATCCCAGTGAGAGATTTGGAAATTAAATTTCGTTATATTGAAAAGAGAAAAGTAATCATCAATGAATGAACATCAAATCTATTTGAATAAAGAATGAAAGAAAAATACTGCGAGCGTTTCGTTATATCAACGACGTTCGTACAACGATGGAGGGTTGTTATCGCGTTTTACGCGAAAATTTTCATCGGTCATAGTTGGATAGGTGGAAATGCCCTCGTTATTCTTACACGATCGTCTATAATAAATAAATCGTCGACAACTATGTCCGGTTTCACTTCCCGGCGCAAACTATGTGAAATATGTGAACACGTTGACAATAGCCGTTCAAGATTTCAACGACATGTGCCGTTGTCGACCAATCACACGTTCACCAAGGCATCTATTGTACGTAGTTACTTGTTTTGTACGACATTTCAATATCCATTGTACATCAGGCTATTTAAAGAGGAATTGTTCGAAGTCAGTAACCAGATCCTAAAGTAAAAATTTTACTGTGTGTTTTGCTTCAAAGATCAATATCGTCTGTTACATAAGAATACAGCCATTGGTGGAAATTTGTTTTTTCACGGAATATCGTAAAAAAACAGTGATGTTGTTTTTTACACAATAATTCCTGACATTGTTTTTTGATCAAATATTTTGATTGAAACACTTTATCTCTGAAACAGGAAATTAAATTCACTTGAACGAGAAATACAGTTTTTGCAGTAGTTTAATAAATCGGTTACTGCTCTTTTTTTTTTTTTTTTTTTGAAAATATTGTTTTATTTTCTAGTTATTAAATGAAAAACTTGAAAATAACGAACGATTGAAAAAATATAATAGTGGCACTCACACACAGGTGTTTAATACTAGAAGTGAATTAAATATAATTTTATTTATTTTCATAACTTTGGATAACCGTAATTGACTAACGTTATTCGAATTTATTTCAGGATCTCAGCACCGTTTCAAGTAGCTGCTGTAGCTCTTGTCCTGGCCGCCACAATTTCAGCTTTAATTGGACATTGTTATTCAGATCACAGAACCCTGGTCGCCTGTGGATTATTTCTCCTTAGTGGTAAGTATTCATGTCAAATCGTAGTTGAAAAACAAAACTAGTCAGTTGCTGGATGCCTTATAATGTATTTTTATTTCACATCTATACCAAATGAAATGTAGAAATCAGAAGTAATGAAAACCTTTTAATTCCCGTAATGGAAAAAATCTAGCGATAAAATTTACTATAAAGAGGAAGTTAGAATTTTTTGAAATTAAGGAACACACAGCAATCTGTTTGACAGAATCGTGCAAACTACTCCATCGAAAAGGTGCATTTCACGTTTAACTTTACCAAGAGTTCTATCCCTATTCGATAATCAGGTTTAAAAAGGGCAGAAAAATTTACCCTAAAAGAAACAAGTTAGAACCACTCGAAATCAGAAAACAAGCGACGAAAGGCCGGCGCAATCTGCTCGAGCCAAAAAGTACATTTCACACTTAACACGATCCGAGGTTTATAAAGAGGAATGTCAGCATGGCCGAGGACCATAAAGTCTCATAAAAAGTGCTCGGTGGTACAGCAGTCGCTTCTAATCAGCGATGATCCGGCAAAAAATCGTCGGTTGGAGACAAGACCGCCGTGGAAACGCGGTGATTAACACCGTGGACGCTTTCAGAGCGACCACCGCGACCGGAAAGAAACGATAAAGAGGCGGAAAAAGAGTGGGGGCGATTTTTGAGAACTGACGAGTCGTTTGTTCGCTGGTCACGTATGGAGTTCGTAGCTTCTCTTTCTCTCCTTTCCTCTTCTACCGCCTTTCCTACAAGTTCTCTCTTTCTTTTTCCTTTACGGTCTCACAGAACTACTTGGCGGTGTATCAACCGCACTTTCTCCCTGTTCCCTGTTGAAAAGCTAACAATGTGATCCATGCTGTTTTAAACTCTCTGGCTACATGAGTTTCACGCGTGAACAATTCATAGATCACGAACGTTGTTTTCTTGCTCTCACGGGAAAGTTTGTACTCTTGCCAGTGGCTCCTTAATATTCGACGCTGTTTCCGTCGGAGGTAAATCGCTTTATTAAATAAAACGTTTACATGCCGGCTGGGCTCGCACGGTTTTTGCGACGAAAGTGGATCACTTGGTTATTCGGATCCTGTCGTCTCCCTTTGTGGTTTTTGGGAGATTATATGAGTAAATATAAATTGAGTTTGTTTGAGTGATGGAATTCATAAATGTGTCTGGAACTCTAATAAAAGGAAGGATGATAAATGTACAGGATAATGTACAAGCTTGCCATTTGCGAAGTAATAATCTTCTATTGACAAGGAATCTATATTTCGATAAATCTTCAAATTTTATCAATGTTTCTTTTCTCTAAACTTTCAAGTATCGATTAAGAAAGATTGAGAGTAAAAGAAATTCAAGCATCGATCGTCTATGATATTCACAGATTGGATCTCTGTGTAAATGGGTAAAATTTTAACTCACAATTTCACACTCGCATGATCAGCAATAAACAATTGATCATTAGGAAGGTAATAAAAAACAACGAAGGTCGTGAACTTGTATCGGGGGAGTTTTCCACTCGAACAAAATCGAGTGCGTGAACGTAAAACGGAAATGGCGAATGAAAATCGAGCAAAAGTATATATCCTGGGAAAGTCTAATGCTCCTGGATGCACGACGGATGAGTTGAGGGATGGAGTAGCTCGATTAAAAATCGCTCGGATGGGATCGTCGCTCGACCGGAAGTATAAAACGCGACGTCCCTCTGCCTTCGACTTCCGACCAAATAATTCGACAATCGTCTGCCAGGCTGTAATTAGCAACCAGTTTATCGAGTTCCGACTCTTTTCGAGAAAAAGCTTCGCTTCCGCTTGCTACCTGAAAACCAGCGGTATTTTACTGCTTTTTACTTTTTAAGGGTTGAATATCATAATATTATTATTTATTATATACCAATAATAGTAATACTTTGGATCTTTCAATAATTAGTAATTAGAGTTTGTCAGACAGAATAATTGCTGTTTTATGTTCAATTTATTAAAATGTATATAAAATTTGAAAATGTTCAGACTATGCGAAATATACGATGCATCGTTCCTACAAGAGTCTTTCACAAATTAAGATTAAGTTATATTACTTCATTTAGTTGCACAAATGCTTGAAAATAAATTACAAAGTTTGTCCAAGAGAAATTTTAATTAAATTTCCTCCGTTACTTTGTTTCTATAATTTCATCTGCCTTTAAATCTCTGCATGTTTATTACATCATCAATGACTGACAATAGCGAAAAACAGATTTTGAATAGATTAAAAATAGATTTGAGAGATCAAAGACGGATTATAATTATCATAAAATATCCGTCTCTGCGCAAAAACTGCAATATTGATGCACTCCATTCGTGAAAAAAACTTTTTTCCTTAAAAGAAACAGACTGAAGTCGATAAAATAAGAGCTAATAAATCGAAATCGAAGAGAAATGTTGAAAGCAGCGTATAGACGCTGGAAATAAAGAATAATACGTCGCTCAAAGGTCGACGAGAGCAGAAAACGTCAGAAATTGAACGATCTTATATTGTTGTCAGGGCTGTGTGAATTTGTCGGTGGCGTATCGGCGGCGAAACATTTTTCCGTTTGTTTCCAACCATACGGAGACACACGGCTGCGATGATGAAGTCATGCAGAACACACCAGTGGATCCATTTCCTCCATTTTCCCGCCGGTTCTTTCTCTTATTTTCAAGCCGTGCGCCAGCCGGATTTCGCGAAAAGCCGGTACGTTTCGCGTCGTGAATTCGAAGATATAAGCACGCGAAAAAGCTCACCAATTTTATACCAGCAACATTCAGAGAAATATATGTATATAGACGTGCGTGTACATAAATTTCGCTCTGAAATCCTGCATTATTTGCCCTCAACAAAATTTTAATCGAAATATTAAAGCATTCCATGTTCGTGTGAAAAACGCTTTTCCCCGACTTGTGAATGTTTAATTGTTGTCGGTATGATGATGTTTCCAGGTTCTTACCTGGTTTTCCCATTAAAGAGATTAATCATTTGGGAAGGCGAATATATGAGTTCCTGTCCTTTCAACATTCTTCAAATACAAATTTTATCAATTCTAACAGCGTTTAAACGTCATAAACGTCAAACATTTTCCCTGTCCAGAAATTTTTATCAAAGAAATTTCTTCTGCTATGATCCAATCCAGACACTTGTTTTTCTAAACTATGTGATAAGTTCTATCTCAGACATTTTCATTCCTTAGACACGAACAACAAAATCAATTAAAATACTCCTTTTCGTCTCACGAAAACTTCGAACCTCGTTTAACCACTGTATCAAACGAAATAATGATTAACATCGTAATCGTGGTAGCATTCTCTATTTTATTATTATTTATTCGTGGAAGACAAAGCTCTGACAGTTTACAAAGACGCGATAGCTCGCTATCGAAGGTTCCGTTTTCATTTTGTGCGTTCCTTTCCTCGTAGATCGTCGGGTAATCATGCTCGAGGCTAAAGGCGGTGGAAACCGGAAGTTCTTCTACGAAGACTCGTAATTACGTGTCGGAGAACAGGTCGGCCATCGCGGAGAGAAGAAAAAGATGGACACGAGAGATAGCCGGAACATAGAGGAGAGAAAAGGAGACTAGACCGCGGTCGAAACTCGAAAGCGAAGGATCGGTCTGATTTATATCGAGCTTTACTACTGGGCCTCGATCTCTTCTCTCGGTTTTCGAGGCTGCGCGCAATTCTCTGGCAGCTCTTGGAATCTGGATCAGAAATTTCTTTGAAATCCTCGGGAATTCTCCGCTTGATCGATGTCTTTTATTTCGCGCGTGGAATTGTGATTCGTATCTTTTGAGAGGCCTCGGATCTGGGTTTATTACTTGAATTTTATTTTGAACAGCTTGAACGCGTTGATTTTTGAGTTACTCTACTTCTATTCTTTCTATTTTCTCCCTATCCTCAAAATCTATACTAACTGTTTCTGTCTATTTTCTATTATTCCTGCCCTTTACCTTCTTTCTATTTTTCTCCAACCTTTTCAGATTCTCTACTCTCCTTTACTTTCCTATAATTTATATTTATCTCTACCTACTATCCTCTCTACATTTATATTCCTTTTAAATTTACATTCATTCTTATTTTTCCGCCTCTTCTGCATTTATACATGTTTCTGTTTCTACCGTTTTTACCAGTCTTTCTATTCCACCTATCTTTCTTGCACTCTCTTCTCCTATTCCTCTGTCCGTTTCTAACTTTCTTATGCCTCCCATTACTCTGATCCTGCCTCTACCTTACGAAGCACAGCGATAAATTGCCAAAAGCAATTTGCAATGCGATAATATCGGACAGACAGGTGTTGGGTCGCCATCTCGTCCGAGTTGGGGATTGACTTTGCGAAATGAAAACAGATACCCGGAGCGACGTGGCTTTTGTCCGTGTTCCGAGCGCGTAGCCGAGTAGACGTGACGTTTTATTGGCGGAATCGATAGCGATACAATATCGCGAAACTCCCTTACGCTCTGCCGTGCCGAAAAAGTTCTTCTCCGCGTACATCAAAGGCGAGGCTGAAACAGAGAAAGAGTGAAAGAGAGGGGGAGGGAAGGTAGCAGCGGTTGCTGGAAAGCAATACGAGCTCGATTTTCTCGACCTCAATAATACGAAGCACGAAGCAATCGGTTTCTGTGCGCCGCGATATATCGCGTGAACCGTGTCACCAACAAAGAATTTATTTGTTGCCCGCTTCCCGCAATTTGGCCGGTCTTAGCAACCGAGTTCCGTTACCTTTATTGCTTAAGAACGTGTATAACTTTTCCTGGAATTCCTTTAACTTCCTCTCGATACATTCTAATACTTTTGTTAACAAAGATTTACTCCTTGCAATAAAGATTGGCACGCTAAAATTATCGTTTCCAACGTTTTGTAATTTAGAGTTGAAAGATTGATTAAATTCCATATATTTTCGTAGAGTTGCTAGCGATAGGTAAAAAGGAAATAATCATGAGTAAATATAACGAATTGGAAATTATTCTAACGAACAAAAAAAATGAAACTAAATGACTATCGATTACTTGATAATCTGCAAAAGATAAGGTAACGATGACGAGTGGCAAGAACCGCGGAGTTACTTACGACTTCGAACTACGCGATAACTACTTAATACTTATCGATAAGACGTCTTTTCCGCTTTCTTTCTTAATCCGCTTGAACTTGCTCCAAGTTCCTTGAACTCTTCTCTTGAAACTTCAAAACGATTATGTCTACAGTAAAAGACAAACAAAATTAAACGATCAAGAAGTTAGACGCGAGAAGAGAGGAATAGAATCGTACAACGTAACGTCGAAGGAACGTTTCATTTGCGAATAAATTCTACTTTCATCGCTTCATTTCGTTGAAAAATGGTAGAAGTTGAGCGAGAAGTAACAAAATGACGCCAGAAATAGGAAGAAAGGAGATAGAATATAATGATGGGAATCAAAGGGAAGAAAGGAAAATTACGGAACTCAAAGGAAGTTGTGAAAGAGTAAGTCAGATGTCGGAAGAAAGACATCTGACGACAAAAATTAAAATATAACCATTGAAACTTAGAATGAAGGGTAGGAAATGTACAAATTGAAAAGGGGAAGATAATAAAAAGGATAAAAGTCGAAATGAAGTAATGGAGAGATAATAGAAATTTATAAGAAAGGTGTGGAGATTTAATAAAAATTGGCAGGAGGTTAGTGAAATAAAAGAAATTTAAAGCAACGATTTTAGGATGTTAAGAATCGAAAACAAAATAAAATGGAAACTGAAAGAAAAATAATAAAAGTCAGGAAACTGGTAGAGACATATTCTTTAATATTGATTTATCCTTTTAGTAATTTTATGTAAGACATATAAATTATTATTTTCATAATAGAAAAAGGTCTCTGATGCATAATTAGCTCTGAAAATTGGAAAATAAAATGAGAAATATTTTAACAGCGTTTACCATGAATATAACAATTATGTGCTATTTTCTGGGCGATGTGTAATTATTACCATTGTACGGCACAATGAGATAATTGCATATGAAAAATGTGCTGAAGTTTTCATGGTAAATTAAGTTTTTGTTACGGAACGTTAACTGATTGTCCATGTACAAAATTAAAGGCAAAATTGAAATTAATTACATCACGTTTTATATATGAAAATGAATTCTACTTAATCGGACTCTTTATTTATTTATTTTCGTTTGTCATTTATATTGACGTTGATTGAACCATTTAACGAGAAATTATTTTCACTCTTGCAAAATATTTGAATTTCCATGAAACGTAAATAAATCTTGATAATATAAATAATCTTTTAATGGAAAGGGCAATAAATTAATGAACAGCGCTGCCGTTAACTCAGGTTATTTTTCTAATGCCTTAAATTCAACCTATTCTACCTACTCTATTACTGCTACATCTTATCTGCACTTAAATTTTTCTTGTTCTTTTCCATTCTCCTCTCACTGACATTACTAATATATCTCAAATTACTTTCATTAACATACTACAGTCACTGATTACTCCCATTAACCTTTCATAATTCTCATATAATATGTCTAGCAAATTTATCATACACCTATCAAGCATAGCACCTTCGAATTTTCCTCACTCTCGCTATTATGATATTCTCTGTCCTTCTCTATTCTCTACCCCTTTCTCTAGCAACACGGAAGCTTCCCGCTCGCCTCGTGATTCCATCAGCCGGATCACGTTGTCAGGAATTAAAAGCGAATTATATTCATCCCCAGCCGTGTTTCTCGGTGGCGCGAATTCGTCAACCAGTCTACTCATAGAAGAACTCTAAATCCCATAACGAATAAACGGGGGAAATTATCTGCGACGATTTAATAATAACGTTCAAAAGTGCCTACGAGCACCTGTGAGTGAAAGGGGATGAAACTGCTACGCGCTACGGAATTATAAATTGTTGGGGAATACTTGTAATTGTTTCCTTTCTGCGGGAATGGCTGAAACGCGCCAGCTGGCCACATTTTATCTGCCATTTCGTCAGTGTGGACGCGCACTAACGATCGTAGAACCGCAACTGTCTATCAATTGAACTTTATTCTCTCTGATTTGAACCCTAGTGCGAAGAAGTTCGAAAAATTCTTGATTTGTCGATGATTGAATTTAGATAAGAATTCTTTCTCAAATCTTTAGAATTACAAGTATTGATGATGGTAAGTGATAAATGAATAAGACGAATGGAACACGAAGCAAGTATTCTGCATTTTTAATGCATTTTCCTAATGATGAACTAGTTTCATCGTCCCTAGATTCTTAAGGTTTATGAGTTTTACAAATCAAAGGTTCTTATAGTGGAACTGTTAGAGTTTCTTCGTTGGAAATTTCTTCCAAAATAATTTATGCATTAAAGAGTTGTCTAAATAAAGTAGAGGATATCTTCAATTTTTCACAGATATTAAAGTTAGCTATCCAGTAACTTTCGTGGCAGCAAATTTTCTCAAATTTAACCTTGTATAAGAAAATCACACGAATATTCTCGAATTATTCTCGAATTCGATCGATTTGATACGAACCGTTTAACGAAGACGAGGAAATGAAGCGAATTATACAAACATGGAGAGCGAAAGGCGCGAACGGAAAATAGGTTGCAACGAGATCGAGGATTCTAACGATAATCGGAAGCAGATTGTCGGCGAACGAAACGGAACAGTCGGTTAAGTGGTCTGGCAGTGTCCGAGAACGCTTCGTCGACTACGTTGGATGTCCATGGTCGGCTGGAAATGCTTAGTCAGTCGACACGAGAAATTATAGGTTGGGAACAGGCAGCCAGGAAAGCCATGAATTCTCCGTGAAAGCAAATATCCCACGTAAACGTTGTTAAACATTAAATCTCGTGAAAATGTTGATGGAAATCGATGAGTTGGCCATTCCCTTGGAAATATACCTGTCACTCTTTTGATCGTTCAGAGAAGTTTTACGGGTTTGATATCCTTTATCTTCGCTTTTATTTAGTTACATAGCATGCCTTTTTGTTCTTTTCATTTTCCGTTTTTCTGGGATTACTATTTTTGAGTAACTGATACAACTTCGTCAGTTTTACTGTTATTTACAATTTTTTCATGATCTACTTTCAATATATAGATATACAGTACACAGTCACGAAAAAATGATAAAGATTCTTTCATTGAATATAACAATTTCAAAAAATCTGAGGCCCTCTTTTCTAACCTATTGTATAACTATAGTTACATGCAGGTTCAGTCAATCTACCTTTATTAAATCAACAATAGGTCTCACAGTTTGATACTATTCAAATGTGAGTTTTAAAGTTCCATGAAATCAAGTTCTTAAACCAAAAAGCAAAATCTAAAATTAATTCCATGTTCACGAAAAGCCTAATAATTTCAATTAACACGTGCATTGACGAGGAAGATGTTTCGTTTCCGTGGCGGTTTAACTTGAAACCCACGGGGCTGAGTTAAACGCAACCCTTTATTGTTCACCCGTGTACGTGTGCTTGCTTTGAACTTGTGTGCAAGTCGAGGTTAATGTACCAAGAAGCGCATTACCGGCTATGCTTACCATGGGAGAACTGTAAAGAACGAGAACGGCAAAACCACCGGTTACTTACTATTACACGAAGCGAAGAACGAAACTTCCTTCCTCGAGATCGATCGAGAAAAAAAGCTATTTCCTGTCTACGTTCTTTGTCTGCCCGATATTCGAGAGGCTAGCACGAGAATTACCCCTTTGTTCTTCGCTAGCATTGCCATAGCGACATTGATAATGTGAAAATTATTTCTTCCATTGTTTTCGTCGATCAAAAATGGGAAAGGGAGGAAGGTTATTATATAAATATTTTTTCTTTTTAACATGATATTCTTGAAATCCTTCAGTTGCAAATTTCTATGATTTTATAGACTTTAGAATTAATGGATAATTCTTTCTATTATTTATTGTTATAACTTGCCATTTCTACTATATATTGTTGCTATTTCAAGGATTGACGAGTTATGTTTTATTCTAACATCCGAACAGTCATTCGGATACGTCGATTTTGTGAACGTTAATAGATGGTAATTAAAATACAATTGGTAATGGAGATTGAAATTTGATTAATCTGTACTGCGTGCTTGTTTCAGATTTTGACAATAAATAGCAGGGATATCAGATATCTGGAGAATTATATTAATCCACGAAGTATATGTAAATCTCTAATAACAATTATTGCGGTTTAGTATGTACTCTCCTAAATATTACAGCAATATTTCATATTACACTCGTCCGAGGAAAAAATTGTATGATTCTAATTTCCCTCGGCTGCTCTTTATGAAAACACTGAAACGTTGATTCTGACGCGACGGTTCCCTAAATATTCTATGCAAATGTTATAACGCGCATGGTTTTCCATATACTAACCAGACTTCACGAACAATAACAGTTCGTGTCTGAAATTTTCCTGCTCTAGCAACTCACTATTTCTTTATTATTCCCTTTGAAAATTATTCTCTGCTTGTAGATAATTCGAATTAGATCACAGAAATAAAAATTAAAATTTAGTATCAATTAGCAATTCTAAACAGGTAAGCTTTTTTATTTTTCACGGCAAAAGTGTACCAAAGCAAAAGTTCCATTACAAAAATGGAAATGTTTCAACATTTTTGCGTGGAAAAACGAATTGCTGAGGTACCGAAAATTACCGAAAAGTCAGGTGCTCGTTAATTAGACCAACCTTGCCAAACTTTCGTGTGCATGTTATTATTCGAAAGTTCGTAAAAATTAACGTGCATCTCTGACGAGCGAAGTTAATGTACCAAGAAACGAGTGAGCGGCTAAAACAGCGAAAACCCGCGATGAAAGTCGCGAGCCCGCTGGAAGTACAGAGCACGGAAAAAAAAAAGAAATTTCTAACGACTTCCGTGAGATTAACTAAACGACACTAAAATGTCTATCATTCTCGTAAAGCAGAATATTAAGCAAATAATATCCAATTCTTTTACTATTCGCAAATCTCAAAAATTATCTTTTTGGGGTATTTTAACTCCTATTTTGTAATCATCATAAATTTTACGAAAGAATATTCTCATAATTTAGAATATCTGTTCAACTGTGTTCGTGGAGAGATGCATTTGCAGTGCGACTCGTCAACGAGAGTCGTAAATTCTCGTTTCGATTAGTATTGGCACCACGAATCAGCCGATCCCCTACTTCGATTACAATGATAGGGACATTTAGATAAAATCTGACACAGGGTTTTACAGTTTAAATATAACTATATATTTCACACCTTCGAAGGCTGAATGTCCGGATGAATATGAAGTATAAGCGGAACGGTCTTGTCACTCTTCTCGAATCGCACCCGAACTTTCCTCCTGATTAACCTAATTAAACTCTGCGACCGGTTAAAAGAGACTTTCCCGTTGTCGAAGACGCTGTCTGCGACGATTAACGAATGCCAGAGTTTGCTTTAAAATAAATACGGCGGCCGTTTCGCGCGAGAACAAGCGCGTCGAAGCTCGCGACGTGTTCTTCTTCTCGTCAACGTCCAGACCCTCCTTCACTTCCGCCTGTTCCGTTGGCAGAATTTTCAAGGGTTGAAACAGTCACCTTAACGAGACGGCTTTTCTTTTCGTCCGCCGCTTCGGGCACTAAACCCTCTGACGAGTTCTCCCCTCGTTTCGCCAGAAATTCACGCTGCTTTTTCGTTCCCTACCTCACGCCCCCGTTACACTGGACACGATTTAACGACGCTTTACCGAAGCAGTTGGAAAGAACGATTCCGACCCCCGCAATTCCACGGTCTGTTCGCTTTCCTCGCAACGAGATTAATCGGGGCCATTCGGATAGGATCGATGGTGGGACAACAGCCGAGGTAATGGTGTAATGGAATTGTAAATGGGGCCAATGCATTGATAAGAATTCCGGTTAATGCGGTTTTAAATGGCTTGAGCGTCGCCAGCAATTTATTTGACTATGTTGTTGGGAAGGTGGAATATGGGATTAAATACAGCATGAATTGTGCAAGCTTGATAATTTTATAAAGTTTGAGAAGTTCGAGAATCTGACAATTTACGTTAATTGTTGATTTATTGGAAATTTGGTTATTTTTTAGTAGAGTAATTTCGTTTTTGTAATAGCATGTAGCTAGAGATCTTGTTAAAATACTATGAAATATCTCTATAAACAAGGAAAATAATTAAATTGTTTCTCTGCTGTGTGATGATTCTATTTGTTTCATTAATAGCATGATAAATATTTGTAGTGATTTGCTTGGATAATGCAGAGGGCAATTACTAAAGTAGCATTAGCGATATAATATAATAACTTTGTTATTGTTACAGAATGTTACATACATATAATGATTAACAGTTTAATGTTCTGCGAAGTTCCTTGATTTATTGATCAGTTCTAAACGGCATAGTTTAATGGAAACTGGAAATTGATGCAACCTCTAACATTAGTGTATCAATTATTTTGATTATTTTAACGTAACTCCAGGTTATTTATTAAATTTGAAACTCTGAATAGCTATATTCAGTAATGACATAATTACTAGAAACATTAGTAAATATATTCACAAAAATTCGAAAGGATATTAATGTAAATGTTATTATAAAATTGTCTTTAATGACGAATTCCTCTCAGCGCCAATCAGAATTTCAGTAACTTAACAAACTATTAGCGTAAGTACAAGCAGCGCTTGGAAAATCGATAAACCGTCCCATCTTCAAAGACGCGTGGAATCTTCATGCACGCTTCAGACAATGTTTCAATTAAGGCTTGAGAACGGTGTTGCGGTTTCACACATCCTGGAGAAGCGGTGGCCAAGGTAATAAGCGAGCTTCGACCTCTTGGAGATCCAAGACGGCCTTAATAAACCAAAGACCAGCCTCTCGAGAACGCCTTCAAACCCTACTTAAGACTTCGAGCGGTCGATACTAGTGGCTCAACGGCCACGAGTGAGATCTTTCTTTCATGCGGCTAATAAACAATCAAGAATCACCGTACACAAGTCGATCACCTACGGGAATTCTATGGCGAACGTTTCAATCACTTATAAACCTTTTATTTCCAAACGAAATGGGCATACAGAGTATAAGCAAGTTCTACGATTCAAATGACATGATTTCTTGTGTCTTTTAGAAGAGTTGACAGTTACTAAAGATCTTTCAAAAAGACAAATTTATTATTCAGAATGAGTACTTCTCATTTTACGTTACGTGGTATTTCTGAATCACTATTGATAAAGAAAGCTTGTCCTGAAAATTCCCCTGTATTTTAATGAACTATTTGTAGAATATTCATGTAATTTCTCCGCAAGCTGTGAAAACTTACAAAAACCCCAAGTGAAGCCACCGAAATTCGAAATGAACAACGCGCAACAAGTTGCTGCTTACATATGCTTTCCCAGCGTTTCGACAATTTACCATTCGACGGGAAGCGATGTAAATTCCCGATTAAACACTCTCTAATACTCGACGAAGCTTTTCCAACAAGTCAAACAGCTGCCGATTCCCAGAGGCAAGAAAGAACAAGCAAAGGATGCGTGATCCTCGACTCTGTTCGAGTAAGAAAACGCTAAAGCTTCGACCAAAGTATGCATTCCATTAGCATACCGTCGAACGTTTATTGACATTTATTACCATTTGTCTAACAAAAGATGTCGTGTTCTAGAATATATTTAATCTTATACTAAGTGTACAAGATTAAGAAATAATTCGAGCAAACTTTGAAATTTTATAAAAATCCTCCCTGACATTTGTTCACGTTTCCATCGGTTTCATTTAATAACTAATTATATGAGCTATAGTTTACTATATTTTACTATCAGACACTTCTCGAACTAATGATTATATCGCCGACGACGTGTATTACTCAACCTCCTATGGCGTTAACACATGTGACATTACATTGGGATGATAGGCTAAATGATAGCGAACCCGTTCATCGAATAAACCCAGGTCATCGAAACTATAATTGCGAACACATTCGATCGATTTACAAAAGATCTTTTTCTACCAATTACATCTTTTAAATAATCCAATATCAATAATCCATCAACCGCTCAAAAAACCATCCCTCGGTTGAGATTCTCAAAAACGCTTTTTCCAGTGAAACGAAAGAACACGTGTACTATGTTTCAAGCGACGCTACACCATCCAAAGTTGAACAAAGTCTCAGCAACAGAATATCCGTCGACAGAGCCGTGACAGCTCACCAGAAGACAAAACTTTCGCCATGCATAATGCATTCGGTGGAATCAGCGGCGATTTTCAAGCGGCGAATGTAAATCGGTGAAAGAAACAGAATCGTCACCGCTTCCCGGTGTCGCTGCCTGGGCGCCCCACCCCCTTTCACGGCGATCGATAACGTGCCAAAGCAAGCAACGATGGAAGGAAGTAAAAAATAGGGAAACGTGGCCCCTCGAGTTCTCCAGTCGTTTCGGCCTGGGCTTTTTAAACCTCTTCCTACATTATTTTATCTTCCTTTTACCGCCCCCTCGAGCCTCTTTCGCTCGACTGCGCATTCCTTTTAGCGATTTCAACCCCCGCCTTCCTCCACCTCGCGTCGCGGTGGCCGCGATGGGCGACATCCGCTTTCGTTTCACGTTTCTTTAGTCTTCTATGCGTTTCCTTGGTTTCTGTCCTCGTCGAGACGAAGATTGTGGAATTTTTTCCAGAGGAGTACCGTACCGTTCCCTAGGGGAACCCAGGTCCGTGACGATTAGACGAGTCCTGTGTTTCATTAGCGATCTCTGGATAATTTTACGCTTCGCCAGGGATTTAACCCATCTAGGAACCTGTCAAAGTTTAAGTGGCCGATGAGATTGAGTATTTCGATTTTATTTCAATAACTATCCCTCTAGAATTTTGTTAAATGTTTCGGATTTTCGCTTCGGAGTTTTGATGGATATTTGAGAATAAGAAGTCAGCGAAAATTTATTTTACTAATAATTCCAATACATTACATTCCAAAGCAATTAATGCTAAGTGTACATATCCCAGAATCTACAAATTTCAACAAAAGTCTGATATCCAGCTGTCTCGCAAAACTCTTCTTGAGAAAGCCCAAAGTTTCCCTTCCTCCTTTCCGTTACGCCAAACTTCTCTTCCAAAACGATTAAAAATATCTTCTTCTTTCTACTCTTTTTTTACCCTTCAAGTCTACCCGCAAGACATTTCACCCCATTCGCCGCTCGTTTGGCAGTTTTTCAAAAATCTCCGTTCGAAGTCGTCGGACTCCGAACTAGCCGGAAGGAGGAGAACAGGAAAAGGGGAGAAACTCGACGAGACAAGAGAAGGAGAAATTCGTACGGAAAATCCGTCGGAGAATTCCATCGCGACTGAGCGACCTCGTACTATCCACATCCTGATCTTTTCTCTCTTCCTCTCTCTACCAACAAAAAGGAAACTCCTTTCATTTCGAGGAAAGAATGTTCGGTTATGCAACGGCGCTTGTGAGACTTCCGCATATCGAGGGCCCACACTTCCAGCAGGCTGAGTTCCAGGGGGCCGAGTATCCTGTGCGGTGAATTTGAATTAATATCCCACGGCAAGTGTTGTAAATCACGACGCACGGTTTCGAGTTGTTGCTTCTACATTTGTTGTTACGCATTCCCAGCCGGAAATTACATCTTACTTGAACGGCCTCGTTAAGGGTGGCGCAATTCGCGTGTAGACGGGAGTGGGTTTCAGAAGATTGAAATAATTTGCGTTCGATAAGATTTGTCGACGAAGTCTCGCATAATGTTGTTATTTCGTGGAACGTAGCCTTAGCAAGACTTATCGTCGGCAAGACTTGGAACGACGATATTACATTTTCATGGTATTTGAGTGTTTCTACGTGGTCTATTTTAATTGGAGTATGTTAATTAAACATCGATCGTACTTGTAAAATTGCTATATTTTACTTGGAGTATGTTCTTTCGGCTTACTTCATATCGATTTATATTACTTATCACGTAAACTTACTGGGTAATATAGTTAAATGTACATTAACTTTGGGGAGCAACGAATGTTAATTACTTTCGTTAAATGATTCTTCCCTATTTGGATTTCTTCAAAAGCGAAACACCAAATACAAAATCGTCGCTCGCTATTCCCGACTTAACGAATATGCGTTCAATTAAAACCATTTGAAGTGGAAAAATAAAATTGGCGAGATAAAGTCATTGTAGCCATCTTCTCTGCTCTCGCGTGGTTCCTAGACAGCATATGAAAAGGGAGCTAGTCTGAGGCTTGGTTCGCCGATTCCCATCGGTGGGATATCGGCTCGCAATACGGCGTGAAGTGTAAAACCCGGCAGAATGGAAGTCAATTTACGAATACATCTCAAGAAATAGGCAGAGAAGGAGAGGTGCGGGAATAAAGGGCGGGCGTGTTCCCGTGGCAAGGCCCCGGCCACGCAAGGATCGCGCTGGATTACCGCTTCGAGCTCGATTCTCGAGCACACACCACACCGTCGAGCACGATATCTTTCCATTTGCTCGCCACGTCTCTTTCCGCTCTTTTTACGATTCGACCTGCACCCGTGTTTCTTACCTTCTCCTTACCCTCGACCTCTCTTTTCGCTTTCGTTCCTCGATAATCCACCGTGCAAGTCGACACGTACCTCTCTATGTGTATAGATTATATATAGACGCATAGTATGGATCGAACGAAATCGAAATTCAACGTTGAGAAAGGGGTGGGGGGACGAGCACCTGAACAAGGGTGCGAAAGGGAGAAAGTGAGAAGGGTGACGCGGTAATATCGCGTCTAGGGAGGCCAAATTGATTTCTCCTCGTAACCGGGGAGTGGTACGTAAGTCAGGAGAGAGGCTAGCGACCGGTAAGAGAGAGGGAGAACGTCTGGATTCAACATTTTAATAAAAGCCACCCGCGGTTTTGTCGCCACTAGACGGCGATGAACTTTCCAGGCTTGAACTGATGGTCGGCCGTACCAGCTACCCAACCTCGATCACGATCATGGTTACGCCACCTGAACACTCTCCTCGTCGAAGGTCGACTAAACTTGCCGGTGTTTTTCATGGTCACGTGAATCTCTTTCATTCTTTTTCCTTTTTCTTTTTCGAGAAGAAACGAAACGTTCGTTTCGCGGATGGAGATCGCATTTGTTTGGTCGCGCAGTGAGGAAGACTTTAATTAGCATAATTAAATTGGTTTCAATTTCGGGATGGTTGTGGAATTGAAGCTTCTTAGGGCAAGCAGAGTTTTCAAAAGTTGTGATATTTTTCGACTGTGCGCATGTGAAAAATAGATATACGTTTAATTAACTAACACGTATCGTATCTTATACTTATTGAAGCTGTTACTCTGAATTCGTCTAAAAGCATTCAATTAGAGATCCCAGTTTCTCCCACGTCTCAGCCACGAAACAACGATCGTGGAAATCCTCTTCTCGCGATGATTCGTCACGGATCAAAGATGCTATAGTCCGTAATCACGGTGAACCTGTCTAAATTAATATCCGTCTCGTAATGCAACGTTTCTGCTCGGCTGCTCGTATTTTATTCCTTTTAATTAACCAAGGATTAAATTACCGGGGGATTCCGAAAACTTCAGGTCGCGTTCATTACCTTCTCCTCGTCGTTTTAATACGCTAATCCAATATTCTAATCGCTCGACAATAAATCAGCGGCTCGCTGAACGATAAATTAACGGGCCACCAACGAATATTAAAGTCCACCGTTGGAGCTTAATAACATTTTATTAGTCTTCCAAGCTGGCCCTGGAATCTGTGTAGAACCTTTTACATCTTTCCTCTTCCTTCACCTTTCTTCCTTTCCCTCTGGATTCCTTTTTTTCTACTGCGGCAGATATTTCGACTCGTTCTTCTTCGCTATTATTACTCACGAATGATTAATAAAGACGTGCATATTAAACTGTAACTTTTTAGGGTAGCCCGCGTCAAAAGCGCTGCTTGACAAAGTACCAAAAGAAACCGGCCGACGGTTTTTCAGCTGTCCGCGCTAGTTTTCATAAAGCTGCGCCGACCGGAAATCTGATGGAAAAACCACACTTCCGACATGATCGATACCCGATTTGAGAGACGATGTTTAGTATAGAGATCTCTCTTCTCTGTCAACCGACGCGACGACCATTGTTCCACGGGAATTACCAAAATTTCGCTAATACCCGATCTTTTGTTTTCGGATTTATTTAATGCACCGAACACTGCCGCGGATTTCGGGTTAATTTGGCCAACCTGCGTCGGCGATTCCCACCGGATTATTATGAATTCGCGTGTACAAAGATTTTCCTGCAGTTTCGGCACCAACGATTCGGAAAATCGCTTATTCCAGGTATTATGAATGATCATTCGCGGAAATGCTCGCCGTGTCAAATTTTCGATGTAAATAAAGGTTGCTACGCTTTCAGTAATATTCTATTCGATTGCGATAGTAATATGTAATTGCAACTGTTTTATGCTGCAATTAAATGTTGAATAATTAATGCCACAGGCATAGAAATATTTATTTATTTATTTACTTATTTTCTTATTTATTTATTTGCGGAATAAACCTTTTGATATAATAAAAATATAGAAAAAGAAATATAAAGGAAAAATAAAAAAAGAAAAGAAATAAAATGATGCAGGAGATATACATGTACGAAAAAAAAAGGATAAGAATTGACATAAGATGTATAGGAAGCAATGAGACAGAGATACAGTATAAAAGTATAAAGGTAAGTTACAATATAACGTTGCTGTAGAAAAAGCCCAAGAGAATGTTTTAAAAATACTATAGATTGGCCGAAGATATCTATACTCATGTAGCAAGGATTTACATGATTGACCATACGATTTGTGCGATTATAGTAATTATACAATGTGCGATGTTGTGTATGAAACAATAGCTAACTTATTAAGTTTCTTAATGTTAAATTGAGGAAGACCAATTACATGATATCTGGACAGTCAAAAATACCTCTAGTTATTTTATTAATGAAGATTATATCAGATATCATCCTTCTCTACTGCTATTACTGTAGTTTTACGAGGTCTTATTAATTCGTGTTCTTTGTTTTAATGCAATTACAACTATCTTTAAATTTAATCAAAAATTTGGAGGACAAAATTTCAATAGAAAAATTCTGATAAATTAAAATCCATTCCCTACGCACCAACCCGTTTAAATTAACACGCGTGAAACGTGCATCGAGCATAAATAACAGGATGCTTTGACTTTCATCAGAGCTGCAAAACTATTTCCACAAATGGTCACCGACAAGTGCAATCTTTTTCTAGGCGTTCGTGTCGATGATTTTGATTTATCGACACGCCGCACTGCTCGATCAGTTGTGTCCTACAACGTTCTGGCAGGCACTGTCCGACAAGACTTTCACGCTCTTGGTAAAAAGGATCCCGGGGGATGTTGCCTTCGTGAAGCAGAACGCGTTCCATTTTCCACGTCCGGTCGCCGTGATCGTTCGGTGACATCTTTTTTACGCGCGGAAGATGATACGCCGGAAAAGGAATTGGGCTTGACAGCGTCTTCGTGGACGTGATGTTCTAGATGAGAACCAAGAATAAAAGATCGCGAAAAATCTACCGGTACCACGATCGTTTGAGTCCCTGTCATTTTTAAAACTCCGCGACATTTTCTTATTTCCTTTGTCCGAAACGTGTATCCTTGCGTCTGCACGATATGTCTACAAGCGTTCGATGAAATGGAAAAAGATCGAAATAATTGCGCCTCATTTCCGCTGTATAGTGGACGAAACAATATTAGGAAACTGATTTTTTACGTTTCATGTTGTTTGTGTCTTTAAGAAATAAAAAAAAAAAAAAACACGTATTAAAATTTAAATATATAATAATCTTTATTTACCCGTAAAACAAATCAAAATGATCCGATTAATCTTTCTAGCATTAAATTTTTGGAATGGCGAAATCTTTGAAATTTTATTCTAAGACAGTTTGCTTGTAGCTTTTTCTTTTAAAATAGCATTTTAAGACATTTTTGTTATATATATATATATATATATGGTATATATATACCATATCATTTTCAGCATCTTATAACCAATTTTACTGTTAAAAGCTGGTGGAAACTGATAAAATCCTAACGTTGGAAGCATGAAAATCAACGAATAGCAGAATTTCTCGACCAGCGAATATTATTAACCGGACGAGAATGATTTTTCCCGGTTAAGGGGTGCATCGAAGCGGAATTGTCGGGCAAGTTTCCGAAATTTCCGTTCCAAGATACCCTCAGTGAACTTGCAGATGAAACGCAATGGAATTTATGCCGAACGGAATTAGTTTTCTAGGAAGCTTCAACCGCGAAACCGCAACCGCGCTCGTAAATCGTGAGTCCTGTGTCGCAGGTTATTAGACCGAAAGTTCCCGAGTTAATCACAACTCCTACGTGCCGGGACGCACTTTCAAAAAGAGTTCCCCGAGTGGCAGTAACTAATAACGAGACCGACGTCGCCGCTTCTGCCAACTTGAACAACTTGTCTCATCCTGTTACATTCTACATCTCTTTGTTTCCATTCGCCATGTTTGACACATCCCTAGTCATTCTTATTCTCCTTTACATCCTTCTTTCATTTTTTGTCTGCACTTTTTAAGGACAAAACGTTTTGTATTCAACTCGCCAATTAAAAATTTGAATCTACTTCATTCAAAATTATCTTTCGGTTCTTGATTTTGTTTTCGTAATATTAAAGAAATAGTAGCCAGTAAGCTTTCATATATTTTACATTGTTAAGGCACGTTATATTTTACATCGTGCTCAGGGACTATCCACTCTCATAGGTTCGAACAGAAATGGACGAAAACATTTTTTCGCCGTGTTAGTAAAATATTCAAGAGCACGAACTTCTCTAATAACACGAAACTCCGGTTTTCACGAGTAACAAGAGAGGTCGGTCGGTATAAGGGAGATTCAGCGTTTCTTGGTTGCTTGCTCAACAACAAGCGAAATTCCTATTCGCGTAATAAGTAACGCGATTACTTTACTCCTACGAAAGCAGTTTATATTTTTCAATTTCTTTTACCGTCCACAAGAAACGAACGATGTATTTGCATAGGAAAATAAATCGGTGTAAAAACTTTAAACATTAAAAATAGAATTTTATAGCAAAACTGGAAGAATTTTGTTGTGGTATTTCTGCTTTTGGTAATGATGCTTTTATGGAGCAACATCGTTGCAAATTTGATAGCAAGTAAATTATGAGCAGAAGGTTTGCTGCCTATGAAGACTTTTAACATTTAATTAACTAGAGAAGTATAAACATTTGAGTCCGTGAAGTTCGAAACAAATTGTCAGAAAAATATTGACCCCTTTCGTTAGTCGATACAAGAATTAAAAGTTTTAAACCTTTTACAGGAATGAATTTTTCTAAAAAATGTGAGAAATTTAGTACTGAAAAGTCAAAGTTTAAAAAAATAAGATAACGTTTTTGTATTGTAAGAAAATCATATTCTGATGTAATTTAACTTCCTTTACATTCGTACATTTAACTCTTTGTACGTACATGAAGACCTTAAGGTACATCTTAAACGTCTAAGCAAAAAATACCCTGTACTATGCGAGATCTATAAATGTCTGACAAGGGATGGAAAAATTTACGCGTATTACTCGACATCGAGGGGTGGTTTTGAATATCAAACACGCTAGGTCCTGGATATCTACAGCCTCCTCCGACTATTTCATAGTTGCCTGAATATACTGTTTCTGTAGCACCCCTCATCTTCCATCGAACCGAGGCCGCAACCCTAAATCACAATATCTCGACACTTGTATTCAACCGTGACTTCGACATCGGGTACGATTTTTCCTTTGTCCTAAATCAAATCCTGTTGCCCTTTCCAGTCGAGAAAGTACCTTCTGTTTCACCGTTGCTACCGTTAATATTTATTCTTTTAGTTTTTAATATTACATTATAAAATTAGAAATTAATTATTTACATATAATTCTATGTATCTGTATGTAGCATAAAGAACTTCCGTATATCGTGATAGATATTGAATCTGAACTTTTATTAACATCATTGCACACGGATGTTTTTTATAATACTTATTTTAAAATATTTAATTTACAATTCGTGTTATTGGGTACATGATCATAGCAACGAAGAAGGATTAAATTATTACGTTTAAAGTATTTACTTTATTTTATATTCTACATTCTATCTAATGATCAATATAGAAAAATTGAAATTAAATGTTCTAAAGTTAAACAACGAAATTGTTATAGTTATTTATGACCCAACGATATCAATCGAAGATCGAAGTGTATGATATATTTTATATTTTTGCAACAGCAGCTATGCTGAGGTCCAAGTGGAAAATGGTAATCGAAGGAGTAGCGAGTTTAATTTACCGTGATTAATTGAAAACACTGAAAAATCGTCTACAAGCTCCGCGTTTTTTCAATTTTCTCCTTTTATCAATGCTTTCTGCTTCTGCTTCAATCCTGACAGTCTTATAAATGATCTATTTATCTGTCTTCGTTCCTCCATATTGCGTTGCGCCGACCACGGACAGATCGTGAAACTTTCGCAAGAAGTTTCCTCCAAGTGAAATAAGAAGATTGAGAAATATGAGGTCAAATTACCGCTTAAAGGAAATCCAAAGTTTTGTTACGTCAACTTGTGATTACTCATCATGGCCGAGATCACTTCCTGTATTAAATAACATTCCTCGTTTTCTTTGAAAATTAATATTAACAAGCAACCAAAAGGAACTGATCTCTCTCTCTCTCTCTCTCTCTCTCTCTCTCTCTCTCTCTCTCTTTCTTTTTCCCTCTCGGCTGTTAACAATTTCGATGTAAAAATTGTAAAAAGACGCACGTTAGATATACTCAGATATTTTTGAAAATGTCGTTGCAAAGGCAAGCCTCTCTCTCCGATATGAAATTATTTTACGTTGTTTAACTCTGCTGTAATATTTAAAATTAAATTTTACGTTACTGAATTAACTTCGTTCTCACTTAAGTGAAAACCGCTTTGTACCGGATTGTCCGATAACAGACTTAGTGGAAATATTTTTATCAATGTTACTCAGTGGATTTCTTTAAAGAATCTATTAAGAACACCAAATCTCCTTTTTGTAAATTCTAATAATTCTTCCAACCATCGATTTTTATTCGCAAGTTCGATTATATCGTTGAAACCGCATGAAAATGGATTCATTTCTAAACTTATTCCTAATAAACAAGTGGGTTAATAAACCAATGCTTATTTGCCCTCTGGTATCCAATAGCCAATTTCAAAAAATTCTGTGCCATTATTAACAGAATAAAACTTCTCTCCACTTTCCAAGTTTTCCACTCCTGGAAATTCAGTAGGGCGGAGGGTAAGTTCACTCGACTCAATACGTCAAGCAAATAAAAATGGAAAGTTGACAAGCCGCGGGCACGCGGTGGCTCCAGACATTCTGCCTCTGTCACGTTCAATTTGAATAAACTACCCCCCTCCGATCTTTCTCTAGAGATAAGACGCCTCAGGCCGAGGAGCGTCGCCACGTCTTTCAACTTTATTCAAATGCGGCCACCTTCGTATTGCCCTTTTTCTCTCTCGTTTCTCTGCCCTTCTCTTTTACCCCTTTGTCCCGAGTTTCTCGGGGAATCGCGATGGACCGGACCTCCTTCCACGCGGTTTTCGTAGAAACTACTCCGTTCCTTCGGGGCTCGACTGTCTTCATTTCGTTAGTTTCGCTCGCCACCGAACTTTCTAATGGCCGCGTAATCATTCGAAGGGCCCTTTCGGCCCTCGTTACGAAGATGGACTTTAAAGGATCCTTTCTTATGCTTCTAAAGTAGATTTGCTTCTGAAGTTTGTAACGAAGTGGAAGGATATTTGATTCCTTTATCGCTCTAATAGTGCGTTTCTCCATTGTGCCCCTTCTACATTTACTTTTGCTACAAACTTTCTTATTTATTCACAAAGCATTATTGCGCCTTTTTTTACTCATCGTCAAACCCGTTTTTCTAATTCTTGACATTTTACTTAAATTTCTCTGTTTATTCCTTTCGTATTCTTCTACCAATCGACTTTCCACTCTCCTCCAGTCATCGATGTCACTGTAGAATCTATGTTCTATCCACTAATCCACTATTTTTAAGTCTGCCAAACAAACTTCCTTATTTATTCATAGATTATCGCTATACCTCTTTCTACTTGCTGTTAAATTCAATTTTCTAATTTTTAATTCCTCAGATAAGAGGTTTTACCCTTTTTCCTCTTCTTATTTCTCTACCATCGCATTTCCCACTCCAATCACTGCAGTCATTCTATCTTATTTTAATTTTAAGTCTTAAGTTTATTTATAAGATCAAGGATCATCGTAAAATGACTAGCCAAAATAGAAAGGGGTGTTCATCGAATGATGAACTGAGTTCATCGAATACCAGTCTCTCTTCAATGAAAGTGGACGCAGCATTGTCGACTGAACAATCCGGAGGTGAAATCGGTCTTTATTTACCCTAGTCAACTTCTCAACATAGTTTCAAATGATGATCGTCGATCGATCCAACTTCGGGGCCAGTGTATCCTTCGTAGAAACGCGAGAATCGCCGCAGGACACGTTCACTGCACTTTTCGGGGTTCAAGTGTGACGAAGCTTGCTCTGATGCGGTCAAACTTCGATAGAGTGGCTCCTTTGCGACACTGCCAACTTCCACGTGAATTTCTTGGCCGCTCCAATCGAGTGGCTCGTCTTGCAGACGAATTTCCAGCAAACTGAACATCGCCAGGGCGTTAGTTTCGCCTCATGAATCTCTGGTCGACCTTGGTCCTCGTTCGACTCGTTCTGACCGTCACGTGGCGAATACCAGCCATGTTTTCGTCACCTGTAGCACTTTAAATGTGAATTTCCATAACGAAAGGTTATTGTTTTTAATCGATTGTCGCTTCTTTTCACGATAATTCCTCTATTTTTATTTACATTTATTCAGAAAGAGAAACAAAGTGGTTGCGTCCAAATTTTTTTAAATATTTTATAGAAAATATAAACAAAAGAGCGCTTAATAACTCTGTTGGTAAGGTTATTAACAATGTAGAACAGCCATACTAACTATATTTCAAGTTTTCTCATTATTAATATCGAAGCACACGTTGTCGACAGGAGAGGATTAGTCGTAATTCATTTTTATCGTCATTTTTAATTAACTGTTCTAGTACCTTGTCGGATAGAAAATATTTAAACATCATATGCTATTCATATTTAATATTTTTCATGGGAAAATTAAGCTTAAACTAGGATTAAAACTAAATTTTCTTACACATTCAACTCGTCTTTGCTAAATCACGGACGTGACTCGACAATATGAAGCGAAGTATTAAATTACGTTGTATTTTGCATAAGATATCACCTCCTGCATGCTTATACAACGCTTTCATACATATTTACATATATTACGCACTACATACATATACACTGTTTAAATCCTTAATCAAAATTTATCTCAGACAAAACCAACGATTCTGAAAACGGTGTATAATGAATTGCGGAAAATTCGTGAAGGGGAGGGATTAAATGTAATCGGTGCGGAGGATTCAGTCGGATTGGGTAATTTGCAGCGGAAACGTGCGGCTGCGAATTAACCAAACATCTATGGTGGTTTAATGAACGTCAGGCTTTAACGAACGCGATTGGTCGGTGGCTACGTCGAATGTGCTCCTCCAGCAATTTCGGCCGCGTCTCTATGACACGATTACTTTCATAATCACGATCTTCGGGACCAATATTGCGTTCGCGCGCAGAATTTTAATTGAAATTGCTCAGCTCGTTTTGAATAATTTCCAAAAATTCCTGGCCTCGATCGTTACATCGCTCACGCCTCGATCGTTTCGCACAAACGCTGTTTGTAGCTCCTGCCTCTTCTGGTATTTCCACTATTTTTATTTCGTACGTCAACGATTTAATGACAACTTGATATCTGTATAATAAATATCGATCATTTTTAGAGAGATTGAGTTTTAATGATTTTTTTTTTTCAAATTATGAAGGATTATACGAAACACAAACTCCAATGATAAATATTATCGATCACTCGATTTCCAATTTTAAGTCTCTAAATCGTTTCCGTTAAGGTCTCGGTGATCGTACATTTCGGCGTAGATCTTATTCCCAACAGCCGGCACTTTTCACTCAGCCTATTATTGCATAATTATCATACACTTTTTGAGAAAATTATATTGAATCCATCATCATTATTGAATTTTTATCATATTATCTCAATTTATTTTCTACATTCATGCATTGCATGAATTTATTTATTTATGTCCTGATTGTCCCATATAGCTACAGAAATCGGGATTATAATCATTTGCTGACCATTTTCTTTCACTGGGTCGTTAAACTCACAAATTACCGGTCTTTTTAGTGCATTTGTAGATCGTTTCACTTCAATAGAACACCATTAAATACAGGAAACGCTCGTCTCGCGCTTAAGCGCCGGCTAAATTAAAACAAAAACTGAAGTCATGGAAACGTGACGACAACAGACGACAAATGACAAAGTGTCTACACATCAGCGACAGTCAAAATGTCAGAATGTCGTGTTATCATGATTGAAAACTTAAAAATTTGGTAAAATAATTTTTACATAAATATTATGATCTTACTCCAAAAAAAAGAATATATGTCTAATATTCTTAACCGCAAACATAGAATATAAGATCTCTGAAATACACCATTTCCGCCGTATAAAACGTCGGAAAAGTAACTTTACACAGGATTAAACAAATATTTTCGCCAATATTATTTAGCGATTGTTAGGGATAGAAGGCACGAACACTTGGACGCGATGCTGAAAGTTAAACACGATAAACCGCTCGGTGTTGCGAGTATAACCAGTATTTCCCTCAAATTTACACAATTTCCACCAGTGGAAATAGAATAAAATGATCGATAATTCGAACAGGTGCGGTCGCGTTAAAAGGAGAGCAAATCGCACTGGGAGATTTTTCGCGAGCTAGAGCCGCGGCCGGATATTTCGTTTACGAAATAACGTCGGTGAAAACAGTGGGGCGGACGGCCAATGTAATGAAATATCGAAACCTTCGTCAAATATTGACGCGGTCGAAATAAAGCTTGCGATTCACTCGTTTGACAGGATTCATTGTGACGTCCCTGAAAAACCTGGCGCCGGCTGTATTCAATCGGATCGTTGCTTCGTTCGCGTAAACGATGAAAGAGGAAGAGAGGGTAAAATCGAGAGGGGATGAAATAATACCGAATAGCTTCAAAAGTTTCCCTACTTGAATTCGATTAATATTTCGTCCACTTTCGTCCATTTTTCTCGCCCGTTTTTTTTCTTTTTCTTTCTTTTTATTCTTCTTATGGTTCGTTTCAAGTGTCGACGCTAGATTCGGAAGCTTTTTTTGGAAGGTACAGAATGTTCCGCCCTCTTCGACTCGGGTTATAATCGACCCGGCTTTTGTAAACATTTACTACATACTCGACTATGATTTATTTTGGTACGCACCCGGTTGACAGACCGGAAAGCCGGGGAAAATGGAATCTTTCTGTTCGTTTCATCAATCACAGAGAAGAACGGTGAGGAAATTTTCTAGATCACTCTTTCATATTTTTTCTTTTTTTGTACATTTTTCTATAGATTTGAGTTTAACAAGAGAATAACAGATTTAATATTTCGCAATCGCTCTTTTAATATTAGCTATTAACCATCTGATTATTAAAAGATAAGTTCAAGATAAATTTTCATGAGACCAAAATGTTTCGCAAATAGATATTTTTTATACCGGAAGATTCCTCTCCAATTACATATCGAAAATGTGTATGTTCCTTCGTGGAGGTTAATATACTCTCTATCAGTGTGAAAAATAATTTTTCACAGGTCAGGGATCACGCGATCCATGGAAATAAAATCGAGAATTGTTTAGAGGGGAATCGAGATGAAAATTAATTAACCGGATGTATCTATTACCGCCTGGTCGACAACTGGAAACTATTAGCGCAGTTTACGATCCCCGGCGACGATGAAAATTACCGATACGGCATATTAAAATTACTTTTCCGGATAGTAACTACATTCATTAGCTGCACGCTGTATGAAAATGTCGGAATCCGCTCGAGCGAGAAGTTCTTGTTTCGCCACCCTTTCCCACGCATCACGTCCCTCCGCGTTTTCTTGCTCTTTAATTTTCATTCAAGCTTCTCATTCCTTTCGCCTTGTTTCTTTTCTTTTCCAATTGCCACCTTCCACCTACTCTTGGCACCTCTTTTTTGCCCTGTCTTGTTCGTTAATTATGCACTGTACGATACGTATTGCTTCTTTGATATCATTTTGTAAGAACTTTTCAATTTACGTTAATACAAGTGGTTGGCTTCTTCGTTAATTAAAACTTGGACATTTAAAAATTAACCATCGCTCCATATTTATTCCTACATCCATGTAGATTCTGTTATAAATTTTTAACGATATCCAAATATTTTGCCAGTTAAACACAATTAATATTATTTTAGAGTTTTCTATTTCAATTTAGCTTCACACTCAAAGTCACAAATTTTATTATTGGTGCCATTCTTCCTGTGTCCCCTCATTAAATTTACATAACTTACGTTTCAACTGAGGAGAAAAGACAGAAATCTAGAAATTTCTCCCGCACGCTATTCTTGAAAAATCTTGGTTTATGATTGTGACTGGCGACGAAAGAACTACTTGAGAACACGATTTAAAGACAGAACGAAAGTTAACTTGCACCCAGTGGCGTGACCTAACAAAAGAAAAAGATTCGAATTAATTTCTCAGCCTGACGCGCAAACAACTTCCCGTTAAAAAGAATAAAAGAGCAGAGAATATGTAGCTACGAAAAGAGAGATAAAAACAGAAGACCGATCTCTCTACAGCGGTAAAAATAAGAAAAACAGGAGAAAGACGTTGAACACTTTGCTGAGAAATTCAACAGCGAATTTTGCATGTAACCTGAACCAACTAAATTCCTACAGAACAAAAGAATATATTCCGCCCTCGCCTTTCGAATAATTTCTGAATTTCCATTGAAATTACCATATAGTTACATTCTAATTTCTTTCGGCAGTGAGCAAAATTTAAAATATTTGACAAATCTACGACCTCCTTCTGTCGAAATTTTAAGCGAATGTAATGTAGAAGCTTTTGATGTATCTAGATATTCAAAAATTGTACAAGCCTCTTTTCATTTTTCATAATTTTGTTCATAAAATATAAATACGACGAATTGGTTTTGTTTCTGCTGTGGATATACCAAGTGAATCGTATTATACAAACTTTCAAGCAATTTCATTTTCAAGCACTTCTGTTAATTAAGGTAACACCTACTCTGGACGATGTTACGAACATAGTTACAAAATGCTGTTTTTAATTCCATATCATCGGGAAAAATAGTCAGCAGCTGGTATCGTGACTACGCCAAATTGGTTAATTATTCTTTAATTTAGTTTTGCCAAATGTAACAACAGTTTAAACGGAGAAAAATGATTCTCGGGAAAATACAAATACGTGGTTGGATTAACACGATAGAATAAAGAGAATTAAGCTGGCGATTTTAAAAAATGCACGAAAAAAAGATAAGAAACAAAGTGGAGGTTGATACTTGAATAAATTTGAATCTGCTACAGAGATAAAATTAATTCATGAGTGTCGTGCTTTTAATTAGGAGTATCAAATAAAAGAAAGATTTACTTTTCAGTAAAAGGGATATTCTTCTTATCTAAAAATTTAAAGGATGGAGATTCGCTATTTGCCTTTGTATCTTCAATCTCGGTTAGAAAATTTTGCTAAAGTAAGAAATAAACGTGAACTCATACGCGAAGAATTATTTTTTAAACAAATAAGGTATAGGCAATTGAATGCCTATAAAACCAATCAATCGCAACCCGTCATGATTTCTCTAATTTCCAGCGCAGTTCCACGAGAAAATTTTGTTTCGCGTCAAACGAATTCGCCCGATAATTCCTCGGCGTTAATTATTAGCGTTAATTAGAGAGCACGTAGCTGTTTGTCCCGCAGGCACATTAAATTTGCACTTCATTAGCGCAGTTACATATTAATTCGGAAACTTGAGCACAACCGGCCCTGGTATAATTTTCATAAATCAGAGATGCACTCTTAACTGGATCGGAAACAATTCTCGCTGTTCCACTTCTCCGGTTACCAGAACACCGCCGATTCCAGACGTTTCAACCATCCCCAACTCTAGACGATTTCCACTTTAACTTTAATTCCCAATTCGGCTTCCAATTGCGGCCGCGATTAACGCAAATCCAATCACCTTGTTGTTCCCTGTTCTTATTAATTCTATCAGCGTATGACCAGTGTAATTCGAAATTTCTATTCGAACATTATTCTTATTTCACGTATATTTGAAGATCACTCGCTTTAAATTCTGGTCAATTCCAAGAAACTGAAAGCACATAGTTCTCCGTCGATCGTAAACACACGATGCACTAAACACGTTCATTACGTGTGGCGTGCGCAGTGAGTCAACACATACATATGTACTTGAATAGGGCACGTGAGCTGAAATCCCTGAAATTACGAGAAAGTATTTCATAATAATTCATATTTCACAATATCAAGACAAGTATTATATGAACACTTCTCGTTAGCATGTAGCGCGAAAATCGGAGCCATAGCGAACGTGTTAATTAAAATTGTGAAATAGATTTAGTAGTAAAATGTGAAAATGTTTTCGATTCCCAATTATCGAATTTCAATTTAAAAGTCTTCTAATTATAATAACGTCGTAGAAACGGATAAGTCAGAAAAAAGATACCCAACGGATAACTTCTTACAATATTCTTTATATTTCGCGCGTTATACCGATTCCCTAGAAGATATCCGACTTGCGAGAGGAAGAATCTCTTATTAGATCAAGGAGCTGTAGAGGAAGAAAAAGCTTCGATGCGACTTCCAGATTGCGCTAATCGCCGCGGTAAAACGACAGCCGAGGGATTGGGACGTTATCTTGAGGAAACCGTGGGCTCCATTGCCATTACTACTATCGTCAGCGTTGGCCACCGCCTGAATACAAATTGCGCCGAGTAACGTGGCAATGCACTGGCCATCCGGCCGTCATACAAATCTACCCGTCGATACCGTGATCCTATCTCGAATTAATTCCTGCGAGCCTCTGATAAATTGGGACACGCTCGAGGTGTCGGATAAATCATGTTGCCTCCTGCGAGCTTTCACGGGTGACCAATCGATTTCTTTCGTTCCGTGCGATATGCTCCCTTCGAGATAGCAACCCGTCTACAGAGTGAATTGCACTTCCGATTTTTCCTTTTTTTCAATATCGTTTCGTTCCCTAGTTAATATCGTAATTTCTTCTTGTTGATGATATCACTTCTCTCTTGACACGAAAGAATTTTCGATAGGGTATTTATGACACGAAAATTGTTAGCTACTTGTTGTGGAGCAGTTCGTAAATGTTTTGTAGAGAGCGAAGATTTATTCCTAGAAACAATTTATTGGCACGTTATTTGAGAATTTTTATATTTCTAGAAAATTTCTGTCGTTATATTTATTACGGGATTTACAGTGTAGTATTTTCTATCTTTGAAGTTTTAATTGGAATTAAGAATTGTTTTCCATGGCGGCAGTCACGAAAGGAAAAATAGAGATCATGAGGTTATTGATACCGCGAATGCTTGGCGAAAAACTGACTACTTGAACCACAGTGAAGCCACGTAAGAGAGGGAAGTTTCGCCTAACGACGTCGTTATTATAACGTCAAATGTACTTCTTCGTACTTCTTGACGACGCACTCGACGTTACACCCCTTGACTCGCAAGAACAGTCAGCCGTTGAAGAGGAAAGACCTAGATTCTTACAAAAAGGGAATTCATGAACATTTAGACGTTTTATTTTAACATACTATCGACATAGTTTTTCTAATCGACATTCTCGCAGCAAATTCTTCATGTCAGATTATACAAAATGAACACTTTCTGGAACTTTGTATACTTTTTACAATCTCTATACGTAGTATAATTTCGCCAGGATGACAATCATAATTCATCGCGTGTTAAGTATTCGATTATCAATGGGATCCGTGAAATGAGCCGTGTTCGGAGGGGATCTCATTGAACAAACATGTCGCAACCGAGTTCTCCCTTGCCAATCGGAGATCATAGTTCCGCGTCAGTGAATGACAGCCTTCGTTCTCGTGTCCTCATTAATTCGCACGGCATTGTTCGACGGTGAAGCTGGCTCGTTTTATGACGCGTGTTAATCATGACAAATACGCGCTCCATCCGCGGAAGAGGATGAATCGCTTGATCACGAATTATCGTCGACTCTTAAGCAACGTCGCTCGTTTCTTCCCAATGATCGCTGATCTTGAATCGTTACACGAATTTTCTTCGAGGAAATTTTAATGATTAGATCTCACTACATAAGAGAAAAATATTAGGTTAGTGCGTATGAAATTTTGATGCTCTAAACATTGAATTTCGCTGTTCTCGTTCCTTATAAAATCTTTAAATACACTATTGCATATTCTAAAATATTTTCGCGTTACAAATCATATGTAAAATAATATCTAAAATAATTAGTTAAGTAAATATCATAATAGAGCTTTTCTCATTATTTTCGTGCTTATAATCTATAATCTACTGCAGAAGCAGTGCTCAGATATTTATGAAAACCCTTTATTATACATCCATATAGTCTCTTTCGTCACGAAACGGTGAAAACATAAAACACCTTGCCACGTGATATTTCCACGCAGCAAATTACGCTTAAAATCGATTAGAAACCAAAAACAAAGAAAAAACAAAAATAGAACAAAACAAATCTCAGCCAACACTTCCACGTTTCCCACGCCAATTTTCCGACTAGTCCGCGTGCAGCAAATTAACACCCAAACCAGGCGAAACCGAATTCATTTCCCTGGCGAGCGTTTTCGTGAAAACTAGCCGCGATCCATCGTGCGTCGGACAGGAGGGACGCGAAGCATTCGCTCATATAATTCTTGTCTGCGAGTCGGCATCCAGAGGCACGGCCATGCCGGAGCCATCTACCCGTGGCTCAGCCACCAGCAACCGGAATTTAATATTAATACGAACGGTGGAGAGGAGCGGCCGTTGCGTGGCAAGCAAGCCCGCTCGAATTTCGAGAATACCGGCCACGATATCGAATGGTCGATCCAATTTCCACGACGATCACGACGACGACCAGCGGAACATTGACTACAACTACAATGGAGAAAGTCCCCGTGTTTTAGACTCGCTGCATCTCGGAGAAATGCCACGCAAGACTTTACCAGACTCACCCCTTCGTAGGCAAAGAGTGGCTGGTGAAAGGAAGCCAACTGAACAGGAATCCTTATGGATGGGTTTCTAGATGGATAGATGAAAGGAGAAGGTCTACAAGGTAGCTTGAGAAGAGGAAAAGTGTGTTCGTTAAAGGTTCAGTGATAGAAGTTATTCAGAGCTGGTTATGGTGCGACTTAAATATTTTGCTGGTTACGGGGCTTTTACAAGCGAAAATCGTGTGCGTAAATAATTTTAAAATTTTGTCGGGGTTGATGTTTGAAGTTTGATAAAGAGAAAGAATGAATTGTGACTGATCATAATTTGATAGTAGGGATTGATCAGTCATCGCCTGGACTGATGTTAGAGATTTGGTATAGAGTAAGAAGAAATTGTAATAATTACAGTTTGGTACAAACAGTGAAGGAGAATTTTCTGAGGAAAAGAAAACACGTGTTTGCTAAGGATTGAGAAGAGAAAGTTATTGAGAGATAGCTACCACACGTGCTTTCAGTTTGACGATGAATTTTATGGCAGAAAATTTTTGTCAAGGGTTTCTAACGATTACGTATTTTATTCTACCTTTAAGATTATTTTAACGACTATAAAACCTAATGTACATTCGTCCAATCAACACCCAAATCGTGCTACATTTAAATAGCTATATTAAACATTTTTAACGCACATTTATGCATACTGAATACAAACGCAAGTTTTAAGAAACGGTTTCATAGTGGAGGAACGAGGGAAAAGGTTGGACCATGTTGGAAAAGAATGTGCGAGAACGACAATTGGAAGGGGGCAGGTGAGATGCTTCCTAGGCGTGATATGTTGCGACTGGGTCAAGTTATTTAATCCTGCCGGCATAAAGCATCGCAGGCACGCTTGAAATTTATGCGCTGGAACCGTGCTGGAATACTCGACGGAGTGAATAGTTGGCCGAAATACTCCTGGCCGTCCAAGAAATTCGCGATTCCCTCGGGATCTGCAAAATCGTTGCCGGAGTGACTCTTATAATCTCCACGGATTAAACCCCGTTGTTTTCGACATTTTCCTACACGTGAACGATTGTCAGTGGGGAATTTTTGACTATAGAGCCGATCTTTTTCAACATGTGCAGTTGGTGAACTCGTCGAGGATTCCGGTTGGATGCTGAAATTCTTGACGAGTGCCATATGTGTTTTTGGTAAACTTTCTTTGATCGGAGACGGAAGTAGCGGCAGGAAATGCTGGATTTTCTGGTATAATTTCTTTTTTGAAGACTTTTAAGAGATGAATTTACTCAAATCGAATAAAGAGAAATATTCTTAATTTTGCAGTTACATTTATTATTAAACGTAATGTATAATATTGTGGTATACCTTAGTACGACTGAGAAAATTATTAAAAATTGCAATAATATTTTTAGAGAAATTAATCGTAGTCTTTGATAAACATTTTCAGAGTAACAAATTTGACTTAATTATTTTCACGAATTTGATTATTCCAGAGCAGTTGTCTGATATGATACGAGGTTTAGACACTGGAAAATTGGATACAGAGGGAGCAGTATTTTTAATGATGTTTTCAAGGAAATCATTTGATCTTGTGGAAACAAGATCCGACGTAATCAAAAGTTCGCAAGTCCTTGGAGGATTTCTTACCGCTGGAATCTTATTTCCCTGTTCTATTGCGCGACAGCGGCGGTGTTTGAGAAGAAATGACTCAAGAGACCGAGTTCTCCTTCTAAAGTAATATCTAACTACGTTTGTTTCTCTTGTAAGTGCTCTCGAATTGGTTGTCTGTCACGACGACTCTTCTATACGTAGCTCAATAATTTGTTCGAACTATATGTTTCCTATATCTTTCTTCTTTCTAGCGTACTCTTTATCCAAAATAAAGAAAACCAAAAGATTCTTAATTAACGTGACTTTGGTTATAGCGGCAAAAAATGGAAGAAAAGATCTGCAATAGGAAAATAATAGTACATATTTTGTCATGCTACATTTCCTACCATTTGCGGATTATAAAAATAAAAAAAGATTTCCATTAATTTTGATACACAGTCTATAATATAGCCGCGTATACATTTTTAACATTGCACTCTTTCAAAACACGCGGGAAGTCTTTTTCTTTGATCAAACATGAAAGTACGTGATTACTTCCTACCGAACTCCGGTTTAATCTGTATTATCTTTTAAATTAGCAAGAACACAGTTTGACTAGTTTAAATTACGCGAGCTGAAGCAGAGACTGTTGAAGCTTTTCCTCAAGTTCCGTGAATCAAGTTTGTCAACTTTGATGCAAGCTACTTTCCAGGGACCGGTGATGCTTCACGCTGGTGAACACAAGGTACATGCATGTTACGTTCCACCTGGAGTGGATACGAGAAGGTAGACAGGAGGTGCCAGCAGCTGCATTTTGTCTTAGAAGGAAATTTCTGTTCCTGTTTCCCTGTTCCAGCCAGCGTCTTACAAGATTATCTCGGGCTCTGTCGTCACTTCGCATCAAAAATGTATTCATAAAGAGAGTATTTGCATTGTACAAAGGCTAAAGTGTTTGAAAATGTTACTTTAATACCGTGGATGCAGGAAATTAAAAAACTTCGGAATATATTAATTTTAGGATAGTATATATAATCTCTACAAGACAAGCGAAATGAATAAAATACTAATTTTTGTATTGAAATAGAAGTTGTTGCAAAATTAACGTCGAACAACAACGATCTAATATTTTTGTAATTTATGATGAATAAATGATGTTTTAAAAAATGCCATTGCAAAACAACGAAACACGAAACTTCTGTACTGGTAGAACGATAAATTTTTCACTGAATGCTCGTTACCAGTTGAATGATCCTAGACAGGATTAACCTACGTTGGATGAAACCTTTGGAAATCAATATGTCACATAACGCATTAAACGATCAAACTACGATAACTTCTCGTACCCACGACTGCAAACTGCGTGATAACAGAAAAATTGATATAATTATCACTGCTATTTTTTCACATCATTTTCCTTAATTTCAATCGATTTGAACTTTCTAAAAGTACGACCGATATCTTACATTTACCTCGATGAATTTCGAGCTTATCTGAAAGTTTCTTAGACGCCAAACACCAGAGAAAATAAAGGAGAAAAGTCAAAGGAAAAATGGTCGCTCGTTACTCGAGCAACTTCTGTGACAGCAACAAGTTTCGGAGACGTTACTAATAGTGAAATCATTCTCTACGACTTCTCCAACGAACTTTTCAATAACACGCTCACAAAAATCTATCGCGAAACTACGCAAAAGTCTTTACTAGAGCTTCAGATAGTTTTTAGACAGAATCCTTCTCGTCGACATATTCATCAATTTATATAAAGGAAACTACAGTTTTACTTCAAAATGTTACGCACATTATATTATTTCCTCTTACGCTTTTTCTTATTTCCTTCGAAATTTTTAGAGGAAACTCGCTGGTGAATACAGACATGTTTAGTGGTTAATATTCTCTATCTGTTATCTACTAACTTACAGATAGAGGGGAGGAGCTTATATTCAGAGCTCGTATCTAACCAAGACCTAACAGAGCGCTGGTCTTCGGAATTCTTATGGCTGACTCGTGCAGTCCGCTACTACTGCGCCCGACTCTCTGCGATTCGCCATCACTGAAACGCTCTCGGCGTTAAGTATTTTGTTTATTTCCCAGCCGATGGCAATAACGATAACCATGATATATAAATCTTTCCTGGGGTAATCATACTCAGCTGAACTTGAATGCTGCAGTTGAACCACTTCGTGAAAAATATTTATATAGTAGCAAATAACGTCCAGAATATAACATATTAAAAATATGTGATATACCTGCGTGTACGGGATAAAATTCACATGAAAGATTATTAAAATATGTTTGTTTTTATTTTCTTCGTGAATAGTATCAAACGCAGATACGTACGTTTGTGGGAATATGTCAGAGCAACTTTTTCTGCAATTCCTTTGCAGGATAAAAGATATTCCACGACACAAGAGATAATAGACAATAAGCGAGAGCAGACGTGTCTGTCGATTGGACGTCGTTCGTGCTTTTACTGACGTTCATTGACTGCCAGAATTGTACAGTTACCCGTTCAAAACTTGATGGCTCTGCAGAATATTTTCACACGATTATTCCATCCTGCGGCATGTAAATCGTCCAAAATTTCTATCTTTCGTAAATTCACGGAACGTGCAAACAATAGGTATACCAAAGGAAAAGAATCTACTAAGAAACACGATTCTTAAATTTTCTCGAAGCGTGGGAGTGATGGAATTTTGTTCAGCGAGTGAAGAATGTTTGGAAACAGATCGATAGACGTGCGAATGATGTGTACTTGGTTTAGAATCCAGGAGTGTAAAGGAAGAGTATTTGGGTCGAATGATTGAGATTATTTGAACGGAGAATGCCATCGCAGAAGTTTCTGAATGGAAACAAGAAAGGATCCCAAGATTTATAGGAAAAATAAAAAGTTCTCGAATAACAAAGCGTCCTAATCGTTTGAACCTAATCTTACAGTTGGATTAGTTAAGGATTCAATCAATCGAAAATTGGGAGAGAGAGAGAGAGAGAAGTACCATTTAATCATTAAATATATGTATAGTTTTAATGATTTTATGTGAGACTCGTACATTGAAAGTCTCATCTCTAATTTGGCATTTCTACAAAATACGAATAATACATGTTCATAAATTATACAATTAAGGCTTACACGACTTTTGCGAAATTTTCTAAAGCGGGAGGGCCAAAGGATTAGTGGGTAACCGCTAATTCCATTTAATTTCCATTCAACATTCGCCCAGGATTAACTCTGATAAGCACGAGGATCCTGTACGTTTACTTTTGAACAGAGTCCGAATGCCACGTTCATATTGCGTCAATGGAAACGTTGAGTTCACTTCGTCGAATCCAACGTTCCACGACTAAATTGCAATTACTGCTAATTAATTGAGCGATGGGTTGAGTTGTCCGGGAACAAAGCGTAGCAGAATCGAGTCAACGGAGAAATTGAAGACGACTCTCGATTGAATATTCCAAACTCGTCGACGTTCTGATGACGACTGTCCGCGAACTTTCGTTTGCTGATATGATTCACGAGCCCCGATTTATTTCCGCGATACTACTCCCATACTGATACAATCTTCGTCATCTGTCTGCGTCAATTACAATTGCAAACTTCCTTTTTTTCCCCGAGGAAATTTCAGAGGAATCTGAATGAATACGTCGAGCGTATTCGTTCGTGATTGATGAATGTAAATTTTTACTAATATTGATTTCATCTTTTGGAATTATTATCAATCACATCGTATATGAGGAATATCGTATAACGAGAATAAAGTGTGTGCAGCTTTATACCTTTAACGAAGTTGATCGACAAAACGACAGGATTACTTTGTTGGACGTAGCCACTATCTGTTGCAAATATCCTCTATGTTGTGGTACTATTTCAAGAAATTCGATTTCGGAAATCTAAAGGAATCAGATCCAAGTGTAATTAGTCGGGCAAATTAGGATTAACCCAAATTCAACAAAGATCCCTTTCACAGCCCTTAACGAACCTTAAACTTGTACCACGGCCTTTCCTCGCATAATTATTTCACATCTGTCGGAGCTTGTTTCTGAAGACGCGTGAAATTGGGTCGTGCCTGCTAACTAGGGCTAATTGATAAACAGCGTCTAGCCTGGCATACTTGCAAATGAAATCGGTGAATGAGGGAACGCAGCGGCTGACAAGCAGCACGCTAATTAAACCCCTCTGCGTATAGAAATTCGATTCGTCGATACGGGGGAACAGGTTTTTGTACGTGGCAGGGTAAAATACGTGTGAAATGCTGGATCACGTGTGGATTCTCTGGGGCGATTCAGCTACGTTCGGATGATCTAGAAAAAAACCTATTCACCTAGATTCTTCCCTTCGAATAATTAAGAATCTTTTAAAAAATAAAGAAGTGCAAGATTCTTTCATTTAACACTAGAACTACCGACGTTTAATATGTATCTAGATATTCCACATATAAATCAGTAAGCATAATTCAAATGATATTAATTAAAATATATTAATATCGAATTATCTCTCTATATAAATCAAAATCAATATTAATTTGGGCAAAAATATCAGTATCTTTGCAGTAATCGTAAAAAATGATTTGAAAATGATTATTTCGACGGGTTTGGTAGTTCCAGCATTCAGTATTGTTATTTTAAAATTTCTTTAACGATGAAAATAAATAAATAAGCAAAATATAATTAAAACAAGCTAAGATTTTAAAAACGAAGAATCCATTTTAATGAGTGTGATAGTTCTCGTTAGCGTTATCATTTCAATAACGTTTTTAAAAGTGAAATACTTCTGTGCTAAAATTACTCTCAGTGTATTTCAGTATACAAAATTTTAGAAAAAGTAAGTTTTACTGTCAGATAAATTACAAATTCGATGTTTGTCCCTCTGAATACATATTTCAATGTAGACGTTATTGATTTAAGGTAATAAATAACCAACGGGATTAGCTGATTCCGATCGCTATCTATTTTCAAATTTTAAATCACCTTTGTGACAAGGCGTGCGTGCGTTCCGCGTGTTCATGTTCAGAGAGGACGCGGATACGTGCCCCGAATCGAAACGGAGCATAAACTTTGCCCCCAAAACGACGTACGTCCGATTGTAAAACGTATGGCAGCGTTAATTGAAATTTAAATTCATCCAGACACATTTTCAGCGTTCAACTGAGACGCGCAAATGAAATATGCATGCTTTTTGTGCCCGCTGCAATTTAACAAGCTGAAGTAGCAATCAATTATTGAAATTAATCTCCAAGCAAATTTGTAATCTATGACTGTCTTGTGCACCGATTATTGCTCTTTTGTAGCAAGGAAGCAAAAAGACCGAGAATTTTAAGAAATCTCGGATGATTTTCGAACTTAATCACGTTCATCTGAATTCTCCCGAATTTCATACGTCACATCACACATGCGTCGTATTAACAGTGTAATATTTTGAATGCAAATATAAATCATGTTAATGAATTATCGAAGATATTCTACAGAGATGTGTTTACCTTCCCCGTCGAAAATGACGATTTATATTAGCTAAAGTTATTCAATTTGCTAAATAACGTGCAGTTTCCCATTTAGGTATTAATATAACTTTGCCGTGCTCTCTATATATGTATTTTTAACTTTTCTGAATAAAACGTGCATATTTCACGCCAACTATATTCACGAACAATAAATAATCTAATTCAACGAAATAATTCTGACAATAATATAGAACAATTTCCTCGACGATATTAATAGCATTAAATCGGAGGTCTGTAACTCCGTAAAACAGAAAGGTAATAAACATATATATGATAACGTTTCCAAGAACGAACTTCAAGGAGATAAAATAAAGAGGGAACTTTTTTATGGAATGACTTAACAACAGCGTATCCTCGTGAAATAGAAGCAAAATGGACACGACAAGCAGATGAAGTCTTTCAAAAACGATCTGAAAAGAAGACTCAGAGAACGTAGCTCGCGCGTTTCAGAGATAATCCAGGTCGCCGTGACGCGGGCCGACTATCTGTCGTTAAGAATGCAATAACGGCAGGGCTTATCCCGTCATAACAATGTCCCGTCGACGGTGGCTGGGTGCGACTGGAATTGAATCCACTGTCGAGGAAACGGCACCAAGCTTGCCTCGTTCGTTTTACGCGTATGCAAATTTTTATGCGGCACGCTTTACGCGTGGTAAGAATACCCTGTAGATAAAGAGTAAACGCGGCCAACACGGCCTTTTTGATATGTTCAAAGAAGGACAGAGAGAGAGCTTCGGAAGGGTAAGAGTACTCGTTTTTGACGAAGAGAAAATTTTCGTTTCGAACGAAGAGTGCGCGACGAAAAATATTTTCTTCTTTTAATTGGGACAGATCAATTTAACTTTTTTAACAGAATAATTCAGCACACTGTTAGAATTTGTTTATTCAATTACTTAGTTTCAAAAGGTAAGATTAAGTATTTAGAGCGAATGGTTTCACGGATTGTTGTGTTTTTCTTTTCATTGAAACGTTGAATCTAATTGCTGGTCAGGAAGAGTGCAGAGCAATGTTAGACCTCAATTACTGTTAGTGGGGCCGTTTATTCAGCCGAAAGGCGCAGTTAAGGATGCAGAAAACGCGACAAGCTTTATGGAACGATCAATTTTAATGGCTCCATTCGTCTCGCATTACCACTGTAATGCTAGCGTATTTACGAGAATGCAATAACGCTGTTGGCCGGGCTTAAAGAGATACGAGCGATCGAACGATAATAAAAGGGAAGATTGAAGCCTAGGAACTTGGTCTGCCAGAAACTTGGATCAGTTTCTCAACTTTTCACCTGCTTTAATCCACGACAACCCCTTCCGCGCTATTAATAAACTCCGTCTTACTTACTTTTCTCAGCTTAATGTTTTAGCTATGGCTATCTATGTTAAAACGAAGGCTTCTGATACATTCCATAGAACTTGCGATGCTACATTTTTAGAGAATTCAGAGATTTATTTATAAATATATATAGATACAAATTTGTGTTTCTTTTTACACGCTTCTTAATTTCGTTTCTCTGGTACAAAATACACTGTAGTCATCGATGGTTAAACAATTCTCCTTAAAACATTTGAGTATAAGATCAGAAATGTGAAATTTCCAGTAACTATCGTAGAAAGTTTGTTAGGTTGGCGAAAGAATAGTAAAGGATATAAAACATTTGAAGACAGTAACCCTTCATAAATATTAAAGTTTCGAATCTTCCACAGAGCCGGTAACACAAGAAACGAATGATTTAACTTGAAAATGCACTGAATCCAAAAACATCCAGACCATGATAAAGATCTGGCTGTTACGAAAGTTTACATATTATCCAATGGAGTTTATCAAGTTGGCTCGATTCCGATGAACAGTACACCGAGCATAGTTTCGATGGTAAATCACGAATGTCGAACCGATTCCGCCGGAAAACCATAAATATTCAAGACATTAGGATGTAAGCCAAGTAATAATTTCATTTGTGTTCCAGGACTCTCGTTAGGTGGTGGCCTGATAGTCCTAGCATCTGCTTTATCAGATGCATCATTGGAATTGCCGGGAAAGTACAGTCTGCCCTCTACGTCGACCATGCAAGCTGATGACAACGGTCTGCCACAGTATCAGTATGGTTGGTGCCTTCAGTTGTCAGGGCTGGCTTTGATTCTCGCAGAAGTTGCCGCTGTGTTGACTATGTCTGGGTATATGGCTCGTTTCTCCACAGTGGAAGAAATGGTAAGGTCGTAATAATCACTTTTTATGGATATCATACAAGGATAAAATATAGTTGGTACAAAAATTGTTTGAAAGAAGAAAGAATCGTTCTCGATTTGAATATAAATAAACATTCTGATATATAGAGTATTGTAACTAATTACATTTTGAATTCTGGTTGGACCTTATTATTACTTTGATTTTTCAAGGTGAGAGTCATGGTGCCTGGTGCTGAGAGAAAATTACGGGAACAGAGAGGACTAAGTTCAGAGTACTTAGTAAGAGCTCACCAGAAATCGCCTGGACCTCCACAGGCTCGAGGATTCGGGCAGCCCTCGAAATGTACTTCTACTTATTCTATTATATACTTTATCTAGCTTAAAGTAGATTAATGAACACACATTTATCACATTTGCAGCATCCCAAAGAGCTCCCGAGGAAGGAACATCTCTGTTATGCAAAACAGCCCCGGATATCTGTGCTTCGAACCCGCAAGCTATCAGCTATGTCGATAAGGCAGATCTATCTCACGTTTTACCAGCGTATCCAGATGCCAAAAATAGTGATCCTCGATACACCTTCGGGGATAAGTCAGAAGCCAGCGTTATCGACTCACGATTAAGCGGTTTTGCCGATAAAGAAGGTTTAATCGATTCTAGAATTCTGTCTGACTCGCGACAGAATATGATAGCTTTCACAGAGAATAAAGAACATTCTGTTGGCCAAGAGCCACGATATTCCGAATTTTCTCCTAAAACCACTGAACAAAACGTGGTGGACTCGAGATTGAGTGGCTTTACCGAAAAGGAAGGTCTCCTCGATTCCAGACTCAGTGGATATGGAGAGAAAAACGAATCGTTGTTGGACACTCCGTTCGGATACGATACGCGATACAATAGTTTAGCAGGGCAGACAGTGCCCATCACTCTAAAAAATCAGAACACGTCTGTCTCGGCTATTCAGTCTCAATATATTTATCAGAATTTTGGCACGATACATTCTGGGATTTTAAGGGTATCCGAGCCAGGAACTAGTTCTAGTTCGAATTCGAGTCAGAGAAGTATGACGCTGCAGAACCCGAAGAGAAAGTCGCAAATCGCCCAAAATACATTTAGCACGATGGAATGTGAGAAGAGGAAACGAGGACCTGGCATGGCTGGTAAAACAGGTTTCTACACAGGTAGCGCCGTATGACCACCACCACCTCCTCCGACGCCCAGGTAACTGCAAGAGGAGGAAACGCCACTTTAAGCCTCTATATTAGAAACTGAAGAGGAATCAGTGGCGTGCAACCTATTTCGTCGGAGGAATAAACTATTTTGACAACTTTCGTGAAAGAAATCTGTATTATCGAGGGATATGCACCGATTTCGGTCGTATCTATAGTTGATAAGGTGGATATTGATAAAAATATGGTTATCATGTGAGTGAATAGTATCCACAGCTAATCGTATAGTTCCCTGTGATTCGTCGGTGAATGATAAACTGGAAGCTGAAAATTCTTTTGTGAATAAGGTGCAAACTACTTAAGAGATTAGATGCAGACTAATGAGAAAAGAAGTTGTATATACAATATCAATAATAAGGTTGACGTTGAGCTCCTTTTCTGCGAAAGAATAACTCGAAACGAATTTTTTTAACGTTTCGTAACTACCCAAGCGACGTGTCATATAGTCATTATAACAGCCGACATGTTAATCGATAAAATAAAGAGAAAACAAGAATCGTGGTAGCGTGCATAAACTAGGCGTAGCGTTAAGTGGCATAAGCAACGTATCTTTAAAAGGATTAATGTATAGGCTCGATTTTACTGGGTAATTTATGCCTTCTACTTGAGCCGTGATCTCTTTGCCACTATAAAATCTAGTCGATCGTACTTTGCGTGTCGATGCAGCAGGAATGACAGAGGTACAGGGTTGCCAGTCGTTTGATCCGCTTAATAATTTTACTCTGGAGTGAGAAATAGTTTAACGCATTTATTATCGCAAATTCCATCGGTGCATAAACCTTTCCTCCAGTTATCGTTTTATAAGTGAAGCAACCGATAGTGTCGACCATGATTCGCATGGAAAGTAGATCAAGAGACATGGGAACTCGCAACTCGCCGTTAAATTTATCCTCAACTAATCACGTAATCGCGTTCTCAAGCTGCATAACCAATGGAATGGAGCTATAAGTCGAAGAAGAATATTAATGTAGTCGATATGCTGTAACATATAACTCGGTGATCGTGATATAGTCACGAATACTCAATCGCGCGTAAACTCGCTTGGCTATTTTCGGGAAAAGAGGGAATGCCGTGAGTTACGAGCGATAATTCGAGAAAACGACCGTTTGACGAATCGTGGAAAAGATTTTACCATAGGAACGGATCATCGACATGAAGCACAATAAATATTATTATACGGGGAAAAAGGAATAAATGGATTAGAGTACAAAACATTTTCTTACTACTACATCAAACGATGTACCATCGTTCGCTTAGCTGTCTATTATTTAAATAATTGATCATTATTCATCTATGGCAAAGTCTTTCATTGCGTTCGCCAATTTTGGACATATCAAGAACATGAAGAAATGTTTTTAATCCAATCCGACACGAAATCGTGATTTAAACTTCCTTCCTATTTCCTCGCGGGGTGCTCTACGCAAGGGTTGAGAATATTTTGAACGTCTCAAAGATCCCGTTAAAAATTTCACCCTCGAGCAGGATCGTACGTTGTTGTGTATGTAACGTCGTGACTTGCGTATATTCACGTATACAGATCGTAGGTAAGTGTAATAAAACTTTTTTTTTTCTAAACACGCTGTTTCCTTGCCCAACCCATTCGAATAAAATTGTACGTAATCTTGTCGTTGTGATTTATTCAAGATTATCCGTAATAAAAACCGTTTCTATATTGTTGAATTATTCGGTCACTTCACTTTAGAAATCTTTTTACTAGCAACAGCTATGAATTTTATCTGTATGTATATTTATAATGTGTATGTATACGTAACATTGTATTTTCTGCTACTCGTACATTTCTCTAAGCTGTTAGATTTCCGTATCTCTTTTACATCATTTTAGTATCGTTTGCAATATTCTTACTTGTTATACGTGTTGAATATTATATATCAAATTTTCTCTGTATTAAAACCATAACACACGTTTTAATCAAGCGGATTACCATTTTACTATCGATCATGAAAATGTTTATGAACACAAACCTAGCGTTTTCAATACCTTTTTAAACGATAAGAACTATGTGACATAAAACACAAATTTGTACGAAAAAATGTATCAACTGAAACTATTAAATTTTCCCAATTACACTCTTCAGTATCTCATACTGATACTATTCGCATTCGTGTTTCGCATGTCACTATAAATCTCTATAAAAAATTGCACGTCCAACTCATCAAATCTCATAATCTACCGTCTGCTTTCCAAATTACCCTTCCAAACAAACAAATAAATAAAAAATTACAATCCACGAATCCCGACGAAACTGACGTAGTAAAAAACGATGACTGTCCAACGATAAAGTAGACATTCCAAAATTTCTCTCGAATCTCTGGTACAATCATCGAGGCACCCTTTCAGATGGCACTGTCCGCAAGAAACTTCCGCGTGAAGCATCGTCGGCGAGCTTCTCGCCAGATGGCGGAGGCCGTACTTATGTCGCGAGACTTTCTCTCCTAATGTTTAATTAACGCCGCATAATTGCCCGGCCAATTAGCCAACGCCGTTTAATATTAATCTGCAATTTGAATTCATTTCGATGCGTTTAAAATTTATTGAATACATAATTAATGCCGCGTGGCGCGAATGCAGATACGATGCACGAGCTGCCCCCGGCACTTTGCACGCTCTCCCGATGATTTATTCCGACATCCTCCGAAAGTTCGCCCCGAAAAAACCCCATGAAAATAGTTAATCGTTCCCGAGAGCGTAGCTCGCGGAAGGCGACCGACATCCAAACAATCCTGACTAGGCATTCGTCTGTTCTGATACTCAAAACTCGAATATACGTGTATAGGAAGGCTCAAATGATAGTAGAAAATGAAATAAGTCGTCAATCTGTAGTGATGGAGGATGGAAAATTTCGAAATTGAGCGTAGCTATTAAAAAAAAAAGAAGAAAAAGTCGTAATTTTACGAATGAGAATTATATTTGACAAAAGTAATGAATAAATATTATTCCTTTTTTCTCTCTGCCACTTTAGTGCGGAATATTTTTGTATATTAATCTATATACGAATATTAAGTGGTCTGGGATTTGGAAACATTGAATAATTAATGGAATCAGCTTGTTTCTTCTGTTTTGTATTGGATAAATATGATTTACGTCGCCCGAGGTCGACCACGTTTCTTTCGAGAAAAGTAGATGGCAATTGAGTAATTTACGACCGCTGTTGGATGAAATTGAGGCCTGCGTGACCGATGATCAAATCGTCTTTTTAATGTTCATTTCTCGTTCTAGTTGACATGCTCTCGCGACTGACAGCAGTATGCATTTATGTAATTGCAAGTTCCCGGCTAATCGAGTTCGTTATTCTTATCTCTATTTCACCTCAAATAATTAGCAAGCTGCGATGAACAATGCAATGTTATTTTTTGAAAGAAAACTTCTTAACGTCCCTTCCATCCTTCCGAACCCAAAGATAATCAGTGAAGCAACTTAAAACTTCGTTTTCCAATTTTACTAAGCTGTCGCAATTTTATTTTACTTTCAAAAACCAATATTGCATTGTTAAACGTTCAAAGATATCCACGCCTCCTTTCCGTCCCCTCCTACACGTTTCCAAAACAATGTACCCTTCCTCACCCCCTCTGTCCTTTTGAATTCAAAGAAAACGATCAGCCAAACAGCATCGAGTCTTCCAATTTCCCCGTGCTTTTCCTTTCTAACAAAACCGCGCAAATCGATATTCTCCCCTCCCCCATATACGAATACCATGGAACGCGGGGAGGGTGGCGGTGCGCGTGGGTAGATTGTCTCTGTCATTTACCTGCACCTTCCCAAATCGTCCCTTACCCCTTCGCCTGCCACGTCCGAATATTCCAGGCAACCCCGTTCCTGCAACAAACCTGCTACCCTCGACACGCTCGACCCACCCTCGCGACCCCGATGCTGCGTGTAGCCGTCTCGCTCTAATCCAATTAAAAACGGCGGACGATCGCACGAAACAGCGGCTCATCGACCGCGGGAATTTTAATTGATGTTACAGGTACGAGAGAGTGGCGCTGGTTGCTGTTGCGGAGGATCGGAGGATGTAGAAAGGGCTGGCCTCGTAGGGCAAGGGGGTGGTTTGCCCGTGTAAAACGGATCGAGAATGGGGTATGGTTGAGGCTGGATGACGGTCTGTCAGCGAGCCACGTTTCAAGCCAACTTTCGCCAACACGAATCCTCTCCTCTTCAACGTGTCGCGTGGAATCGTGTTAACCATCAGCCAAGAGCAGTGTGTTTACGCGCGGGAGCAGACACTGGAACGCGAAACGGCACTGTGAGTTTACTGATTAACGTCGTACTCACGGTGGAAATTCATGCTTGACGTGCATATAGAAGATCTGAGACGGTTCAGAGAATTTTGGCAGTGATGGAATTCTTTACTTAAATTATAGAAAATTTGTAGGCTTTAGGTGTATAGTTTCTGGAACGCAATCTGTGAGCTTACTGATTAATGTTGTACACATGGTGAAAATTCACGGTTGGAGTGGATATATGTGCGAGATTTGGGGGATGATAGAGTCATTTAGATGGAACGTAATTGCTATTATAGGAAATTTGAAGTTCGTAGATTTATATTTTTTAGCGGGCAAACTATGAGTTTATTAATTAATGTTGTACACGCGATGGAAGTGAAATTCACGGATAGAGTGGATGTACAGAATCTGAGATGATTCAGGAGATTTTTGAGATAATATTTCTTTTGAATAAGTAGCGATTGCGGTTATAGAAGATTTAAAGCTCTTCATTTTATTCCCTAGAGTGAATATCGTGTTTTACAGGATGTAATGTTGTATTAGAAGCATTTTTCGGAAAAAGGGACGCATAAATTTAGCGAAGAACTGATTGATTCGAAATTGATTAACGGAGTAATTAGCGAATCATTTAGCAACAGTAAATTTAATTACTCTTACAGTGTAGGTAACAAGCTTAATTATTATTAATAACAGGGTAATTTCAGTTTCAATAAAGAAGGAAACTATTAGCTGGAAGCAATCCTGTCTCGATCTGCTCTATTAATTTCTAATTTGTAATGATCTGGTTTTCAATATAGATATTACTGTGCGCTTTTAAAAACGATTTTTCTCCCTTCTAATATGTCCACGCACGAGAACGTGAAAAACATAAACCAGGAGCACTAATATATTTCCATCGTCTGCAATTATCATTTTATCATTTCATCCTTTTAATTTGCCTATACGACACAATAGTTAGAATCTCCCATTTTTATCCCATTACGCACAATATCTACCAATTTCTATTCCATTGCATAATATTAAATAAAACATAAATAATTCCTTGTATCACAAATGTATACACGTGCTGAGATATAGCACTCATTATGAAAGAAGTATAAAAAAATAAAAAGAATTAAGCAAACCAACATCCTTCATAAATAATATCCCAAATTCACAGAACTACGCAAAACTATTTAAAATCTTAATTCCATAGTTAGTTTTTCTATGCAACAGAACAACTTAGATCCTCCATTTTTTTAATGTTATTCTCATCATTTATTAAATTTTGGATTTTTCCATTGTATATCTCAGTAAGTATCCTCATCATTTTAATTTATTTTTCTTTTGCAACGGTAATTTCTTAAGAGAAACCTAAAAGAATGGAAGAGACGGCCGTCTTAATCAAGGAACGTTAACACGACGGCCAAATTATTTTCTACTAATTTTTCCTCGCGTTATCTCGCAGCCGTGTGGCAACTCTTATCATCTCTGTTCCTCGTTCTTGCTATCGTAGCGGTAAGAAATTCTGCAGGAAGGAAGCAAGCGGCAAGGATGCCTTAATCCTCGCGGTCATCTATCATCGCGGACCGTACTGGTTAGCCGATTCTATCTTCCAGCTTTTTTTCGCGCGCCCTCCAGTCACCCAAGCCTTTTGTTGGCTTGTTTAATAACTCGTGATGAATGTACCTCGGGCTGCCTCGCTTCCAGTTGGTCCTGCGCGAGCCACAAGGATCCCCAGGGTCCCAAGATATCCTCGTTTCTTCTTCTCTTGCTTCCGACCCGTCAGAAATTAAAACGATAAATCCTTGGCGGAGTCTCGCGCTCGCCACGAAAAATCTACGAACACGGTTTCCGATGGAACTACCAATTTTTTACTTTTGCTCTCTGTTTCGCCGGTTGATATTGGTTCTAACGTTAGAAAAAGATAACTGCCACGGTATGTAAGAATATTATACTTGAAAGCAATATCGAGAGAGGGTCTCCGGTGTTACTAGTGTCAAAAGTGTTTTCGATTAATAAAAATTGTCGTCGCGTAAAAATTATTGCGTGTATAAAGGTTATGAAAGAAAATAATGCTATTAAATAGCCTTTAACGAACATCGACGAGCAGAAGACAGAATGTTTGAAAAGGTAAAAATTCTCTACCAATTACGTCCTGTTCATCTCTTAATTGTACCATCGAGTTGTGTACGATTAATACACAAAAATTTAAGTTAGCTAATTCAAAATTACGTACTTTGTTTTTTTCATATCCCGTGTTTTACATAATAGAGACTATCATAAACCTAATTAAAAAATGTAATTGTAATCCTAATGCAAGCCATTCTAACCATCCACGACTCAAAATTTCTGCCAAGACTCGTCAAATTATAAGGCTACTTAAATTCGCGACCAAACGTGCCACCTAGTCCTCAGAAAGCTTATTTTCCAAACCACCCTCGCCCACCATTTAAATCCAGCTGCACAGTAATCTCTTCATTTCGCAAGCTTCATTTGTCACCTAAAGCGCACCCCCTAAAAAGCAGCTCGCATCTTTTCACCCGAAATTCTGGCTGCCACTGCAGTTCCACCCTTTTTTCCCGTTTGCTGATGAGGGTAGAGAGGAAAGAGGGGGTGAAACTCTTATCTAACGGTGGGACGAGCGACGCTGGTAGGGATGTATTAGCGGCCGGTATTAAATTATGGTCAGCCCAAGGCAGCAGTGATACCACGACGTTGGCCTGTAACAAACACACATCCCCTTCGTGAAATTAACCCCCGAGATCGTCGGTGCTTTCGAGGGATAATTTCATTTGGCAGCGGCTCCTGGCTAACGCGGACCATGGTCCATTTTGGCCGCAGGCTTTCTGCCTTCCGATTTTCCCTCTTTCTTTCCTCTTTCGCCCCTTTTTCTATCTTACGGCTAATTTTTTTTGCCAAGATACGCAATTCTCTCTGCTTTTCCTGCGCATGGTTCGTGGCTGGCCGGTGGAATCGTTCGGAAAACGAGTTTATATTGGGTCTCGTGAATGGGAGATACACTGTTTTTTTTTTCTTTTTTTCTTTTTTTCTTTTTCGATAAAACCGGAGGAATCGCGTATTCGTTTAATTGGAGAGAGAATGATTTGCGAGTGCTGTTCGTAGAGGTTCGTGAGCTTCGTAGAAGATATTTTCTTTTAATAGTGACTTTTTAATTACGATTCAATGCGATCTTGTGGTCATGGAAAATCTTTTGTAAGAATGCTGTTCTTGAAATTGTTGGTTTTTCTTTTTGATTAATTTGCGTTACAGCATATCCTATTCCTTAGTCGTTTAAGGAATTCGGATCTGATTAATTGTGGGGTATTTTTGTCTAAACATAAGATTAAAACTTTGTCTACTTGCTAGCCTTACTAAATGTTCTACTTTGCATTAAAATAATGATTTGAAACAAATTCTTCCGACTTTGAATTACTTTATACAGCAAATAGAAGTAGAATCGTGAAAATTTCACGGGAAATCAATCTACCGGTTGCTATATGTTCGTAAAATGGCCACGATCGTAACTCCATCGCAATTATATCAATAGCGCTCGTAAATATACACGGAGGAAGCTTATCTTTATCATGCGAAACTGCACGTATTAAAAGGTTAGAGCACGCGGCTTTTATTTCTGTCCGGAGATCGTCTGTGCCGGCTTTTCAGGGGTAATTTCATTTGGGCCAATCTCCACCGAACGAACTGCTCGACTTGCCCACTAGCCGCGGGCTCTTTCTATCTATGAAACATTTTTATCGTCTTCTCTCGTTTTGTTTTCACTATGGTGGTATCCTGCCCGCCGCCGCCGCCCCTTATCGTCGAATCGTTTACCAAGCCACCCTCTTGCGACGATTCACGATCATTAAGGAATCACGTTTTGCCATGCCGTCCTCCGCTTCGAACTAGTTTTCCGTGAATCGGTGTAAAATAAATTTTATGTTGTGAAATAACATTCCCCTCAAGAAGCATCCCTTAAGAAATTACAGTGGAATAAAATCAATTTTAAGGAAGTAACGTATTTGAAGATCATATTTCAAGGAAAAGGCGATGAATTGTTCGTATCGTGATACAACATCCCTCGCGAGAAATTTGCTTTGATACCAGATCTTTAGGAAATTACATACGGATCAGAAAAAAGGATCAGATCGCATTAAAAGGATTAATTTGCCAAGCACGTACCATACCAGGCAACATTGAAAGTTAGCGTGTACGCATAAATCACAATCAATAATCACCGCATTAATTATCACGAACGAGAAGTCCAAGCTCGAGGAGGATCGGGTTAATCGATACTCTCGCCACTCTCGCCGCGCAAATGTGTGCATGTACGTACGCGAGCACGCAACAAAGTAAGTAGACGTATATACCCAACGAACGAAAAAGGAAAACGGCGCAAAAAGAAGTATCGGAAGAGAGTGAAAACGGAGAAAAAAAAGAAAGAGGCAACAGAGAGAAAAAAGAGGAAAGAAACGAATAAAAAGTCGAGTTCGCGAGAAACCGATACTCCTATCGCAGCCTCTAATGAAGTGGCCATTAAATTAATAGCAGCCGATTTAATTCAACGGCATTTTTCTCAGCTGAAAGTGGTTTCCACGGAGCAGAAGCTGAAGCGACGCGATTTATATTCAACGTGGCCGTCGCTCGTTCGTCTCTGCTCAAGTTTCACGACTTTTTTCTCAGCTGCGCCAAGCAAGGGAGGCAGAGGGACAGCGAAGAAAAATTAGAGAAGGAAAGAGAGAAGGAGAAAGCTTGGCTCTCCTGGTGATACGTTTCCCGACTGAGCTGGCGTTGAAACAATGAACCGACCAACCGGCGTGGTCCCTGCAAATCTCCAGGCTTAGCACCCCCATTGTCACCCCTGTGTGCCAGCACCCTCCCCTCGACCAGTCACGGCGGAAGGGTGCTTCGCGGATTTAGACGGTCCTGTCGCCATAGCAACTGCAGCCACCGCCAATCTCTCCAACTTGTTCTCCATACATGAGCTCTGGAACATCGCGTCCTCCGCAATCGACCTCGCCACGCTTACTTTGATCTATCGATGATCGTACGCTCCGTCTACCGTTCGCCTTATTTTCCTTTGAAATTTCGCGTTTCTTACGTAGACTCGTGGAATCTTGGATATCGTGGCTATACATAGACTTGGAAATTGTAGAAAGTGACGCAAAGAGTGATATTTTCTAACGTGTGTAATATTAACGCAGAATTTCGTTATTAAATTGCAGATGAAACTTAAACGTGCGAACATGTATAGAACGCACGTGATATACGAAATATTGAGAGTAAATCATCTGTTCCATTGTTTTGAAGTTGAAATTAAAATCTCTGTTTAAAGTATACTACAATAGAATACTAACTCTACCTTCAATTTTCAGATATTTCAACGTAGAAGCTCCGGAACTACGAAAAGTACTTATCATTATGACTTAACGAGTTCATTCTCTGCTGAATTTGAGGATACGAAATCTTCCTGAAAGCAAAGAGACAATAAACGAAATATTGAAAATAAATTACTTGTTAGAATATCTGGAAGCTGCAATATAAAGCCGGCCACCTTATTTAGTCGTGTTAATAAAGTGCCTGTAATTTCACTTCTAACTTTAGCTCTGCTTTTTTCTCAGGTATTTCAGCGTAAGAACTTCGGAAGTACAAAACTACTTATGATTATGACGTGACAGTTTCCTTCTTCGCTGGATATGAGGATATGGAATCTTTTTACAAGTATGGACGCAATAAACAAGTTATTGAAATATTTTGAGCTGAAATATAATATTTATTTAAATTCTATTTCTTTACATAACCATATTAATAAAGTACTTATAATTTCACTTCTAACTATAGTTTCATTCTTTCAGGTGTTTCATCGTAGAAACTTTGGGATTACAAAGCTACTTTTACGATTACAGAAGAACGAAATTGAAGATTAAATGTTACAAACTCGCAATAAAAGATAAAATAAAATTCTGACTCTAAATTTGAAATAAAGAAAGGTAAAATCGCTACCCACGGGTGATTTGTACCAGATGAATCGTGCCCGAAACCTTCACACGAATCCCAAGAAATCCCAAAGATACCTATCTCTCGAAATCACCACCCTTCGCCGACAACGAAATTTCTCAGCGCGAACGAAAGAAGCCAAGGACTTAAGGGATGCTTACTGTCCCCATGGACGAGGCGTAAATCCACGTAATTCGATTTGGTGTCCCTTCGATTCCCGGAAAACGCGGTCAGCTCTCGCGGATTTGTTCCTGAAGGAATCAGAATCAGAGAATAGACAGGAGGCTTTCGCGAGAGCCTGATAAACTCGTCGAAAGTGTGTAACTCCCGACGAGGGTTGGAAGCGTCGCGAGACCAGAGGTCAAAGGCCGGTTCAAGACACGAGGGTGGAGAAAAAATAAGGTCTCTCTTCCCTCTGTGGAAAGATTGCCCGGCGGACGAGAGAATGGCGTGAAAACGTCTCCATTTGCAGGACAAAGAGTAAGATTTTTTCGGAGTCCATCTTCCATGTTCTCGTCCTAGCCGATTTTTCACCCTCTCGATCCATACTACAAGGCCACTGTATTTGTAATCGTGAGCATAGCCAGTCCTTTGAATTTTCTGGTGATTTAATTTTAGTTCTGGGCTTTGGAAGAGTCAATAGAGATTTTATTACTATTTTCGTAACACACATCATAGTTTGTCAACATATTATTACTATAATATAATAAAACTTTGTTTATACGAATCTGTTAAGAGATATGAAGCTCATAGAATTCTGTAAGAGTTCAGTGATTGTCTCCGCTACCTATAATCTTTTGTGTATATAATAGCTCATGTACAGCTAAGTAGATTCAGTCGACAGGGGCTCATTAGTCCAGACTGTAAATACAATTTCGTTCAAATAGAAGGACTTTGTATAAAGGAATTTCTATTGTACAAATAAAAGTAAGTATACACAGGCTAATTTATCGGTGATCGTGAAGAAAAAAGAACCCTTTATATCCATTTCAATTCACATCCGGAATATCCGAAACGACTACGCCTTTCTAAACATCTTTAATCTACATCGTAAAATACTTTTCTTAAAACTCACTCTACTCCATTGTAAGCTGCCCAAACTTCGTTTCCTCTTTGCACGCATTCCACATACACGTTTCCATTGATAATCCGCGAACGATCCTTAAAACGGTTCCGTGGTGCTTTCACTTTCCTTTCATTTTGTATCCGACTTACAGTAAACACGGCTATTAATCGTTTCGCGAATAATGGCAATTAGATTCGGTTCGGTTTTGTCACCGCCTCGTTCGGCGGCTCTTTTACCAGGCATAAAGGATATTTATGATTATAATCCAGTGGAAGCGAGTCCGATCTAACGCTTGATTTCTTCATCTACCTGGACGGAATTCAAGCTCGGCTCTTTCGAATCTCGCGAAAAGCGACGCCAGTTGTAATAGCAGGACTTATGGGTGGGATAAACGCTGGATAGGGAGAACAGAGTGAACGAGAGACGAACGAAGATAGCGAGCGGTCCAGGAGGCGAAAGAAGACCTTCTAAACGATGGATAAATTGTACGGTTTATCCCGGTGCACGGGTCGGGTTATACGCTGTAAATGGAATTGCGGTACTTGAACGTTGCGGATCGACCAGATAAATGGCACTTTGCGTACCGCTGCTTTGAAGCGCGAGGAAACGCTCCATCCGCCTCAGTTCCCGCTCGTTTCGACGTTTCACGGATATTATGCGCAAGAAAATCGACCAGAGGCAAGCTTATGCTCAATTTTTCATCGACTGTACTTGTAACTGATGTTTTATGCATAGCCTCTGGTCGTAGAGTTAGGACAAGACTAAATTTTCCAATTTCACTGTAAATTTTGCTTGATAAAAAAATAATCCTAATTCCCGTGGTCAGAGGCTGTATTTTACAAGCCTTGTTTACGATTTTCTGTTATATTTACGAATCAAATCAAGATCAACTTGCCCTAGAGATGGAAAATGTTAAAAACTGGTAGCAAGATGTGATTAAACTTTTACTCATAGCTAATACGTGATCCTTTATATTTTTCGCGAGTATTGGCAATATATTGGAGTCTTTTGATTAATTCGTAGTCTCCAGCTTGTACTGTCTGTAGTGTGTTCCAAAGAAATGCCGGGACATTACTTAGTGTCAACTAATCGCTGTTCGCTTCAGTGAATTCCCACCTATCATGGGGGATATTTATTGCAAGTTACGTTAAAATACAACTTTGGCGATGGCCTGCTCGACCGCAATAATTAATGGGCTGACGATAGGTGTATAAATATCCAGAAACTGGTCATGGTTCAATAGTCGAGCTCTATCCAAGCGCAAGTACTAATCATTCACAGTGATTGATAACGCAATGGTTCAAACAGTACGCGAACTGCAAAAACATAACACTGTTTTCAACTGACGCCGATTACTAACGAAGCTTTATGCCTCGTCGACTAATCTTTTAAAAACTTGAATCAACAATTTTACATCGAATAGCCGGTTCGCTATTTGAAGAATTCTCTTGCAGAAGTTCTCTTGGTTTATCAAATTCACTACTGGCATTTCAGAGAATTTGTGAGCACCGGTAACTTATAATCCATGACTTACCAAATATTGCTAATAATATTAATCGCGTGGAAGGGTCGCTTAATACTTTCTACATCAGAATTTCACAATTTCTCGTACGCTAAAAATCAAACATAAAAAATCTTTAACTTTTACGTTTGAAAAATCGAATCTCGTGTTTAGAGCTTTACTTGGTGCATCATTAGACTTATTACTAGAGCGCGAAGTTCGATTTTGTAAATTATATTTACAAGAATACAAATTTGCATGAATATCCGCAGTCTACTTATTACTGTCGTACAAGTAATTTATTATCACTGATAAGTTGCAACACGTAACATACGAAATTTCGCTAAAATACTCATGATGCATATTGACGCTTTCTATACTAAAATTTCGTAATTCCCCGTAACCAGAAATCCAATGTAAAATCTCGTGCTTCGAAAGCCTGCGCATTAACCCACGAAAACACAGCCCCCGGTTCATGGAGGACGAAGGCCGGTTCTCTACAAAGTGCCAGGCTGGCTTCTCCTCCTCCGTCTCACGGCCGCCATCTATATTATGACAATAATTTAATTTCGAGTCAGGGACTTCTGGGGCCTGCTCGTAAATACCCCGATTATCGGTTGCGCTTATTAAATCCGTCGTCGTCCAGGGACATCTCTCGTCCGGCTCCGGGATCAAGTCTTTCATGAGCATCTACCAAAGTCTCATCTTGACCCAAGCTCCCTACCTTTTCTTCTCCTTCTCCTTCTTCTTCGTCTGCACGATACAGCCCTCTCTCTTCCACGGGACTATCATCCATGTGTTCTCAGGCCTTTCTCTTGCTCCTACTGACAACGTCCAATCCGTGGTTGGTACGTGTTATCTTTTTCCTCTTCCAGGCATCCTTTACGATCCGCCGATGCTAATTTTACGGGGCTGTATCGCTTCAGCAGCAACGTGGCGGCAGTGCGGCGGCAACGTGGCATCAACGTGGAACTCGTAGCAAGGCCTACGAACCTCGGTCCCCCTTCGTGGCGGCTTCACTGATGATGACGAGATGATCACTTAATTTGGCCAACAGCTGCCGCGTCCTCTTCCTTCTTTCCTTCTTCCTCCTTCTCCTCTTTCGTTATCTTCTTCTCCTTCTGAGTCTTTCTCTTCCCTTAATCTCGTTTCTCATCCTTCGCAGTCTCCATCTTGCTTCGTTCTTTGCATGAGCGCGGTGCGTTCCTTTCTTGTTTGGGTTCTTTTATAGCCTCGTCCTATATGAGCCGACACGCCACTCCAATGAGACTCGAGAGTCTTTCAGGAGGATGATACTTGTAACCCCGAAAAGATGTCCACTTTGTTGGAAGACTAGTAGCCCCTGGTTGATCGGTTGCGTGTTAATTTCAACAGTGTTCCAGCGGCGACTTTTGGGAAAGATTTAAGTGATGAAAATGTTAAGGTAATCGCCGAACCAGGGGGATTTAGTGGATACTTGTTGAAAGGTGTTGTTTTCTTTTTTTTTTTTTTTTTTAAAGAATTACTTCGCGAGCTGGTTTCAGGTTTTGAAAGGATCAAAGGTTCGTGTGGCGATTTATGATTTTCGTTGCATCATGGTTCTTGGATCGGAAAGATTTTTAAAAAATTCTGATTTTACTATCTCTGTCCTCAAAAGAATTTGTGAACGTTCCACCGCGTATCGAAAATCTGAACAACAAAAAATAAAGCATAATGATGGCTGACGAGTTTCATAAGCGGTATTCGAGAGGAAGCCATAGTTCGTTTCCCAAATCGCGTATCAATCGGTCGGCCAAGTCGAAATTAAGAGTCTATTACGCGTAAAATCCTCAAAGTAGCGGCCGAAAGCCAAATTTCCGGATGCTTGGTGCTAATACACGGATTCCATGTGTGCCGCTTCTTTTTAATCCGGGAATGATTATTTATGAACGTAAGAAGACAGCCGCGGAGCTTAACCGTCGCCTAAATAAGGTGTCGGTCTCGCATACCTATACGAATCCGTTATTAAATTATTATACGAGCGCGAGATTTACGAGCATTTTCGTCATCTCAGGATCAACGGGCCTGGCTCATCTTTTTCTCCATGCTTCATTAGAGAAACCAGGTGGAGCGAAATTGGACCGACTTACATCCTCTGCCTGGCCCGCTCTTTAGGAAACGATAATTCACCTGGCGCACCGTCGATTTTAATAGATGTTTTGGTGTTTACTTTATCGTTCGCACGAAGATATAATTTCATAATTTCAATAGACATACCGTGGATTTTAATAAATATTTCGATATTCATCTTATTGTTCGAAAACGAAAATATAATTTGATAGTTTCATTAAGCACCTCGTCGATTTTAATAAATATTTTAATATTTATTTTATGATCGAAAAATAGAAATATAATTTCATAGCTTCAGCATTAATATCTTAAGAATATTAAGAAATATTTATATAATTTCCTAGTCATTCCTTGTTTTTTTCAAGCGCAATAAATCAAAAGGGGAACATTTATTATCCTACCGAGAAATAGGGAAATGCTTGAGACTCTTCAGTAGCACGAAATTAATTTTCAAAAATAGTGAAATATCGTAAAATCATAGATTATCGAAGAAATATTTCATCGTACAAATCACAGTTAATATAATTCTGCTTTCTGATAGCCAACATATTAAAATTTCTTTAAATCGATATTCGACTTCATGAGTAAAGTTCCACAAAAACACGTTGTGCCGAGAATATTAATGAAAAAGTTAGCGGCATTAGAACTTACGAAAACGGACACAGAACTTGGAGTAGGATTTACGATGAAATTATGTAAATTAGACCCATGTTTAATACAAGTTATGCCAGCTAGAAGCGGACGATACTCTGAAAATATAAATTCTTTTCACTGAAATTATTTATCGGAATTGTAATTATCGCTGACACACCGAATACTTTCTCAGCTGCATTTGGACACCTTTTTCAAAAGTGTTAGAACAGTTAATGGCTCTTTAATTTCTTCTCAAATATTGCAGAAATATTCTCGGTCGGTTTATAATTATGAGAAGCGAAACAACTTTGCTAAATGAAATGGCTGAGTTCTTCATAGAGCTTTCAGGTTCTAAAATTAAATTTCTGGTCTTATTAAAAATAACGAACTTCGTAAATAGTCCGACGTACTATCGGTCGGATTCGATATATTTTAACCATTTTAGAATAAAACAATTGACAAACCAATGGTGATATTGTATTCGACTAGTCCAGACATTAGATCGATGCGTAATAAACGCAATTTAACGGGCACGTTCGTCCACTAAATCCACTTTCTACGTTTGCAAAATCGCTTGTTCCGCGTACAACAACCTAGCCGCATCTCTACCAATTTTATAAACCCACCTATCGACAATAACAAACGTAGCCAACTCCCATTACTACGAAAAAACCTGTTTATCGCATTAATCAAATTCTTCACCGATCAAGCCCAACCCCGCCCAGAGTAACCAACCTAAAAAACCTGCCAAGAAAAACAAGATCCCTCGTTCCGGCAAAATTGAAACTCGATTAATCTCCGCAGCACGACCGATGCCTCTGCATCGATTATTCCCGGTGGCCAGATTTCCCTGGATTCCATCCAACCGATGCTCCGTCCTCCAACACCAGGGAGGGCTCCTCTTTATCTCTTTTGCAAAAACAAAAAAAAAGAGGGAAGAAACAAAAGAAGAACAAGAAAAAGTCAAAAGACGCAAAACTAAAAGATCGCCGTAAACTTGATAAATTTATCGTGCGGCATCGCGGTGCTGTCGTCGAGGTTTAGCACTGCGCGTTCGCTATTTTTGTGGGTCGACCGCCCCCTCGGAGTCTCGGCCGCGGCGGCGTAATTCAAAAATTCAAATTACGTATTCTATTAGGTGCGAGGCTGGCCGCGGGCTGCAACGCAAGAGAAACGAGCGTGAGAGAGAAAAAGTGGAAGGGTAGAGAGAAGAAGGGTAGGCCACGGTCGGCGGACGGTCGTTGGAGGAGCGAGAAAAAGGGCAAACGAGGGGACGGGGATCGAGTGGCGGCCGGTACGATCGGCGAAACAAGGAGGAAACGAACCGCTCTACTACTCGTGGCCGAGGGTACAAAAGGAGAGAAGGGTCCGGTAGGTGCGCCGTGAGGCTGGCCAAGAAGGGGTGGCAGCTTGGCACGTCCAACACGGAGGGGAGAGGCCGGGAAGAAATGAGAAAGAGTGTAATAAATTGGCGGTGAGATTATTCTCGACGTGCATTAAGACGTCAAGCGGCGACGGACGACCTGGAAAGTATTGCCCGACACCTTCTACGCCACTATTCTCCCCTTCCATCCGGTCCCCACCGCTCCACCCTTTCTCCCACTTCTGTGCCTGGCAAAAGCCATTCCCCTACCTATGGGGATATGGGATCGAGAGGTGGATCGAGAGAGGCGAGAGGGCTCATGGGGTCCGCATCCAACGACCTACGGCCCTGTCCGACCACGGCCGTGGCTTCGACACAGAAAATTATGCTCGGCCTAATCAGCCGGAGGTGTGAACGTGCCCCATCTGAATTCGTTAACCGAGCCTTGTAGCCCCAGAATAAACTGGATTCTTTGTGCGTATGTGCGTAGGGGTTAACCGATGTGCGTAGTGGTTCTTCGGTACGTTGACCATCTATGCAAAAATACCGTTGTGAGTACATATATTTGACAGTGCGTAATGTCGAAGTCAACGAGTAGGAGACAGAAAATTAAGATGGTCGGTCTTCATCGATGTCGATTAAGTAGGAAAGAATAATCGGATGAACGAATGTTGGAGAACAGTGAACACGTATGACTAAACGGATTCTTATATTGTAAGTATATTCTATTACACAATTACATTATTTATGTAAATGCCTATTATAATACACCATTATATATATTTGAATATATTGGATAATAAAAATGATATTGATATTTTTATTTCTACATTCCAACTGTACGAATACTTTTATCCCTCGCTGTATGTATAATATACTGTAAGGTATTGCTGTAAAGAGAAGAAGAAAACCATCAACCGAGTAATGATACGATAGAAATGTCCATCGTGTTTTTATTCCAAATAAATATTTTCAAAATAAAAATGAGTTTGATAACCACGTTAACGGCTCAACATTCCAACAAGATCTATAAAATTACCATGGAACAGGAAAGAAAAGAAAGATATCTCATTAATATACAACCATACGTTTCATCATCGTCGACGAATTGAGGCGCAATATAATAACAATCGATCAATCGTGTCAGAGGTTTAAAGAATCCTTTCTGCTCATGAAGTTGCTGCTGAAATTGAGAGCGATGAACAAAGTAGAACGTTTTATTGAAATGGACTCGATAATCTTCGTTCCATTTCCATTTGGAAATTGAACGTTGTACCACGAAAAAGTAATGGACGTGGCACGTACCGCTTCGGGCACGGAATAATACCTAGTCACACGCGTCCAACTGGGCTCACCGAGTCTGCCAAGTCTCGAAATTACTGGTTTCGGTGAAACGAGTCGTCGGTTTGCTCCGGTAAACGCACAGCTAATTTAAGGGGCGTATTTACGTCAGGTGTTCGATTCTCGCGATGCAAATTCCATCGTCAGATCCAGATTCCTTTTATCACGCGTTAAGATTGACCGGTATTGCATCCTGTCGATCAAAGTCCAATATCGAATGCACATAGTAGATGTTTATGCATCTGTGGGTTTGTAGATGTGCTCGTTATAGCCAATAACCAGAGTACGTGTATATCTCTACTTTTAAAGTTGCATCATGGAAAGTGGTCCTACTATACTATAAATTAATCAGATCTGCATTCCTTCTACTAGACAAGTTTCCAGGCATGAATTCTCAATTCACGTAGTACGTAAGAATGTAAAAATATCTGAAGTGAAATAAGGTATCGTTAAGATATAAAATACTTATAAATAAGTATCGTTAGAATATTTATAAAACGAGACAAATCTCCATGTACTTTTCATTTCTTCAACCATATTGGTAAAAATATCTATAAATCTAGTAATCTATAAACATAAAAAATTCTATTAAAAAGTTCCATAAACTTAGCTGAATTCATAAAGTTGCTTCGTAACGTTTGGAATTTGGTTCTTCTTCTTCTTCTTCTTCTTCTTCTTATTTGGTGCAGTTTCTTTTTGCTAGAAAAAGTAGGAGAGAAAGAATACGAGTTGGAAGACGATTCAGCCGGATGGATTAGGCCCCCCCGTGGCTACACGTGGGTCCTTTTTGGTGGGTGTTAAGTAATACATTATGCGGCTAACACCTGGCACTGCGTCCGCACGGCCGCATAAAGCTCTCCATCCTTTCGACCCGGCGAAAACGATCAGGACTTGTTAACACTCTCGGAAACACCGTGGTCAGCCACCGGACAAACATCTTATTCAGTCACGAGATCGAATCCCAGGATTATCCGTTTGTGTCTTCACCGTTGTCTAATAGAATCCGTCTAACGGCGGATATATTTCTACGACTATTTCTAGCCATTTATTGTACACCAACTTCAGTTACTTCTCTTCAATTACTACATATTGAATATTCACCTAAACGTGGGAGTAGTTCTCAAATTTAATTTTCCAATTCTTGATAGAAATTAAGATTTCTTCCAATCTTACCAAACACGTATCATATTCATATTCAGAGAAAATTACTGCTTAGAATTGTAACATTTTGCCTAAGCAATTAGTCCAGAAATTAATTGCAACTGTCCATTAACTCTTTATCTTTCAAATCTAAGTAATAGTCCACGTACAACCCGTGCCAAGTAAGAGGACGAAACATCATCCCATTCCCAAAGAAACAACATTTCTCACAACCCCCAGAGTAATCCCATTAAATTCATCGTCGAAAGGCCAAACATATCCATGATGCTCGTTAACGGACACTGTCCAAAACTTGGCTGCGCAGAAACGCTAATAACAACCGGTTGAACGGGATCTAGGAACAAACGTCGAGTGAATTCCAATCAACGAGCTAAATTACACCAGGCCATTAGCTACCAAAACTTCCACCCACTGGTGAGAATGACTTGTCAAGTATTGGGCCATCGGTTTCGATGCAACGCGAACCCAGGGGCTCTCTTTTACCTGTCCAGATGCGTTCTTCGTTCCCCGTTGCCAAGAAGAGGAGGATGGATAGTGTGAAAGAAAGAGCAGAGGATAGAGGACGATGAAGACGTTGTAAAACGACTGTACGCTCCGTGTCTCGGTTCTCACACCTCGAAAGACGAAGCGGCGCACGGTCAAAGGCCCGCGGGGGGTAAGCCCCTCGGACCGTGAAGCTAATTGATACGTAAGATTACGTTCCTGGTCTGCTTCGCCTCCCTCTCACCCTTGTCGGGATGATTGGTTGTCGGCCCGGAGACTAGTCTCTAAATTCCTTGGGTGAAGCCTGGAAAGCAACGGACTCGCGCGCACGCCGCGGATCTTCGAGATGCTGCGGAAGAACTTGCTGGTTTATGATGGACTTTTTTCGTGTTTCTTCGAGATTAATTATTCTAAATTTGACGTAAAGTTGAATGGAATTTTTTCAGATGAATTCTCTGCTACATTATTGATGAAGCTTTGATCATTTTGAGAGGCGAGTATTAACATACTTTGAATGGTCATTAGATTTTTTGAAAGTCTCCGCTGTGGATGATGAGTACGCTTAATTATGGATTAAGGAGTTAACAAAAAGTGGAGTAATCGGTTTAGTTTCCGAGAGGTTCAATCGTTAAATCCACCTAAATCTATTGCAAATCTTTATCAAACTTAAAATACTTGAAGGACAGTCGTATCTAAGTCTAACGTAATCCGGAAAAACATCAATCGGATCAGAATCCACTTGGAAGTATTTTTAACCCATCTTACTTTCACTCTTCACGGAACAATACCGCGAGTTCCAGCTGAAAATTATAAAAGCTGTGAAAGGAGTTTCGTCCGCCTGAGTCGTTTTCTGCGTGTCGGAAGAATTGTAGAACAGAGCTTGTACAGAGGTGTATTGTCTGATGTGCATGATTCCCGAGTATCGTCTGGTAAAAGGTGCGCGAGGTGTCTAAAAGTTAAAGAGAGCGAGTTGTTCTTCTTCTTCCTCTTCTCGCACGATAAAAGCAAGGAGAGTACGGCGTTCATAAAACGGCCGTAAAACACTAAACGGCTGTAAAGCTGCCGCCCCGAAAACGCGCGCGAGCGAGGACCGTTGTTTAGCCCTCTGTTGTTGCTGTTGCTGTGGCATCGCCTTCTTCTTTTGCGGTTCAGCCGAATAGAGACACGGACCCTCGATGTTAAATCATCCAACAACCACGCCTCCCGTGTCCTTTCTCGTCTTAAACCCTCTTCTTCTTCTTCTTCTTCTGTTTCTTCTTCTGCTTCTTCTTCATCTTCTTCTTCGTCTTCTTCTTCTTCATCTTCGCGAACTACGAATCCAACGGCATAGCAGAACATTTCCGGAGCCTCTGTTTCACTGCTTGTGTTTTAATAGTCCCACAGATTGATTTAGAAGAAAATTTATGCGATTGAATTTTGAATTCGGACCGGTCTAGGAAGTTTCTTTCGTCGAGTAATTGATACTTTTCGAGGGAAACTTCGTTTTCGAATTGAAGGTCACAGGGGAAAATGTGGTAAGTACATTCTTATCAATTTTCTGTTTTTAATGTCAATCTGTTACTGAAGAATGATATTCCAGTCCGACAAAGTTGAAAATGAAAATAAATTGATAGGTCGAAAGATACGAGCATCTTAAAAGTAGCTAATAAGTTGACGAAGTTTCATAAAAGAATTGTTTAAAACAGGAAACATTTTAATATTACGTTAGACAATATCCTTAAAATTATAAAGATAGTGGAACAATATACGTTCAGCTCAAAAAAATAAAAAGACAGTTTCGATAGCATGTACAATAACGCGCTGAATTTTATAATCATTCTCTCGAAAAACATAACTTACCGCATTATCGTCTTCCCCTATAATTTTCAACTGCAATCTTGATAGTACTCCGATTATGAGCAAGTTCTATTAAATATATAAAGAATTTATCTAGTCGATATTCTCGCAATTTTCTTACACGAATAACGTTTCATCCATGTTCGTTTTATCAACTTCCGAAGAATACCTCGGAGTTTCTAAATTCCACTACGCTCCTATAAAAGCTACCTCCCCTTATCCCTCTATTCGTCTTTCTTACCAAACTTCTTCTAAAAACCATAATTTTCTCCGAATGCACACAACATAACCAACAAGTCTATCCACCATCAATCACATCTCGTTCTTTAACAGCCGAAAGACCGTTACATGTCGCATCGTTGCAATATTTTCGTCGAATTAATAACAACGCACGATGGTTTTTATCTGCGAGCTGGAATCATACGCGAGATTTACGATTGCGCGAAGACGGGCTCTCTAAGTTTCCTCTGCCTCGGCCATCTCTCGCATCTCGAGAGTTGATTACTATGGCTTTCAGGTCTGGTCTGTGAAATCCACCTCTGCTATCGGTCGTCGCGTTAACTTTGATGACTCCGTGATAAACGTGGCATCGTAAAATTATCGAGCGGAAATTACAAGAGCCGGCTGCGGGGAACGGGTCCAAACTACAGCCTGTCGGAAGTCGTCCTCGTAATTAGGCTCTCGTTATCCCCCTGGAATTTAATCCGACAAGATCTCGCGTCGATCATGATCCACGGCCGATTTGCATCGTTTCCAGAACGGATTAAGATTCAATATCGTGGAGAGGAACGATCGCGAAAGAGCGAGACAGAAACGGCCTCGTATTTACCGAAGGCGCACCAGCCAACCTCGATGAAGTTGTTCTCGTTTCCGATCCCATGATTGCCCGTGTTCCAGTCGACGTGTGATTAAGTTAATTCCGACCGCTTAGGATTGTATTTTATGTGCTTTTCTCTCTCCCTTTCTCTGGGATGGATCTTCGATTCAGGATGTGTATAATGTTTAATAACCACGTGATAAATTGCGTGCACCGGTAGCACGTAGTTCGGAGCGATCCTTTGCACCTGATCGACCGTTTGCTGCGATCGATTGCGTTGCATTTCTTCCAACAGTAAGCTGGAAGGTGCCGTAAATGAATGCTCAGAGTTCGGTTCGTGTATTTTAAAGTGCCTCTGAATGGCTTTGCAGTTATTAATGAAATTTTTATGCTTTCTGTTTGATATAAAGAACAGATGTTCGCGACTACTTATCATACCTATACAGAATATTTTATGCAATTGGGTAGAACTATGCTCTTAGAGCGATAAAGGAAAAGAGTAGATATAGAACACAACAGAGATAAAGATACAGATATTTCATTCGACAAATTTAAGTAGTGTAACATACCATAGATAGATCACAAGGACTGATTGCCAGTTTATGCAATTTTCTTTTATACTTCTAGAACTTTAGCCTCGTTTGTAAATGTTCCTGACTAGACTGCAGATGTTTGTGCATTTTTGAGAAATTTAAGGATATAAAATGTTCAAAGTGGATCGCTTATTATAACATTTAGTAAATGAAAGAAATTTCCAAGTAGAATGTATTTCTTCATTCACGTTCACAAAAATATGAAATTGCATGAACAATTTACGGTCTATCCCAATCTATTCAGTGTTCTGATTTAAACTGTGCCGGCTCAGTCAACTAAAAAACCTCATCATACATCCACAAATAGAAAACTAAATCAACTATCACCTCTGGAGTCAGAAGAAACGGGCGAGCCACGAAAATCTACCTGCTGTTTACCCACCAATCTTCCAGCAATCCGTCCACTCCCCCAAACAAGAAACAATTGATCCCATCATTCAGTGGAACACCGACAAATAGCCAGGCTCCCACCTTGCCCCTTAATAAAAGATGTAGCTACCACTGTCTCTTGGATTTTGTAATTCCGTTAAACGATTGGTTGACAGATAATCGACACGGTATTTCGAAGCGAGTCGATCCGCATTATCGAGTCTGCTGATCGAAAAGTGATCGATATACCTCGATCCCTGACCCAAGCGATAACGAGGTATTAACGATCTCTGGTGCTCTGAACCAGTTTCCAAGAGGAGGCTGTGCCGGCTCTCCTCGAACGCACCGGGCCCCGTTTCACTCCCCACCACACTGAAGGCACCCATCGAGGCCCCGCGATCTTCAACTCTTTTGTTTCGGATCGCCGGAGCTTTTCGATTATCGCCGGCCGTGCACCGTAACGATCGCCTAACTCAGTGGCCCCGCCTCCCAACCGAACGCTGCTCCACCCCCTCGGGCTCCAACCACCGACGAGGCCCCACTTTTTGCATTTAAATTAATTTGCGCCGATTAATTTTTAATTAAACCCGCAACGCGGGACCAGCCGTGCTGAGGTAGGCGCGAAATACTTTTCGACAAACGCGCCGACCCGAATCCAGAGCCCTGCTTCCCTCTAATGGGAATCCGCTCCGGGAATAGATGATGCTCCAGATTTCTGACCACCGAGCATTTTATATAAGTCCTGGTAACCAGCTTCGGTCTTTCACCTTCGTTGGTCTGCACTTAATGGCTCCGTGATCCTGGCATCACAGAAGAACAGCTCGGTGGGTGTGGTGGATCTGTGCAGGTCCTAATTTTTGGTGAAAGGATTGATTTTGCCGGCTGATATGGTAGCTGAGAGATTTAGAGGGGTTTTAAGGATTTCGAAGATTTTTAGATTTCTTGTTGAGAATCGTGGCACTGGGATAATTGGGATAGCAGTGTGGTGGGCGTTTTTGGGGGTGATTTGTTGAAATGTGTGTACTTTCGAAAAAACTCCGAAGAGTTTCTATCGATCTAGAAGAAACGCCTTTCTTATTACATTAATTCGTTCGAAGTTAGAGCCGCGTGTATAAATTCCTCGTAATCGAAAAAACTTGAAACGTTCCGAATATTTTCTAGCTTTCTTATTTATTTGAATGCTCTCTCGAATTCTAATCATAGAAGGTAATAACATTTTCCGAAATTTGAAATTTTCAATTCGAATCATAAGTTTCACGAGATAAGTGAAAAATAACGAAAAGATACAATAAATGCCTGAGTACCGGCGTTTAGCGTTTGAATAAAATTTATCACCAATCAAGATATTATCTTCTATCTTCCGATTCCACGTCACTTCCCTCTAAATATTTTACTCGGCGTGAAAATTTAAGAGAGACGTGCTCCTTTGCGCATAGCTAGTCTTAAATTTAAGGGGATGAAACAGCCCTCCTCCCCCTTGAACGGCTGGGATAAGTTTAACGGTATGATATTTACGAGGGATGCTCGCCTTATAACGATATTTTTCTCCGGACAGACGCACCGATATTCTCAGTCCGAATTCGCACGCAGACGATTGCTTATGCTGATTGTATGTGCACCAAGAGAAACGGCCTCGTGTATCGAAATGCGATCTCTTCGTTTAATTACGAATCCTTCTGGGAACGATCACGACACGATTCGTACGCGGTGTTCCACGAAATCGACCACCTACGATATAGAATCATATTATATCGTAAGAAAATGCTCTCGATTCCAACATGAAAGTAATTGCTCTAAATAAAGGTTATTAGAGGGAATGCTGTTGTACAAGTCGAATATTTTATCTTGAGCAGATGTTAAGAATATTTTAAAGATTTCTGTGCATGTCAATATCCCTTATGATAAATGGTTTTTAAATTTTCGTAATTCTACGTAGTTATTTATTGTAGAAAAGAATTTTAAGACTACTTTAAATTTATTAAGATTCATTTAGAATCCTTGATACGCTAAGATTTTTACCTTTACGATTTTTTCTCCTTTTTCTAGAAGTTGACATAAAGACATATTATTATGCAAAAGATTCAATAGACCAGATATAGTACAGCGAAACAAAGTGGAAGAAAATATTAATAGTACTACTTCATACTTCTTAAAAGAACATACAATCAGTAACAAAAATTAGTAAACGAACTAAAATATCCACCACACTAAATGAAAGACATTTTTTCGTCCTTATAAAACAATTTTTATAAAATCTAGTCTTATAAATTAATTATTAATCACAATGAATAACGAGGTTCTAAATTTGAATTACTTATAAACCTTCTTGCCATTTAATATACGCCCTTTATAATAAATTTCTTTTTCTTTGACGTGATAATAACTTTGATAATAACAGACGATAGGACAAAATTTAATACTGATATTGTCAAATTCGGACTTCAAATAAATATTTTGTAATAGAAGTTAACAGCTGACAATTTAGAAAACGTAACAGCCTCGATTTCTACTTTCCTAATCTCCGAAGCCGAGATCGATATTTCAGCCGTGTTCCGATTTTCTCCGAAACTGAACGATAGGGAACGGAAGCCCCGTGCTTTCCATCGTCTCCTGTTCCTTGGTTTCTCAGTGTGTTGCTCGTTTAACCGCGGACGGCTTTCGAAAAGAGAGGCAGACGAGGCAGAAACGTTCTACGGCGGCACGAATCCACGCCTACCCATAACGATATTTTAATTAAACCGAGGCGCTGGTCGAGCCGAGGAGAAATTCAATCTCGGGATAATAAATGATCGTGGCCCAACACCTTCCTGACTGCTGACGAGCCGACACCTCGGCTTAAACAGTTCACACCTTTTCCGTGTGCTTGTCCGGAATGGTCAGCGCCAAGGATACTCCTCTTTATTATTTCTTTGATAAATTCGATCGAACTCGCCCTTATCATTTGTCTTGGCCGAGCCTGGCCACTCGTTAGGTCCATGTTGCAAGCTTTTGGTCCCTTCGAATCGATTTTGCCTTGAGAACGATCGAAAGTGATGGAAAGTAGGTTGGACAACTGTTTAACCCTTTCAAGGGTTAAATATTAAGATAGATAGCCCGAAGATAATATCCTCAAGGAGAAGTGATGTTGCAAGGTGGATTTTATTTTAGAATTCTTTAGTAGGAATTTATTATTAGAAACTGGCATCATCCTCGGTCAATAATGGAAATAATTTATCTTAAGATAAAACAAAATAGATAATATCCATGGGATTAATGAAGTTTTATAATATTCATTAGGAAATTATCCGATAAACTTTGATATATCAAGCAGTCGAGAATATGTAAACGTCTTTTTTAAACGTTATAAACTTTAGGTAAGTTTAATTTCAATTAAGACAACTTATTGACATTGTATTGTATATTTAAAGAATTGCAAAAATTATCTTCGCTAACATAATTTCGACAATAACGTGGAAAATATATATTCTGCCACGTTTTCTTCGTCGTTATTTACATATATGATAGTGAGTCTAATTATTCCTAATAATTTATGAAGGATTCATGTTTATTAAGGAGAAGTCGCTGTTGTCGCCAGCCTAACCGTGATTTGTGTGAAACATAACTGACCAGTAATTGCTGGATGATTACCGACTTGAGTGAAAATCGCTTTGCCTAGGTTGCATCCTCCCTCGAAATAAAAAGTATCGATGAATTATAGTTCGTTCGTCTTTGTAAAATAATTTATGTTTACAGTAGATTCCATTGCATTCATTACGAGTGTGATAGTTCATCGACTTCCCATTAGTCACAGTCGATACCGCTGAAACTGAAGCGTCGCGTCAGATAATTATCGTCACGTTATAAATTGACCTATTACCTACATAAGATGGTTGGTTTACAGTTATTAGATTCATGGTAAATATATGTTACTATCAATAAAACCACCGCGAAAGTATACCTACTTATCTCTACTCTGCATCAATTTCTAATTTCTTTTCTAACTTTTTTATAGCCACGATATCTTTTATGACTGTTAACTATATAACAGAATATTCTAATTAGATTGCCAATATTTATGTAAATTCGTATTTTTATAAATGCAATTGAAAGAAACAAGACTTCGGCAGTGGTTCGTTTCAATTTTTAAATACTATAACAAATGTTGTACTCTATGTATTTTATCATGTTACGTGCATTCTATGCATTCTTGCGCTTTTAAAATCTTTCATAAATGCACAAATTTCGCAGTTTGATCATAATATACATATATTAAAATATTAGAAGTAACACTGTGGTATAATATATAATCTCTCAAATCTGTAATATAAAATCTCTTCAATTTTCTTATTTCCATAAAAAATCTTATTCTATATAACTATTAACTATAAATATAACTGTGAACTCAGAATTCCAGGGTGACAACAGTAATATTTTTAATCAAAAAAATAAATGTGAACTCAGAAATTTACATACTTTCTCTCATGGCAATCAGAAGAGTACGGATGATTGTATAATACTTGGTTGTTTTGTCAATCATTCATTTTTACTACGGTTACGCGGACTTAACCAGAATCTTATTAAGGCAATCGATGACTTAATAAGATTGCTTTAGTCATGTCTCGCAGACATACGTAATAAATTTAATGGGATGTTTTGTAATCGGGTAAGCAGAGTGTTGTCCATTTATGCATAATACGAACACGTAGCTTGCTTTCAGCCGTATTATTACGTCTGATTACGTATTGCCACGATCACTGATTTCATTAAAAGGTTAGACAAGATTTCATTACTTGTAATCAGTGAAACGATTATGTATACCATTTGGCTGCCACACTTTTCTCTTCTGACCGAATCAACAACCAAATAAGAACGAAAATTGCGAATATTTTAGACGTTGCCGCACTAATCGCAACCTTATTCTTTCTTATTAACATTCGCGTAGAATATCGATATTAATCATTGACTGAGGGACATAAATTTATCGTTTTAGATTTTTTTACAAAGAAAAATTATTGTGATGTATGATATATATACATAAATTTAAGAACTGTTAGAAGCGATGGGTTATGTAGTGTAGATATTATTAGGTACTTGCATATTTTATAATATTGAATCCAAAACAACGCATTCCATGATATCTTAACTTATCTTAACCTAGCTTTAATTTAAAAGAAGCTTGACAGGAAGCTAGTAGTAACTTTAATACATCATTGATTAATTACGATAAATAATTCTACCTCTGCACATAATAAGAGAAAAGACGCGATGCTTCTAGAATGATATAATAAGATGAAGAAACAAGTGACTTCTAAGGGATTGTATCCTTTGTCAAGTAGAAGCTCATAATTCCCCTTCAATAGGGATTACATTTGAAGAGTAGGATGAAAGATGAATCCTGCGAACCTTTTCCCTTTTATTTGACAAACTCGAAGCATGACATGGTAGTTTCGATTCATAGAATTTCAAAACTTGTCATAAACAGACGTGTTTACATTTAAAATGTAAACAAACAAAACCGAATGTAAATAAACAAATTAAAAATATACATAGCATTGAAAACCAAAACAAACAAACGGAATTTTGTAAACAAAGGGAAAATCTTGATGAGAACCCGAAAACTGGTGAACTCGTGCCACTTCCTATGGTATCATTATCTCCTGATACAAAAGCTTGCAATTCTTGGAAATAACGTCATTTTCCAGGAATCGTCAAAATTCTGGGAAACGAGACGACGATTTTTCACGAATTCTTTGAACTTAAAACTAATTTAATCGTGAACAGGGTTTTTCGAGATTCTCTCTTCGAAACTTTGTATTGAAGTTCTTTGGCGAATTAGTCATTTTAGGAGATCTGGACAGGTCTTTAAATGATTAGGCAGTTGATTAAGTTTAATTAATAATGATCAAGTTACACAAGTGGTGAAGTATTGCAATGATTTGTAATTTAGCTTACTACTTACTTTCCTAGCTATCTAATGTTATAAGAAGTATGATTTTTTTAAATATACATTTTACAATATAACTTATAATTAATTTATATAACTAATATCGCTAGTCCTACAATGTCCTTATAAAGTAATTGTTACAAATTATTGATATAAACTCTAATTTATTCTCTAAATTCTTATTTAATACAATAGTACAATGCTAGTAATATATCTTAAGACTTCTACATATATACATAATACTTATTCAATAAAACGCGTGTAATATGTATTAAGTCATTTCTGAAAGTCTTGCATCTTCTCCTTGATTTGAGTGAGAAACTGCTGAATAATATCACAATAATCCCTTCTTCTAATCCTTTGTCCTTCTTTCAAGTAATATTTGTCCAATCTCTTTGTGAAATTCTAATTTGGTGCAACTTTCTCATATCGTTAATTAGCTGCTATTCAAACTCCTTGTCAGACATCCAATCGTTCATCAAGAAGTACCCGAGGTATAATCTCTCCGTTGTCATTAAATGTGTATTTATTCAACTAGCCACACATATAATTAACAGTATCTGTGACGAATAAACATAAATATATTATTTTGTGAATTTTATTAAAAAATCCTTTAATTGAGGTAAAAGATAGTATAGTGCATAACAAATGGGTTTTTCTCATAATGTCATAACACATATATATGTAAATATCATACCATTTTTTGGATCTCTAGACAACGAGAAAAATATAAAAATAATATCTCTTCCCCCCTTAAAATACAGAGATGATCGTCTCTTACATTAATAATCTGATGTTTATTCATTAAAAATAACAATCGAATTAAGATACTTGGGAGATGATTGTCTATTTATGAAATTTATGGTAGGAGAAGGAAACTATGTTCTTATTTATCTAGTTCACACGTTTGCTTCTTGGAAATTAATTTAATGGAAATTTACTTTAGTAAAAAAAAAATATTAAATCATCAGTTTCTATTTGATAGAAATTATTACGTTTATACGTTGGCGACGTTCAATAGATGTAGACGATGTAATTACTTTCGCAATTAATTTCATATTAAATTACGAATTACATTTTCAATTAATTGAGACCAACATGGATCAAATTATGGCTCTCGTTATAAATCCGCCATTAAACGCTAATTATAGTAGCAATTAACAACTAGATGCTTTGATTATTAATTTCGCCAAGTTCGCAGTACTTGGTAGAAACGTGATTGCAAAGAATCGCTATATAATAACATAAAAAAAGCGCGGAAGAATTAAATGTATGAAAATTTTTAACCACATGTATTATTTTCGATTTGAAAACCATCAAATCATTATTTCGAAGTGTCAAGGTTAATGAGAATACAGTAGCTGTGCATTATTCCGGAAAGTAATTTTCTAAAGAAGACTTTCTGCTTCTGGCACATTATTAAATATATATATATAAATAAATAATTAATTATATAATTTATTATATGAATAAATTACATATATATATATAATTTGTTATATGAATAAAAAATATATATATATAATTTGAAAGACGTTTTATACTTTTACAAAAGACTAATGATCGATGAGTGATTACTCTGGTGAAATTTCGCTGGATTTATAAAAGACAGGCGGTAGTTTCGGTTATTGGGAATTCAAGATGGAACAATGGTTACGTGGTAGACACGCCTACAAAACCAATAAACGATACACAAAAATAACAAGACAAACGTCAAATCGATGATTGAACTTAAAATTTATATTTTTGAAGATGTTTTGTTCCAAGAGGAAAATAATAAAACCGACGAAGCTTTTGGTAATAAAGATTCTTGATTAAGAAACATTGAACACGATCATTTTTTAGCCTTAATTGCTTGTCCTTCTTTCGAATATGAATTCTAGCAAACCAATTATAATTGTTAACACAAAATATATTCTAAAATTCATTGACACGGAAATAAGGTTAGTATAAAAATATATTGCAGACGTCAACAAGTAAAACGGTTTAATCCTAATAAAAAGCAAATATACTTCTCAAACGTACTCCTCTCATTTATATTCCGCTGCTGTTATCCTTTTAATGAAAATTATTAACAAATTATCCTCGTGCATGTTGTTGAACGCAAGTTATTAAGATGCTTGGGAGAAACGGAGATCAAACATCGTTGCTGAGTTATGAATACAAATTATCGGTATTAATCGCGTTTTTCAAGTAGTCTATCTGGAAAATTTGATCAATTAATACGGGGAATGACTTAACTGTGTTTTAATGGAATCGAGAATCGGCCGTCGATCGATTTAAATTTCCGCTTACACGAGTCCCGGTACCATCGGCCATCCGAACCAATCAGAAGCAACAAAATTTATAAAAGCCACTTAACTTTGTAATTTAACGCATACATTATAAATTTAACGTGTATCTTCAATTATTGCCCCACGTAAAATCCGCGGCTTTCTGGACGAAAATGATTTCATGAATATACACGCGGAGGAATGTAACAAAAAAATTATTCCTACTCGAAACATTAGCAAAATCTGTTTTTACGATGACCTCACCTGTTATAACTTACACTGATATATTACGCATGCATGTGAAGTATAGATGCCATAAACTACAAATTAATTAGCATCTCCTTTCACCGTCTTCGTTTAAACTTCATTTTTAAACTTATCATTTTCCATATTTAATATATTATTCTTATTTAATCCGATAGAGAAGTAAAAAAAGAAATATATTCGAAAGTATTCGAAATATTAGAAATTATTAAGTATAACATACAAAACCTAGTTTGTCTACTTTTAGTTTTTCAAACGACTTTAAGTTATTTGAACTATTAATTATAAATTACTAAGATAAAGGGTTTCCCTCTACAAAATAAAAAAGTATAAGTTCGTTGCAACAAAATAAATATCTGTGCCACAAAAAAGGATGTGGTAGGAATTAAAACTCTTGAAGGAGCATTCTGAGGAGTGACCGAAGAGAATTGCAGATTCGTTACGTTTTCATTGAACGCATTCGCCGAGTCAAGAGCGATAGCGACAACGTCACACAAACGCCACTTGATGAGTCTATTATAAAATTAATAACTATAAATCTCCGGTATCCCAACGCGCGAGATAGCACGTGGCTGGCCGTTTTTCATGCCCCGGTTAATTATACACGGCTGTAAATTGAGCGAACCGCAGTTAACTGGCCTCTCTTTTCCTTTACCGACGGCCTTCGGTATCTCCTTCTTCACGCTACCGATCCTGTCTCTGTATCATTGAACAATATCGACTTCGTTGCTTCTATCGTTTGACGGATATATGGACTTTGGCCTCTCCGTACGATACTATCGTTTCAGCGTGAATTTTCTACCGTAATTTTCATAACCAGAAGCTCGATGCCTTTTTGCCTCTGTTTTCGTGAAAATTAACTTACTTAAAAGGGAACATTCTACATGCGTATTTTTATATGTTTAACGTTCTAAACTCGTGGTGATTTCGTTTTTAAGAGAACGAGATTTATTTGTTAAGAATATATTGGGTGATTCATCACGTTTATCGGTGATGGAATTTATATTACCTATTCTTTGTTAATATACTAAAAATATAAAATTTTACGCAAATGTCTCTCTTCAAAACTTCAGGATTTTTAATTAATGTTTTATAGTTCCATACCGTAAATTATAGTTTTCAGTAATGAAACTACCGCATTAATCGGTATTTTAATCATTTTTCCATAAATATTTAATAGTTTTAGATATAAATCTTTAATCAAGTTAGGTAGAATATTTAATTGAGGTTAAGAAAATAGGATTTTATCTAGACTCGATTATTAGACACATCATCGTGATTATTAAACCTAAACGTGATTACTATACCGAACGAGTAATTTCCTAATGAAGAACTATGGTAAATAATTATTCCAACTTCTGTATTTCTTCTACGAAAAGAGATATCAACCCGACGACGCGGTAATATCCTGGGCAATTTGCTCAAAACGATCGTCTAATTTCAGACATCAACACACCTGCTTGACCAATTTAGTTCTCCAGCCGAGTGAAATAAACGTGACTAATACTTCTTCTCAAAATCGCCACTTCCATTATACATTCGCCCAAACCGACCAATCAAATTGAAAACTTATAATACAGGCATATAAATTTTGCTTTGACTAATCGATTCAGACTCTTCTTTAACTATTTGCTGTTAAAGTGCATTTTTTGGCCACTAAGTGACATAAAAGTTAGAAAATCAACAATCATGGATTAGATATTGTGTCCTTCTCGTGTTATCTTCATGTGTGAATAAACACTATATTGATATTTTGCCGGATCATTTTGAAAACGATACGATTGAATGAAGAAAATATTTCTTCTTGTAAACCTTCAAATATTAATTAATATTAATTAATTAATTGTAACCCGATTAAATAAACGGCTGTCGATTAAATTCAAACATCTCGACATCTTATCTTCTTCTATCATTCGAACAGAAAATCGTGATTAATGTAAAGAAGCAGTGATCGTTCACTTCATGAATTCTTGTTATATTAACTACTTGTCCACAAAAGGTTCAGACAACTGGATTTTTCCAACAATTCACAACTAAACGATTTCACTTATCAAACGAACCACCACTTTCTTCCCATATAAATATCAGCTATGCGATCTTTGTTGGAACGTAGCGAAGAAAAGAGACTGAAGAAAAGGAATCCGTTACCTTCCTAGGCTTTGTGGTTTTCTCTCTGTCTATCTTCCTTGGCTGTTTCGCGTGTCTCGAGGGCATTAGAAGGAACGCTCACGGCAACCAGTTTGAATTTCGAAGCGTCGGGGGATAATTCCATCGGCGGGGTGTTCTAATTGGCCTCTCATTACCGATGCTCGGCTTGTTTCGCTATGGCGAACTGTGAGCCGAGGGGTCCCAGCAGCGTCCACAACGCTAACCGGTGGCCACGGCCCGATTATTGCCAGTTATTATCTGCCGCGGGACCGTTCGATTTAATGGCCAATTGTTTCGAACGCCGCGCCGTTAATAGAAATTTACTGGTGGCCGATCGACCGCGTCCTGCTCCGACACAACCAATGACGCAACCATCTCTATGTATGCGTTTTATTTGCGACCCGCGCCGCTCCTTCCGCGACTCGATCGAACGATCGGTCGATCCCCAATCTTTCTTGTCACTCCTAGTTTCTTATGTCGTTTAATTGGATATTCTAGAAATAGATATATATATATATATTGGTGTTTATAAATAAGAATTTATGTGAGAGAAAAGATTGTGGAATACGCTTAATATGCAAATATATATAAAATATTGCTAGTGAGAGCATTTGTCGCAATGTCTACTAGATGAAATAAATTTATGTTTGGGTTTCATTTCTTCGGTTGCGTTCAGAAAGATACGAATTTGCATATATAAAATTGTAGACCGCATATAACATGCAAAAATATATACGAATATTACGGGTAGAGTAGTCGTTATGGTATTTACTGAATAAAATCACTAATTGGATTCCATTTCTTCAGTTGTGTCTTGAAAAACATTGCATATGATTTGCATAAATATCCATCGTTTGCTCCTAAATATTCAGGCAATTCAATCAATCTAGTAAATATGCGAGAATTTTATTGAGAGTTACATCAACGTAATTTACATTTTTGTCATTTTAGTTTAATTCTATCTTATTATGTGTATAGTTACGATATCCAGTTTGATACAACTTATAAGCAGAGAATAGATTGAAAATTATCTTTAATCAATACAAATGTGATACGATTAGATGGACATAATAGTTTATCTTTCGCGTGTAATTTGTTCATAAATAATGTGCCTACATTCGCAACTTGACATATTGAAGGTAGCTATTGCAATAATAGATGTCCGACCAACGCGGTCATATTCTACTTACGAATAAAACTTACCTAATCTCTCTTGTGTAAGCGAATAATTTTTGAAAAACATTTAGGACGAAATTAACATCATAACAGCTCATTAGTTCTGTGTTTTTGTTAATTTTAAGGAATGACTTTGATTTTCGACGAAAATTAGAAGATATTTGGTGGCTACTTGAACAAAAGGGCTGGCACTCTTTCTTACAGTGAAGCTGAACGTAATTGGCCACCTTTCCATGAAATACTTACAATAATACGGCTAATAGAAACAGCTAACGGGATACCTGTGCAAGATAATTGGCCGAAATCTATTAAACCTTTCTTCCTTTTGGCGGTTCCGACTGGTTTTTCATTTAGTAGCACGCGGTGGTGAATTCGTCAAAACGTCAGAGGAAGGCGCAGATGTTACAACTCTATTCACCAAAAAAAAGGAGAAACAAATAAATAGACGAAATATACTTTCCCTCTTCCCAAATAATAAACTCTATAATCTCTTTCCAATGAAAAAAAAAGAAATGTTTTTTATTAAAACTCTTCTAAATTTAAATAGACTTATACAAATCTCCAAAAATTTCATCATTATAGAATCAGATATCTACGAAACGTGATACACGAAATTAATACATCGAACCACTTACCAAAACCGAATTATCCTCTCTTATTGCATCTAAACGGCGAGCATATCCGGGTGTAATCGAGAAACTTCTGAAAAAATACACCGTCTTCGGGCACGACGGAAGTCAGCTAACCTTCGCGATACATTGTATACTCCGGTGGTAGGAGAAAAATTCAACGAGGTCCAATTTCTCACGAAAACGAAAGAGGAAGAGAGGTATACACAGGGTTGAACACAGCCGACAGCTGTTGGACGCATCGAGGCCCTTTTTAATTGAAAAAAAGTCGTCCTGGCGGAGGCTGGAGCTCCAATTTGTTCGATTATCCCAAGAGCCAGGCTTCTCGAAGATGAACGAGGACGAAAAGAAGGCGAGTAGGGTGATGGGAGGGGAAAAAGGGGGTTGCGTTGTAGGTTGAAGGGGGGAAGGAAGGTGGACCTGGCGGGTCGGTCCTCAGGCCGGGACAGAAAACCTACTATAGATTACCAGGCCTGTTATTACGAGCAACGGCGCAGCTTTTTTCGGGACCAAAAATTGGTTTTTAATGCGGGGTTCGTCGCTTTCTTGTGGCCGGAGGGGGCCCCTGTCGGTAATAACTATATTATCGAACCCTATGACCACGCGCTTCACCACTATACACGATCCTCCTCGCGGTTCGCCGTTCCCGCTTTATGGGAGCTGGCTTTAGGTTAAAAAAGATCGCCGGAGAAGGGTGTTACAATGTGTATCGAGCAGAAATATTGGAGTATAATTTGGGGGAAACATTCGCGACCTACATTGAGATCCCGACAAGTCCACTCTTCTCCCCTTAACGCGAGCAATTTATCACGATACCTCGGGAATTTGAAAGAATTGGTCAACTGATTAAATTCTTTCCTGAATTTCGTACGCAATAAAACTCCTCCTTAGGACTGCCCTTTTCGAAAGCCAACTTTTTTCAGTGAAAAATTGTCCTTCTGTGGTGCGATTTAGTATCAATCGATTAAGGCCCAACCTCGTGGCGATAAACAATTTGTAGCGTTTGCACGTTTGATGATAGCCTATACTTCATAACCGATGAGACTTCAGGGTGATTCGAATACAATAATTTCTCTCGGCTCGAAGGAATACCATCGCAACGATATTTCCAGTCAACTATAATAGGCAAGGATTAAAACAATAAACCAGCTAAACGCAATGCAGGAATCAATTGAGGCAATCGTCTAGAGAAAAGCAAATTCAGTCTTTCACCCTTGACGAGCGGCATGGCGTAGCTCAAACCATCGACTATCGAGCGTATAATCGAAGAAATTAATGAAGCTTTGGATCGAGGGCTGGTTTCTGCGGTTGGTTCAAAGCGACGAGGAGGCGAGTTATTACAACGTTTCTCAACAACGATTGTTTCGCGATCAGCGGCGATCTATTGTTGGTCGATCCTTTTTGCCTCGATCCTCCTCTAAGGTTGGTGATTCCTTTTGTATATGGAGCGGGCGTCAGTTGTTCCAGGCGATTTATTATGAGAATTATGAGCGGCCGTGCAACGAGTGCAACTCACCTTTCTTCCTTCCTTTCGTTTCTTTCTTTCTCTCTCGCGCGCAGATACATACTACACCCCATGGAAACTTTGGGGAGTGCTCGAGGAGGTGCTAGTAAGAGGCGGTACTGCCTCGTAAACCTTAGATTTACTTCTGGCTGGCCGCCATCAAAGTACCACATACCACTACGTAGATCGTAGCTCATGGCTCCGAGAGAGCCGTCTTGAGATACTTATCGACGATATTGCCGCGAACAGAGCCGATTGTTTAAGAACGTTGACCGAGAGAGAAAGAATCGGAGCCCAGGAGAACCCGCGAGCTGGTTCCTCTACCCTTTGAACGATTCTTCTCTCTTCCCTTCCTTTTCTATCACATTTGTGCAAGTTACTCACTTTATTCAAATCAATCGCTTTTGTTTAATGAATCAGATGTCACTTCAACCAACAAGTAGAAATTTATCCAATTGCCTTGCTAATGGCAATGTTTTATTTTTTACGCCATAGTTTTGCGCGGGGTATTTGGTAATAATAGTTTTCGACCAGCAGGTTCTAATTACACTCGCATTCGATTATGATTTTTAAATGTCGATATTGTGAATTAGGCGTTAAAGATACGAATCGTCTCTTTGAACGTTCATTTTTGAGATTAGAAATAAGAATCGATCCATCGTTGTTCATTTAGGACTCTAAATCTTTCAAGTTATTGCCGGCTTCGTCACGAGCCGCGTTGCCTTCGAAACGGGCTCGAAAAAATAAATTAGTTGCTGTCGTACCCAAAACAAGATGTGCGTGACTATCAGCAACAGATCCGTATCGTCGATTGGTACAAGAACCGGCAAACAAGTATCGGTTTTCGCAGAAAAATTAATTCATCGATCGACGTCGATGACCTGTGTGGGTAAACCAGATATTTGGTTGCATCCATTGACACTGGCCGGTTTTCCTGCATCTGCTTTTCAGCCCGGTCATATTAAATATCATTCAAACTGCGTCATAAATAAATTCTTTGAAACTGACTCCAATTTATTCCTTTCAAATTTATCATATTCGGTTCGTGAACTGGCATGAGCAAGAAGACTATTTGAAATAAGGATTGTCAGCAACTTGATTATATTATTACAACATTTAAATTAAAGGATGTGAAGCAATTTTCAGATTTCATTACGAAATTTTAAAGGGATGAAATGTATTTCTTGCATTTTATTGACTTACACATAAATACTAGTGAAATTAAAGCAGTCTGTTAGGCTAACCACTGTGGAAAGGTGAATCTGTATAAAATATATGCCGAGACTGACAATCAATTAAGTCCGGTTTATAAATTCACGCATGAATTTAAGCTCATTTACTAGTATTTTCTTTTCTACATTTCTCTTCAATTCCACGAAACAAATTTCCACCAACCATAGAAACCATTTCTACCAAGAAATTTCGCGATCACCCCTTACCACGCGCTCTGTTCCCCGAAATATCACCAAACTCATACTTCCCGCCGAGGATTATTAACAATCCGTGATGCTCAACGTATCAGCGGAAGCACATAATTTAGTTCTCGAGCCATTAGCGCGATCCTTCGACCGGTAGCCATTCCACGAAAGCGAAACACTTAAGAATTAGCAGGTGTCGGATGAAATTGGCCCAGACAACGGCCAACAGACGGACAGGATCCTCGACTCGAGGGTTCGTGGAACTACGATTGGGGTCGAAAATCGAAACACAATGAGAACTTATCTGGCGTTGCGCGAACAACGACTTAATACAAGGTTTCTCAAGCACACGCTTCCCTCCACTCACTCGATACACGGCTTGTGTATCGATTTACGCATGTATACATGCAGAATGTAGAAAGAAAGAGAAGAAGAGAGGGAGAAAGGGAGAAGCGTCGTCATCCCGAGCCAACCTGGACCGCGACGTTTTATGGCCACCGTCAACCATATTGAAAAGCTACAACGACGCTACGAGATATCCTGGACCCGGTGGAAGCGAAGATCCCAGATAAAAAATTAATAGGCGCTTTTGGCAACGGGCTTAACTGGCGGGAACAAATTTTATTAGGAAACTTTCGGCCAAGATGCCAGATATCCGTGCCAGCGGACGGAACTCATCGACGTCGATTCTCTTTTCTTTCTCTGTCTTTCTTCTTCTTCTTTCTTTGCCTTGTTCATGTGTATACATGTATAGATCAGCGATTCAGGGAACGAAGGAGATCGGGACCCCACAGGCGGCTCGTTTGAATTCACTTTTCTGCCAAATCGATTCTCGATCGTACGAGTGTATGTACATGAAATGATCATATCGCTGGATATCTTTCGCGTGTGCAGTTTCGCGACTGCGTTAAGGCTACTCCTGATTTTATCGTACTAAGCGTGCGATTGTTTTCCAAATTGCAGTCGAGTCTGCTGTACCTTTCATCTTCATCATCAAATGCAGTGCACGATCCTCTGTTTGAATTCTTAACTGTCAAGCTATTCCTTTATCTTCCGTGTTCATTAATTTTATTGTAAACGGCTAATAAAAATTGTTACGATATCTCCAACTCACATCTCATCCTTATATGAGTCTCCTATCAACTTCAGGTTTCATGAGGATTTAAATTTCATTATCCAAGCGCGTAATTAATATTCGTGTTAAAAAAGAAATAACTTATCATTCGTAAAATTTATCACAAACACGCAGCACAAATAATAGCAAATTAGAAAAAATAATGTTTGTAATCATCTTCTTTCTTTATATTTCTTTTTATGGGGTTGCGAATGACTCATGCAATGCTTCCATGATACTCGAATCCTCGCACGAACTTTGATCCCGCGAACGAGCCTCTTTCAGGGCCACCCTATAAAACCCACACCAGCATCTCCGCCAATTAATTCCAAATTGCCACGACCACTGCGTCATTACGACAAGCATCGATACTAAAAGCACAGTCGAAGCAGACATCGTAACCGGAGAAAAGAAGAAGGCCAGGCCCAGGCATTTAATCTGGTCCGTGTCGTGGGTGGGGTTGTTCTCTCGAGCTCGCAGGAGAAAGAGACAGCAAACAACGAAGGGACGTTGAAACAGGGGAGAGGGAAAAGAAAGCTGGGCCTTGTCGGAGGAAGATCGAGCAAAGAGATAGCCGATACCTCTGGGAAATATCGGTATCGATAGTCGATCGAGGCTAAATGGTTTATGCGAGCGATCGACCTTTGACCTCTTGTAATAACTGGCAAGGAATCTGCCGCCTGATCTATTGGATCGAACTCGATCGACTTACACCTTGTCCGCGAACGTTCATCCGTGTTCTCTTTAGCTTCGGCCATTCTGCTCGCGGTTACCACGCGAGATAACGAGGAAAGAGAAGGCTGAACGTAAGAGCCTCGATAGAAGATTCGGTGTGGTCGATCCTTTCTTTCTTCCCCCTCTTTTCCATCGTCATTTAGAATCAACGATCTTGCGTCTGGAATCGCGCGGCGGAACGAGCCCGAACGAGGATTAGACTGTCGCGAAGATTGAATTATAACGTCGTCGTTCCTGACCGGGGAGAATCAGATTATCGGTTTCTCTGTTTGACCGGTGCTTAAACATCGGCCTCTCTATATTTTGGACGACGAAATGTATCGGAGTATTTATAATGTTCCGCGCAGGCGGAAGTGCTTGTTGATTGTGACTAATCAGGCTCATTAATCTGGCTGGAACACCGGTGTGTCTGACAGAGTCCAAGCAATTGGACGTTGGAAAGCTGAATACGCGAGATCGATCGGTTTCTATATTTTAAGCGATCATGAAATTAATAGAGTTGTTGCTTTCTGCCTGTTTCCTTAGCACTTCTTGTTCTTCTTTTTCTATATTTTTAAGCTGGATGTAAGAGAGGTGTCAGTAATATTTTATTGAATATTTGAATAGTGGGATCTAGTACCGCTAAATCTTGGAGAAGGATGTTGTTTTTGAAGGATGTTGTTTGTATGGTTTGCTTAAGAAGAATTTATGAAGTGGAGTATCTCAGAAGTTGGACTTTCTTGTGTGTAAGAATATCGGAGTAAAATGTAATTCAGAAAGATTTATCGAAGTTTCTTTATCATTAAAAAAACGCTGAAGAGTTTCAAAACTTTGGATGAAAAATATAATTAATTTAACATTTCTAATCGAAGCTTACAATATTTTATAAGACGAAACAACTCGCGCAATTCTCTAGACCTCGCATAAATACATGTAGATATAAAGGACGAAACTGTAGCTCCTCATCCCATTTGAAGCTATCGATCATCGGTCCTCAACTATCTTGCTATCCTTTCACCAGTCTAACGATTTTCGAAAAGATGTATTCGACCAAAATGCGGCAATATCTCGTCTGGTTGAGAGCACCACGTAATATTGAGCCATTCTAATTAAAAATCACAGATCGTATCGATGCATCGACGGTGCTGTGGTATCGTTGGCCATTCTCCGTCACCTGGTGTTCTCTCATCTCGTCGAAGGAAACTGCACGAAAGCAAGGCAATAGTCGTTAAGGATTCCGATGGCTTCCGAGCGGTACGAGTGTAAATTATTCCTGGATCACGATTAGAGGCCAGCCAACCACCTGCCGGATTCACGCACCGAGACTGCCAGGTATTAATAATCCGAGGATTTATGGGATCCTCGATCGCTTCGTTAGGAAAGACGCCTTCATTGTCGATCGGATCGCGCCGCTCGCCTCGTCATTATTTCAATAGCATAAACTATATCGGTATTATTAACCGCTGTCGTTCTGCTCTTGCTTCCGAAAAGCCACAACTCGTTTCGCTTTTTGATCTAATAATTGTTCTTTTTAACCTAATATGTCGATTATTTTGAATATAACCTCGATACAATTGGTGACTTTTAATTTGCTTCTCTAGACAATCAAATCGAATAGTTTCGTGTTTTCTTTAACGAATTGTTTTATTTTTGCCAAAGGTGTTCGATAAGTATACTTAAAGGAAGTAGATATATCTTCACCGACATTTCTTAAATAATTCCTTGTGTTGAATGAGATTTCATGTTGTGCAGGATTTATGTTAGATCGGTGAAAAGATAGTAAGAGTTGAATACCTGTGTACGAATAATATTTATTCATAAATCTATGGCTCATGGATTAGCTGTGTTTGATGAATGATGGGCTAGATTCTTAGAGTACATGAAATTGGGTTAGATATATTAGATACTGTAATACTCTCGATACAAAGATTCAGAGTTGTGATTGGTACTTCGTGATTATTTAACTAGACAGTGTAGTGTAATTAATCAAGATATGGAAACGTATCTGGCATTAGAAGTCTATAAGTTTTCCAAATCTTTCGATTACTATCTTTATAGAAATATTAATCCTATTTTTTTTTTTTTTTTTTTTTTATTCAATGACATTTTAACGCGATTCTTCGTTTAATTTCTTAGAACTCTTCCTCCACCGATTTTAACCTTGTTTTAAAAGTATCCACAAACGTCACTCTCGCGGATAATATCGCTTAATTCAGGAAATGATAGTCACTTTGCATGTCACGAATCAAGTCAGCAGTCTGTTCTGTTTAACGTTCCATACAGAACTCAGAGAGACGTGAAATTTGAGAACGTCCGCAGTACAGGGTTCGAAAGAATGGTTAATTATATTCGTAACCGTAGACAATAACCTGGCAGAACGCAGAAAGAAAAGATATTCAGTGTACGATTAACTAGTAATTAGTTAACACGATGGCCCTTTTAGGTATGCGTTACAAGTTGCAACAATTCCTAAGTGTTTCGTATTCCACGATCTACGACCATTAAAGACTATCCATATTTATGATATTCCTAAGTAATTACCGAGAGGAGTTATCTCTTTAACGCCGAAGGAGCCCCCTTTTTCGTCTTTCTCTTTTCTTTCTTTCGGAATATCAACCTAAAAGGTACTGTGCACGGGGGCTAATTAAGAAATCGCGCTTGAACGTCCCATTAAATACTGAAATTGCTGGCTTCTGAGTGAAGTGCCGGCTGGAACTTCACTGAAACGCCACGTGAAATTACGCGTGCTCGAGAAACCTTGAATCGGTGAATATTTATGAAAAGAAAGCAATAGAAGCGTGTGCATCGCTTAATCAACGAGAGCCAAGGCATCCAGCGAACTTACAGTTTCTGCTTTATGCATTCTATTATAATTTCAACCAGTGTTTTCCGACTGTTCGTTCACTTTAAAGTTTACTTCAATTCTTAGAAATACATCTGCATATTTTATTCAGTGGGAGTTAAACTCTGCCTCTAATAAATATCCTAAAGATTTGTATAGCTTTTTTGAATTTATGAAGACATTATTAAACAGGAGTCTTTATGTGTAATTTATTTAAACAGATTTTAAGAACACGTATTCTAAATTTATGTTTTTTTAATTGAGGAAGGAAATCATACTAACTCCACTCTTTTAATATAATTTTATAGATATACTTATATAATAAAATAATTCAGTGAAATAATATATTTTTCTTTTTTTTTTTTTTTTGGCCCATTCGCCTACAATTTGGCAAAGGACTGAATATGAAACGGTTTAATTGAAAATGGGTAGATATCTAACCTAATATACGCAACAATGATTGGAAGTGTACGTATACGTTGCGTACGCCTTCATGTCAGATAACACGCATAAATTAATAATATCAACCGAAACATACTTGTAATTACACGGTCGGTACATGGAAGAGAACAGTTCTAAATGACTATGCTCGTACACTACGTTAATAGGAACAGACTTAATGAATAAAAGATAGTTACTGAGAAGGCAAGGTACAAGCGTCCGGAACTAAGGAAAGATCACAAGATTCTTGATTTCTGCCTCTTTGCTTTGAAAAACTTTTTGCGGAGAGTGGAAAGATTCTAACTTAGTGATAAAACAAGTGCTTTTTTCTCAGAATTTCGAATCAAAAGGAAAAGTATTTGTTATGGCATAGAAAGCAGTGAAAATATGAAAAGAATAGAACACTGTACTTTTGGATAAAAAAAGAAATTAAAACATGAAGATTTGTATAAATATGTGCAAAATAAATAACAAAATCTTACATAAATCCTTGTTATTTATCATATCGTGACAGTTTAAATACAACAGTAAGACGAATATGGTAAAAATACATTACGAAGAAGGTCCGACGAATATCTCTATACTTTAATATTAAATCCTATCGCTACCTTTCAAAATCGAACCTGAAAATTAAATCTCTAGCATGATAAATCGAACCTTGCTTCGGTTTCAGCGTCAACTAACAAATTACTCTGCCTCTGAGATATAATCAATACACCTGACCAAAAAATTAATTCCAGTCCGATTTTTCAACCCTTCGCCTTTCTTACTTTGAATTTAGCAACTGAGACGAGTACTCGGAACATTTTCTCGCTGTCTATGACTTCACCCTTGCGCGAGTAGAATTAATGAGCCCCTATTAATTCTCACGGTACGAAGCGAGCCTTCAACGAGGAGATTTTTCCAGCGAACGGTGCACCACACCGTTGTATACAAATTGTTCGCGAACGATAATAACAACACACGCAATCGCGGACCTCGTCTATGATTTATATGCCAGTCATTGTTCGCCACGCGACGACGACAGCGCGTGAGTCAAGACTATATCATTATTATTCTACCACTCTTTCGCCTGCAATTTTAACGAAGAATGAATCCTGCCTTCAACAAGTGTCCACGCTTCCACGAAACTCGCTACGTATCGCGTTTAAACCGCCCTGTTTTATTTTCCTACCTTCATACTTTCATGATTTATCGCCAGGCAGAGAAAATATCGCGGGCTTTTCTTTACAATCGAGCTGCGTGAAAAATTGACGATCTTGATATTTCTGGATTAGGAGCTATTCTAGAGAACCTGCGTTAATTTCCATTCTAAATGTTATGCCACCATGCTCACATTTTGATATTATTTAGTTAAATTACATATATTTATTCTTGCTCGTTACATTTATTATTTAGCACTGTTCGTGTTTAAGTCACCCTATTTCAGATCTCTAAGAATTTTTCCCCGTTTCCACTTTTTCTGATGCTACTAAAAATAATTCAAATTCGACATAGTAAGATCGTGTATTTATATTAGTGTTATATATTTATTATATTATATATGTGTTATAAATTTCACACAATCCATCGCTACGTCCATTTGTTTCTCAATTTTCAATCGAATTTCAGTCGAATTCTCAAACCTACCAAAATTTACCAAAACCATGGAATTCTCTGTTAACGAAGCAACGTTATTTTCCCTAATTACCTATTACTGAAACCACATCTGGACGAATTGCAGTGACCCAAACCACGTATCGTCCCACACAGGTTAATCGAAAGTTTCACGACACAATCACCAGCGTGGTCAACTTCCATTCTCTAACTCATAATCCTCCACTAATTATTCTGTAGAGGCAACATGAGTGCAACTTCCTCTGAAAGTTGCACGATCACGTCACAGACTTCTGCCAATCAACTCCACGCTAGGAACAATCGTTTCGCTAATTGTTTCGCGTTCGCCGCTTATCAACTTTGTTTGTCAGGGATTTTATGAATTACAATGATACTATTATCGTCATCGAACGGCGGACACATCAAGAGTAAGCTTGTTTCATCGACGCCGCACAATGCACAACGAGGAAGAGAAAGAAAAGCCGATTCTCTCTTTTTGAAACGTTATCATCTCGACGAAGACAGTGAACCGTACTCTGATCGCGAATAAATTATAACTTCCCTTGATTCCGCGCTCGAGCCGTGGCAATTTTATCCCCGCGAGACGTTCTTTCATTGAAATGACAAATAAATAGCGGAAGTAGTGTGGAAACGTAGGAGTCAGACAATGAGGCACTTGTACGTCACGTGTGGATTATTATTATCATCGCTACGATTATTATGGCTTTATGAGAGTTTCAGCGGATAGAGAGAAGCCTGTGCATTTATGAAGTGCCTTTTAGCTCGATTACAATAGATGTTGATGCGCGTGACGATGTTTGAAAGAGATTTGATTAGATTAGAAAAAGCTAAGTGATTTATTGGTTAAAATAATTGATTGATTGCGTGTATGTAGAATATAACTAGAATAGAATTAATATGAGAATTATTTCCTATTTTGGTGATTATAGAAATTTTAAAAAGTTAAGTTTTGAAGAGAACTATGCAGGCGAAGATTACATCGTTGTATTGTTAATGGACATTTTAAGGATATTCAGTAGAAACTTTATTCTTCAATTTCAATTTAATTTTTTTGTCATTCACTACGTAGTCTTCCACTACGATAATATATTCTTTTCGAAATCTATTCTTCAAACACTCTAAAGAATTCCTTAATGTATATGTATCTCCAAAATAAAAGGTAAAGAAGAAATAGGGAGGAAGGTGTTGTTAATTTTCCAAGCATAATGTTGATGGAACAAAGCGTGTAATGCTCAGTAATTTCCTAAATGAAATATATTTACGTATTTCTGTCTAAGGACTATAGAATAATTAGAGAAACTATCAAATGAGCTCCTTTCTTGTAATGATGCAGATTTCTAAATAAGCGTGCGATTATTATTGTTCACTGGTTATGAAAGGGTTAATGAAAGGATCGCTGAACACGGTTAATAGAACACACAAGTGTTTTAATTATACTAAATCCTCAAAAGAACTTCAAATGGAAAAATGTAGCTGTTTCTGCTCAGTGAATACGAAATGATTAATAAAACATTCTTGCAACATAATCGATAAGGTATAAAATGTAGTTTCCTGTGAAACGTGAAATGTGAATAAAATTTTAAACGAAACCAGTGTAAATTATTCAATCGCGCGAATAATATTTCTCATTTCTACATCTAAATCTCATGACTGAAACATTTTGGTCATAAAACTAATTAGTAATAACGTTTGTAATAAATACAATTTATTGCAACCGTAAAGAAATTATCCACGACTAAATAATCCTGAACCTCAACTTTTGGAACGTACAAAATAAAAGTCGATGATTTTTGTTGTATGTCGAGAATACGCAACCAGTTTCCGCGTGCATTATCAATTTCGTTCTCCATCACGTTGAACGAACTCGGTAGCGAGCATATTCGCGATTGCTCCAATCGAAAGTCGCGAATTAAATTCATAAATATTTATTAAATGATCCGGCCCGTTATAATCGACACCCGGGAGGGGGGAGGCGACCAAAAGCGTTAAATAAATATCCGTTTTTCTCGTGAATAATAATTGCATCGTGGTTAGCCTGAATTTTTCACGCGAATTCCGACCTCCAAGCGAAAATCAACGAAAATTTGCCATGAAATAAAAAGGGAAAAAATAGAAAAAAAAGAAAGGGAAGGGAACAGGTAAAAAGAAGAAGAAAGGGGGAAACAGCAAAAAATTGGCGGAATGTAATCTAGAATAAAGTGCCATATATAAAATTAACAGATCGCGCTTTGTATGTAAATTTGATATACGACGACGGAAAGTTGATATATCATTTTCTATGCATATTCATACGCGAATTCATACGTGGCCTCGGTATTTGTTTTACGAGGACGCCTATGGCTCCATTATTCTTCCTATTCCGCGAATTTATAAACGGTACGAATGTCTCTTTTAGTTTCTGCTGCAATTTTATCATACGTATAAACCATATTTTGTATCGTGTTTCATTGCAGTTTAGAAAAACATTTCTACCACACGGCTGTGAATATCATGCACTTTAAAAATAATGAGAGTATAAAATTGCAAAAAAAATTGAAGGATTTTGCGAAACGAAATTGAGGAAAATCGTAACGATATCCTCATGGTAATTCGAAGACAATGTGGAAGATTTAACGACAGACAGTGATTTATTTCAATGGAAGCTTTCTATTCAACTTTCACGATTTTCTGTTACTTTTCATTTTGTCCTTCCCTCCTGGCGAAATCCACGAAAATTGTGCAATTCGTACGGTCAACCGGTCGGCTAAAGTTATGCTAATTAAGTTATCAGGATTCATTCGGTTTCATTCCAATTAATTTCTGTCGTTTCGTTTAATAAACAATAGTGTATCGTGCTTTCACGTTGATGAATCTTTAAACGTAATTAAATATTAATCCTATATATGATATTTCGTGTTGCACCAACATATTCACGATATGACAAACAACTCGTATAAATAAATTTAGGAACGCGGCAAATTTTACAACTATATGGAGAGCATATTATGCCGGTTGGTTTGTTTTACCAATGCATCGATATGTAATATAAATTATGAAATAAATTTGATGCCCCCATAAATAAGTAAAATGATACATTATTGCTAACAGAAGGAAAAATTCGGACGTTCTCTGCATTTTTCATTTAATCATTTTCTTCGATAATCCTTCATCTTTTCCAATTTCTTTGTTTCAATGAAATAAGTTATTCGCACTTACCTTTTACACAAATCGATACGGATAATGCACAGGAAAGAGGAGGATCGAATGATGGATATATTCATCACACGACACTATGTATATAGTGTTGAGAATAAATTAATATATTTGAAATGAATATACGGTAGATACTGTCTCGCATCCCAGATTTTATGGCATCTCGTAACATCTTCTCTCTCTCTCTCACACACACACACACACACTCTTTCTCTGTCCCTCTCTTCTCCTCTTCGAATCCCCTTATCGATCTTCGATATCCCTCTCTCTCTCACACGCACACAAAATGCACCCTGGTATGACACACACAAAAAAAAAAAAGAAAAAAAAAAGAAGAGGAGAAACACCCCGTAATTCAGCTTTGTACCGCTTGTCATTATTTTCAGCATCCTTCACGCACTGTCTAAAACTTTCCTTTTATTCTCTATGTTATATACACGCGTACCAGGCGAAATCTCTATTGCTTTAAATAATATTCGCGACTCGACGAACACTTGGGTATCGACTACGATCAATTAAATAAAACGAAATCGTCCATACTTCGAGCTATTTACATTAAATACACGCGCAGTCTGTCGCTCTCTCGCACACGCATCCTTACTATCTCTATCTATCTCTCATCCTCCGTCATATCTCCCGAACAAAATCGTTCTAGAGCGAAAAAGAGGAAGATGATGCTTGTTTTATTGCACATTCTCGTCTCGATCTCTACACTCGAACACGCAGGACAAAGAAGAAAGTCGAACATCCTGGATAGACTCAACGTCACTCACGCACTCGATGCAGATATGTCGAAACTGATATAAGCTTCCCTTTATTCAGTCAAAAAATTCGTCGCTTTTCTCTTTGTCTCTTTCGAGCCACGCGACCGATGAAAACAGTCACGCTTCGACTGCGAAAACTCTCTGGAATCTCCAACTGGATTGTGGAATGTAAATCGAATCACTGTTCGTCATCCTTCGTTAAAGATCCTTTCTTCTTGACCAATCGAACGATACTAAACAATGTTAACCTTGCTCGACCTATCACGAAACCGTGACAAGTCTTCTAAGAAACGAAAGATCTAGGCTCGCCATCACGGGAACTCTTCTGTTCCACCTCGAACAGCGATAATAGGGTACAGTCCTAAACGTGTGGATCTCCCTAACCTCAACCTTCTCGTTGTTCACGATAATGTTCTCACGAAACTGGCCCATTACTTCGTTGTCTAACACTGAAACTCGCGTCGTTTGTCACCGGACAATCTCGACTGGAAGGAATTCGACTTCTTGACTCACTACGTGGTGGATGGCGAAGTGGGTACGGAGATCGGCGACGTGGGGCTGCTCGACTCCCTTCCGTTAGAAAGGGTCGGCGTCGAAGCTCTGTATTCGTTGTGGATTCCAGGGGTGCTGGTTCTGTTATTGCCCAGGAGACTGTCGATGGAGAAGGGGTTCAGCCTCTTTCTTTCTTCTCTCCCTTTCACGGACAAGTCTATGCTACTGCTTTGGACCTCTTCTTCGTTGGTCTGTTGCCTAACGGATGTTCTGCCAGGGTTGCTGCTACTGTTCGTTGTCTGGCGCGGTCCACCTGCACTGTTGATGTTCACTAGCTCTCTTCTTCTCTCTAGAAGGCTTAGACCCCAATGATGAATCCCTTGCTGATGGTTCAAGTGATCGAGGCTCAGGCTGGAGTTGGGACTCTGAAGACTCCCTGAGACCTGGTTCACCGATCTCCGAGGATCGTTCTGCTCGTTGCTGGTATTTGCTAGCCTTGGATAACACTCTCCGTCGATAGAGCCATCCGCAGCCGAATCGACTCTTTCGCTGCCGCTCTCGCTGCAAGAATCCAGACCACCCACCACGTCAATCTCCTCGTTCGCGTCGTTTCCGGAACCTGACACGCTGCTGCTCTCGTTGTTGTTTGTCAAGTGGTTGAACGAACTTCCTAGGCTGCCGTTCAGGGAATTTCCGCTGGATGCCGCGGCGCTTCGGGACTCCCATTCGGCGCGAAGCGTCGAGAGGTCCACGGTGATTCCCTGAAATCAGAATATTGCGTTCTTCCCTTCTGAGCTTATATTTTGGATTGCAGTAATCTGCGGATATTACGGAACTTGGATAGACTTAATTTTTTAACGAAAGAAATTTTATTTAAGTGATCGCCTATCCTTTGATGAAACGCGCTGAAGATTAAATTGATACTCGATAAGTAATAAGATTTGTTCCACTTTAACAGAATCTACAGTACGATCTTGATATGATGTAAGTTTTAATTGAAAAGAAATACTATCAAACTGATCGAAGGTAATAACATTTTTTCTGTTGAATTCTGTGAAGATTGAAATTATATTCGATAGATAATAAGATTCGTTTCATTTTAATAGAAATATAGATTATAATAATATTCATTTGCAAGTGACTAAATTGCTTTCGATTGTAATCAGATACTAGAAATTAATCTACGATAGAATTACAATTTCAGAGATTACCATCAATTGCTTTTTATACGTTCGTTGTATTCTGTAACTTAATATTGGATAACGCAGATTGTATTAAGTCTAGGAGTTACCTTCGCAGCTAATTTCCTCTGCTGTCGTTCAAGAGCTTTCAACAATTTCTTCTGCCGCCTTTCCCTCTCCTTTCTTCTTAGCTCTTCAGGTGGAATGGGTTCGCCGCTACAACTCTGAGGATGAGCGTTATGCGCCGGCCTTCCTGGACCCTTCTTCGTGTGCTCCTTCTTTCTCCATTTTGCCCTTCTGTTTTGGAACCATACCTGCAAGCAAACAAATCAGATTTGTTAACTGAAGAAAGAATCCCACTTCAGAAGCGTAATGTTTCTTAGAAGTTTATTTAAAATTCCCTAATTTTTAATTCATTTCTTTTAAGCAAACGCTCAACTTGTATGAAACATGAATGTTCCCTGAGAATGATAAATTTTCTGAAACTGCTACATTTTCTGAACCAAATGAAAAACAGTTCTCAACTTTGATCTTAAACCTTTGAAAGATGAATCTTCATCGGAAAGGGCGGATCTATTAAATTCTTACTCTCTATAAACCAAACGAGAAACAACCCTCAACTTTGACCTTACACTTTTGAAAGATGAGTCTTCTGTGAGAAAATCTATGTTCTGTTAAATATGCTTGCAATTCTACCGTCGAGTGTTTCATGGAATACCGCAGGATCAAAAGGGAGAACGCAGTATTTCACCGCGACGACTGCGACTTTATCTGTTTTACCTGGAGTAATTAAAAGCACGTCCAAACGTGGAGCGGTCACAACGGTTAAATATCGAAATTACACGAAGGAGGGCAGTCCGGGCGGAGGAACCAACGACCCCCTAGGGTGTCTTGATTCATGGTGAGTTTCAACCCTTTGCTCGCGTGAACGCTCGCGGCGTAAAGCACGATTTAAAGCCGGCGTGAATTTCGCCGCTCGACTAAGAGAGGAAGAAACATGGAAACAGAGGAGAAAGGGGTTGAAAAGGTGGTTGAAAACGATGAAGACATTAGTTGTGGCTGCGGCCCGGTATGTGGCGCTGTTCTCACGCGAGCTACAGATCAATACACCCCCGCCAACCCCTCTAACTATCCTTTGCACGTCACGTGCCCTTACAATTTTCTTCGCTTTCCTTTCTTCTCTTCGCTTCTTACTTTCCAAACGGAAACGAGATTCAATCGGAGGAACGATCGGATTGTTCCACGCGCAGCTGGCCATTTTTCACCGAATTCTGCCGGAGTTTGACGGAACTTTGTTTGCTCGAACTCGGTGAAACGAAAGTGAGGTGTGTTATCTTGAAAACTAGAAAATAGTTAATTGATGTATTTCTCACGCAATAATGGATTGTGAAATGCAATTCAATGTATTTGCAAAAGTATTTCTATACGATTCAGATGACAGAAATATTATAAACCGTAGAAAGCACTGAAATTTTTTAGCTTCGGATAGAGAAGTTTGCAGGGTTCAAGCAAAGTAATTTCTAAAATATTAATTTCTAAAATATTTCATACTGATGTGTAATATTGAGCGAAAGTGAATCATTTCAATGCAAGGAACTACGCCGTTCGACATTTGATAAAATATCAGACAGTCGCAAGTTCATCGTCAATCGTATGTCATTATCAGAAATAATAAGCGATGTCAATTGGTTGTTGAACATCATTCAATCTTATTCTCTGTCCTAACCCGAGATAAACCATTGTTTACGATCTACATACATACATTTTTCTTGGGAATATTTACTCGCCTAAACAGTGATAAATTCGTTGATATAAACGTCTGCATAAATAAAACGATAATCGCCAGGCTTCATGTTCGCAGAGTCTTTTAGTAATATAGGAAACAAAATAAATAGAATAAAAAATACAGAAATAAAGTGTTAGAAAATTTTCCCACGGATCATGTCCTGGTATCGCAGATGTTTCTATTTTCATTATTATCAAGGAAGAACGACTTACAGCTGCTCCACGTTAACTCGACCATCGAGAAACGTTATTTCGGCATTATTTCCACTATTCGTTAGGAATTATCGCCGGTTGATAACCGCTAACAAGCTACTCCATCGATTATTATGTGCTTTGACTGATGCCAAATGTGTAACATCTTTTTTTCTAGCCAGTTTACGACCGCCTTTCTTCTCCAGAGAAGCATTCATAAAACGACTGTATGGATAAGAAAACCGCCTTAAAACGTTGATATTCTCGAAATTCTAGAAAAAAAGGATATAGGATGTATTTCTACATCTTCACAAATATATAACACGAATAGAACGAGTAATTAGCTGAAAACACTCTCAACCTGATTTACGTCAATGATATCGTGAAGTGTGTCTCATAAAATATAATACACTATCCGAAACATCTTTCATGCGTGTATTCTAAGCTAATCGTTGTATCGATGTGATATGTTTTTGCGCCTTTACATTAAAATAAAGTTTCGTTTCGTGGAGATTATCGACTGGAATATTATCGATAAGATTAGCTACTGGCGGTTTTGATTTTTTGACCGGTGAAAATAATAAAGAGATCTGAACGTAAAAAAAATTTGACACTGCGATAATTACCCTGACGCCGTGCTAATTAATATTCAGCTCTCGTCGCTCGGTTTATTACATGCCGGCAATTCGTATGCACGAAACGTAGAACGCGTCGTGTGTTCTGTCGAATCGATTTACGCCGACAAAACAACGAACGCTCGTGAAACATCCATATAAAAAAGGTATAACTAGTAATTAGCCTTAGACAGAGGCAAGCGAGTGAATTATTTTTTAATCGACATACATCTTCATTGAGATTGTTTCAACGTTGCAGTTTTCTCCTTCGATTATTCTTCCAAGTTTATACTTACATTTATAAAGAACTTGTATTTCAACATATTAGTAAATACAATACGTTTAATTATGTTGTAATGTTGTAATTTAACAAATGAAGAATGCAGTGTGTGCTTTTAATCGATACAGATACGTATGTACGTATTTTCCATTTCACGCTTATACATCCAAATCGTACGGCGGCCGAACCAAAAAGAATGGCGAGAATCGTTACGATCCTCGGTGGTTATGCCGCAATACATAACACGCTCATGACAACAACAGGTGTCACCACTACACAAATATTGTATTTGTCCTAACAAATTAAGCAATGCTACAAAAAATGTAGAATAAAGGCTTGCAAAAGAAATTTTCGAAGAATTCAATGTTATATGAAAATTATTAATATTTGTCCCTATAATTATTCCTTCTCGTAATTTTCAAAACACTGAAACGGAAATTCAAGATATTCTCTCTAAATGAAGATGTATATTTTAATTAGAAAATTCCACCTTCTTACCTAATAAAGAGACAAAAAAAAAAAAAAAAAAAAAATAAAGAAAAGAAAGAAAGAAATAAAATTTCTCTTCACAAGATCAAGGATCATCTCCCTGAAAGCAACACAGGATTGAGAGGCCTTGGAAAATTTCTGAGCGGTTATTAAAATTGTCCCCATTCCACCCAAATGGACGCCAATCGTCGGACAACGTTAACGAAGTGGATCAAAGAGGACCAGTTCTGACACGACATCGTAAAAGAGTATTGAAAAAGGGAGAAGACCGTCGATCGTTCGTGTCGTTCGGAGTGCAATTGATTTTTAAGCAGCATTCCGCCTCCCCTGCACCAGTTTGTCCGATCTTCCTTCTTCTTTCACGTTCCCTCTTTCATGTCGAGGACAAAAAGCGTACAAGGGGGCACCTTGTTCGCTGGTTTTAAGTAAATATGATAATGATACCACAAGATCGTTCAACGACGCGTGCAACGATCGACAATCAACGAGCATGATACGTAGCCCTTCATTTAAATATAAACGGAACGGAACATGGTGGGCGAGAAAATAGCGCTGCTTCAACGAGCTGTCCGCCAGTTGATACTTTCGACCCTATCTTTAAACGCTTCAAGATTTCCTGCATACTGTTACTTTGTTAAGTAATTGATTTTTTAAGGTATCGCATAATTGAACCGGGAGAATAACGACTCAACTGCAAAATCGCAAATTTTTAATTAAGCCATTATGTTACTGTTCATAAACATATCTAATATTTTCGGCATGGAAATTCTACGATTTTAGTTTAGTAATTTAAGGAAATTAATTAAAGATACAAAAATATTTTCAACGTTTTGGAAGATCAGTTCTAAAGATTTATTAAATGAGTAATTATTATATGTATATTCGTTAGAATAAGCGCGGCACAAAAATACTTTTATCATTTAAAAAAAGTGCATCGAAAGAAGGGACGAAACTTCGGAATAATACAACCAACTACCAAGATTCTCGCTTTTCGAAGAAACCCACCCACGCTTATTTCAAGCTTCCCAGGAAGCAGAGGTACCCGTTTAAAGTCACAAAACGCTTCGTGTTCGCACGAGACTAATGAATTCGTTGCGATCGAGTAAGATACCGATCGTTTTCGAAAACGCACCCTTTCCGAAAGGCGACACCCACGTGTAAACCGACATGGGTCCCAGGCTGTCCTCGGCTTCCAGTTGCCCGTGGCGAACCGTGTCATCGATTTATCTCGTCGTGACAATATTTTTTAAAAGCCTTGACTAGCATCCGCAGGAGTTATCTAGCATGGGTATCAAATATCTAATCTAAGGACAGTCCCTACGAGAAGACGCACCGGCTGCAGCGTGACATCGTGTCACCAGCTTGGGTTATCTCAGGATCACCCCTGTCACCAAGGTCGCTCGGTTTTCGGCCCTACAAAGGGGATAGTCTATGTTCAGCTAGCAAAGAAGCGATCGAATCGCATATCGCGTGGGTTTCGCGCGGTGATTTCAACGCCTGGTTTCGCGTGTCGACCTACTACTACATTTGTACTACGCTCTCTATTATGTGAAATGAGAGAGAGATTTGAGTTATTATATAATATGACATGAATAATTCGACGATTATAAATTGATTGTTATTATGCGTATTATGAAAACTGTATTTATAATAATATTTTTCTATTGTTTAAATGATGGAATGATTATTAATAAGATGGTTTAGTATAATTGTAATAAAGTCGATGACTGACGAAGATTCGATTCAAGTGGGTTAAAGAAACTAAATTCGGAACAAATGATGTATTGCATGTGAGAATTAGGAGAGAAAATGAGGTACGATTAATTGTTAGAAAACAGTGGACGATTGGCTAGTACGTAGCATATGAAGCGTGTCTAAGCACATAAATATAAATATCTTATCGAGTTGGGGAGATGTGAGGGTAGCTTCGTATCCGATGGGCCGTGAAATTGAGGGTCCACCCTTCTTCGTCGGTCCCACAAAAGGCTACCAGCGTGTTATGGTGTCGAGTTCTAACAGAAGCGAAAGGATGTTGCGAATCTTTTCATCCGTTTATCGTAATAAACGAATGAATGCAACATTGTAGAATAATTCATATTTTAAAAAGTTCTTAATAATATTTAAGCTTATCTACTATTTAAAATCTACCAATAATTTATTAGAAATATAATAAGTCAACAGAAGCAAATCTTATCTTGCATAATTAATTTTGTGATGAGTAACAAAGCAGCGAACAGAACTTCACTTGGAAAAGAGAAAATCTGTTCTTTTTTCAAATTATAATGATACAATTTTCTGTAATGGAATGACTTAAGGAACCACCGTGGATGGTTTTTAGAAATATGGTCCGTCAATTAAAAGCAGAACATCGCTAATTATTTGAGAAACGGGCGCTAGTCATGAAAACAATTGTTAAATCGTATGCGTTTTTTTAGTTACATGCAATTCTACGACTTTCACGGAAAATGATTCGCGTGGTTCGCCAATTTATCCTGGCATCACGAGCTTCCGGAAGAATAAATTAAGAGAATGTTATCGTTTACTATTATTTTATTCCACGACGTACAAGATGGGCGTGTTACGTGTTAAAGTAGAAAAGAAAGAGTTCCGTCTGGCGATAACATTAAAAAACGTTTTCCCGCGAAATCGATTTCCTGCGACTGACGAATTGCCCTTTCACATGAAACGTTTCTCTATGCATGCGCCATGATGCATCATTCCTAATGTCATCCGAAGAATTTATAACTTTTAACCTTCTCATATTGAAAGTTTTTTATAACATTTTTCGTTTCAAGAGCATCTATTGTATGTGTAACAAAGTCGTAGTATCAACTCTTTCAACCATTTTCGAAAATATTTCAACGTGATTATCAATCTTTCCATTTGCGAAATATCTTTGTGATCAAAGAATTAAAAAATTTCTAAAAAATTTTACGGACCCTCTTCTTTTAGTACAAACGGCTTGACGAAAGAAACGACGTACATATAAAATTCAGTTCATTATTCAAATGGATACGGTCGACGAATCGAAGCTGCTGGTCCCGAGATAGATCTTCCTCAGTTTACTACCCTCCAACACCATTCGACCAGCACACGGCTCGGCCTTTGCTAAGGTAACCGCACTCAGAATCGAGCAGATGGACTAACTACTCCCGGGAGAGTAGCTCAAGGGCCGACGGTACCGAGATCAAACCACCCCCGTCCTCTGTCGGGCATCAACCCTCGAAAAATGACAACGAATTCGCTATAAATTCTCGCCTATCGGTATAGCCGATCTGGGGCACCAGATAATGCTACGCCAAACGTTAAATCAGGTCGCAATAAAAATGCATTTTTTTCGATGTTTTTCGATGTACATGCTCCTTTTCAAAGAAAATTGGGCCACTTAGGCAGAAAACAAAGCAGGAAGCAAAGTAATCGACTCTTTTTCTAAAAATTCTTTAATTCGGAATAAGATTCGATTAGAGATAATTCGATTAGAGATAATTCGATCAAAAATTAGATTTTTTACTTTGACTTGATTCTAGTGAAGGCTTTACATTTTTTCTGAATTTCAACTTAAGTTGTTGAGATAAAACTGCATTCGTGGAATATAAAGAATCAAAGAAAAATGTAAAAGCCTTCCTTTCAGGAAGAATAAGCGTAATCTTAATTTGTGTACTTAAGTTGACATCAATTTGCCACTATTTGTACCCAAGAGTCTTATAAATCCTCTTACATATTCTCAAATAATCTCTTCATTTCCTACCACGCAGTCAACTTCACTGACTTCGTAAAGTTCGGCGGATGTAAATTTAATGCCATTCGTTCAACCCTTCGTCGACTGGTTTCTTTTTCATAAGATCCGAGTTGCCTTTTATACCCGTTTTCCTCACAAGGGATTATCCTCCGAAGATTCGAGCGTTGAGTTTGTAAAAATACGAACGAAATATACTCACGGCCACGCGGCTCTCTTTCAGCTCGAGTCTCACAGCCAGAGCTTCTCGCATAAACACATCAGGATAATGACTCGAGAGAAATGCCCGTTCCAATTCTTCCAGTTGCCAGCTATTAAAGTTGGTCCTGCTCCTTCGCCTTTTGCTTCCACCTTCGTCCGATTCACCATCGCAGCCTGAAATTATGAACGTACCCATGTTAGAACCTCTGTAGATTTTTCGACAAAAAAGTTAAGCTACTTAGTCACTTATTATCCTTTCATTTCGGGATTAAGATCTTAAGCTTCACCTGATATTTGTTGGAGAATAATATTCAATTACATATTCGATATTATACGTGTTTCTTCTAAAAGCATCGTACATAGATTCGAAGGTTGTCTGGAGAGTGTTTTCTAGCTTTTCAAAAGGATAGTTAAGAAAATTGGTATTTATTCTTTTCGTTAGATTGTTATTGGAATTTTTAAATAGGATAATTTCGAAATAAAAGTTGATACACGGAATTTAGATGTTTCTTATTTCAGCAGTATGTGTTCTAATAATTCGACTTCAACCTTCTTTGTCTTAGATAAACTTCCACTAAAAATAATAATTATAGTATAGAAAACAGTTATTAGAACTCCGATAGAGAATAATTACCTACAGAAAAATGTTTTCAAATTTCTTAATAGAAATCAATACAACTATACATTGCTCGAAAAATTCTATCGAAATCTATTTCTCCCAAGTACGATCTGATTCGATATTTCCGTAAAAGCTGCACGTCTGGTAATTGCATAGAGACGTCAGTTTCCATGTGAAAGGGAGAAACATGCTAAGGCTTATCGTCGCGAAATTGTTCAAGCTATCGTATCATTCGGACCTATCGTCTCGTCGCAGATAAGACCGGGAAGTAAAATCCCGACATATTGAATAAACATAGAATTTCAGTGATTTTACGAGGGCTCACGTCTACCCTCCACCCTATCACAAGCAAAAATCTGCGGATCCTCGATTGTTTTGGCAGACGTCTCCGTCCAAGTATGCGCTGATACGTATGCTAATGCGGACGGAGTGGAATTGAAAAAAGATCGGCAATTATGATTGACTCTGCAATAAGGTCGCCGTTATCTGGATGGGGAAATGAAATAGCACGAGACGAAACGTTTCCCTAGATCGAGATGATTCGAAAGGAGCTTCATGTATAACATTTAATATCCTTCTAAATATTTTGGTGAAATTGTTAGGAATTGGATCGATAAGGATTTTATGAGGTAAAATTTAAATTTTTATGATTAACAATGTTAAGTATTATCAATGATTTTCATGCTATTTTAAGGTTCATTTTGGATTTGCGCAACAATCGATGAAATTTTTGTTCTTACTTAATAATGACAAGTATTATTAATGATTTCAGATAATTCAATTTCAAAAAAATTCTCCTTACAAAATTCATCGAAAAAGGGATAGATTGTAATCTCTGTTAATTCGTTATTTAATTTATCCAAAGATAAATGACTAAAAATCGTATTAGCGCAGAGAATTGAGCACTTACGTTGGCGAAAGAAGGAATTCGTGGTTGAGAGACACATTGGAGCGTTCGCTGGCGAAAAGTGTAGCCTGACACAGGCAATTTTTCTTCTTTCACGTCCGCGGCACGGTATTATTATCGGAAACGACTATCAAACTTGATAGATGATACAGGTAGCACGTTAAATAATTTATGAGAGAACGAGTTAAACAATTTTCACGTCCGGCTTGATCGCCGAACGTCCTCTCAATCTATTTTCGTCGCGTTCAACGGGACAGAATTACGTTTTCCTCTTTCCAGACGAGAAAGCACTGCCCATCTCCTGATAATATAGCCGATCGCATAATGAACTTGACATGATGATAATGATTCGCTTAATTCCGCGGCACAAGCATGACGCGTTCGGACACAATGATCAGCCGCCTCGTAATCATCGCTTCCGTAAATGGTATCTCTCAATTTATCTAAGAACGCATGACCATTTACTCGTCATTTATCGAAACAAAATATGTAATTGAGAGGATTGCCCGCCGCCATACTTGACATCCGACTTTTATTGCTTTGATTGGACGTTGATAGTCTTTAACTCGAACCGATCTATTGTTCCTGATTTAATTATATTCATTATGGATTAAGACGTTCTTCAGAATTATCCAAGTAAATTTTTATTACGGTAGAGGATTTTGCATATTTCTTGCCGGAGAATTAAAAATTCTGATCGAAAGAAACGATTGAACATAACACGTAATAGGTGTAGCGGCACATGAGGTAGAGGACAATTCAAATCATATTGTTGTTTTGCCTCGGAGTATCAGTATCGTTAGGAAATACATAATGTAATAATAAATAAACTCCGGGCAAAATAATGTTGCTGCTATGTGCAATCGTCAAATAAACTTGAATTCGAATTTTCCGGCTCTGCCCCGATCAGTATAAATAAACGGATGCGATCGCAAGCGAGTGAGTATCTATCGAGTATCTACGAGTATCTATCAGTTACCAACGAGTTATGAGTGAGCGATTATATATTGTCTTAGCGAATTTGTTAGTACGAGCGTCTTAACGACAGTACCTGTAATTATTTATTTATTTATTATTTTAAATACACTTGACGGTTCCAACAACGAGTTACATCGTTGTTTCAACAACCATCATACACAATCCTCTACATGGGTATGTATTAAGCATTGCCAAAGGACTGAAAAATTTCTACACTTTTTTTACGTAGATTAAACGTGTGGGTGTATTTAATAATGTAACGAGTGGATGAATTCGTAATAGTCCAATGTATTAAAATCAGTATAAGTACAAGAGATAGTGTATGCCGGTTTTAATCGTCGCTCGCTCAATGCTACTATGCCGATCGAAAAAAGGATAACAATGCTCTGTCTTAGGGAGCACGTTGATACATTTATATCGACGGACGTTACCACAAAAAGTTAACTTTCTTATGTAACTCTAGCTGAAGATTATAAGAAATGGCAATAAAAATTTGTTCGGAGTTCATTCGCCTTTAGACCTTGTGAAAAGTTAAACAACGTTTCCATTTCCATTTCCACTTGAACTTTTCCTACGCTCATATACCGCTACATTTTCAACAAGTAATTTCGTTTGGAAACGACCAGTTATCGTTTTTAGACATTTACATTCCAGTTCACAAATTGGTGTCGAATAATCGAGCAATATCGCTCGGCAGATATTTCGCACACGAATCAAACCGGCCCAAATCAGCGCATGGGAGCATGCAAGTTAATATTTCGAGCACGAAACATGCAATCAACCTATACACTTTCCCTTCAGAAATACAAGTTTCCCATAAAATATATACCACGTAAAATCCACAAGATTCATCCTGGATACGCCACTTCTCTTTTAAACTGAAGAAATAAGGAGATTCGTCTGCCAAACCAGCACCTTCGTGCGATTCATATCCCCGAGTTTAAAACGCGAACACGTTCCACGGCGTTTTGCGCAAAAATAAACACGCCGACAGCGATTTTCATGAAAATCGTTTATCCGATCAGGCAATCGTCAATCGTCGACAATTTTAAGAGATCGCGTTATGCACGAGCATACGTATAATTTCCTACTTACACATTGGCGAAACTGGTCCAAGGAAATTGACGTATCCCCTTGCGCCTCTCGTTCGTATACCCTATCGGAATATAGAGAGACAGTTAAAAATCTAAACAGCTGTAATGCGTATGTTTGTCACAGGAAACTTCAGGAACGTTGGCTCCTTCGTAATGATGAGTTTGCCCCACGTTATGACGGATTATGAATACAAATTACGCACGGCGCCAACATCGTTTTAATGGCAGGGTAATTTATTACGATAGCTCTATACTATCTCTCTCTCTCTCCCTCTCCCTCCCCCCTCTCTCTCATTCTCTCTCTCTTTCTCTCTCTCGAGCATCGGACTACGGAGCCATCTTTTCTTTTTCCTTTTTTCATCGGAACCTCGTCCTTCGAGGGGAGTCGGCGTTTAAGCTAATTGTCGCTGCACGCGAGAAGCAATTTCTACTAGAGGGATCATTAAGGGATCGAAATGTCTTCGTTCCGTGGGGAATAAAAAATTTTCACCGGTTATCGTAGGTTAAAAAGGCTAATTCAATACTCCGGAGAGGCATGCATACGAATTACCGTGTAACGCAATTTTATTATATGTATATATAAGGGAACAGACAACAGGCTATGGATAGACAAACCGTGGGACACTTCGATAATCAGCACGTTTCGTTAATAAATCTCCAACGATTACTATTACTTCGCTACGATCGTTTCACCGATCCGACTTGAGTGTAATTTTCATTCTAAGACACTCCTACCTCCTTGATGTAATCAAACTCAAAGATCTCCCGAATTTCCGTGAAATTACAGTCAATTGCTAAAGTACAGTCGAGTATTTTTTTGGAAGATTGATAGTTGTACAATATAGAAGTTTGAGAACCCCTGGCTCGTTCTACAGATACTTTTTGTATTATTTAATAGCTGAATATTTGATGATCTTATTATCCATTGCGTATTTAATTTTCAAGAAATTATTCAATTAATCGAACGAAAAATGAATAAATTATCGACATAATCGACGTACTGAATATTCACTGAAAGGAAAATTACGGCTCAAGGATGCAGTAAAAGATACTATACTCTATATTTCCTTCGTTAACACTAGACAATATTGCAAATCTAAAATCTACTAAAATACTGATAAAAATTGTTGCAGAAAGAACGCAAGATGCAAGAAAGAATCGATCGAATCGAGAAACGTATATTCAGGTAAGAAAAGAGAATCGGAACAATGAAAAACGAAATAGGAACACGGTGGATCATTCTCGCGATGGTGGAAGATTAAAACGTGCTTGTAACAAAACGTGTCTCGAATATAAATTGCTTTCATCCGAAACAGACGCCGCCGGTGTCCAGCTGCTATTTATTGCAGGCTGGGTCATCGCGATTCGCCCGCTTCTCTTTCGGTACCTCTTGTCCAATTAAGATTTACCAATCGACGATAATGTTCGCGAATCGGCCGTGTCGTTGTTGACGAGAAGCTAAAGAGAAATAAAAAATTATTCGGTCGCGCATTAATCAGCGTAATTAGATGCTATTTATCCATCTATTAGCTCTCTCCTCTTCTTTCCTTCGTCTCGCGAGAAGACTGTATGAGAGCAGGACGGATATCGATCGATCCGCTCATTATTGATAATCTATACTCCGCCATAATCGATCCATCCAGCTGTACACGGTGGCAACCTAAGGAACTTGCTTCTACGGATCGCTTTTATGCTCTTCGATGCTTCGAAATGCCGCATTTATTTTCTTTTTAACGAATGAGTTAATTTACGCGTCGATGTGGTGGAAATAGCGAGAATTCAATTAAAAAAAAAGACTGTTCGTTCATTGACAGAAGTATCGGGCACTGGTGTCAGCATTCTAAATAAGCGATGGAATCTAGGATTTAGGAATTAGAATTTGAAAATTTTGGATATATATTTGAACTGAATTTAAATTTAGATGTTCAATGGTATGATTGCTAATGCGAATTACATCTAAATTTAAAAATTCTTCCTTTAAATTTGAATCAAACTTAGGATCGACCAAACAGATTTAGGATCACCTCTAGTTTCAAATTCCGCTTCAAGTCGAATTTATTTCAACCATACCCAGTTATAAATCATCACGAAACAGTTGCAACTGACAAAGGATCGCTACTGAAGGTATCAAAATGCAATGACCGAATAAAAAGCCAACCGAACGTCTTTACGCCACGACCCTCACTCGAAGCGACTGTTTCAGAAAAACAGAAGGCCGAAGGAACGTTTAGCGTAAAAGCGGTTATGTGTTGGACTGTTATTAACATCTCCCTAGTGTACACTGGTCGTAACGGTAATAATAATAAGAACGAGCGGGTTTCAAGATTATAAAGCGTCGCGTTACTAAAGAGAAAAGAGAGAGAGAGAAAAAAGGGCGAAAGAAGCGACTGGGAACGAATGCGCCGCCCAATAGGGACTAAGTACCAATTCTTGGTCATTGCTGCCAATTCGGCCAGCCCTGTCTGGCTTCCATTTCCACGCGGTTGAGAAATAAGACATCCGCGGTTTTAAAAGGAAAAAGGGCTGCGTGTAGGGTCGCGTGCGTCGTTATGGGGCCCAACATGGCCGAAACGTATCATCATGCAATTACGCCACGCTAAGAACGTAGCTGGTCGTCGCGTATACACCAGTGGACCGCCATAAACGCGCACGAAACGCGCCGGGTCTCTTTCCAGTAATAATCGATCCTCGATCCCCTGGACCGTGAAGTTCACCGTAGCTTCCACGGATTTTCGTAATTTCGTGAAATTACGATATCGAGATCGGTTGCTATATACGCGTCTTAGAGAATTCCTCTTTTATAGTGGGTTTTAAGTCGATTGTTTTGAAAGTTCGATGATTTTGTAGCGAAGAATTTTTGCCGACAATGGGTTTTCCTTCTGATTCAGCATCCGCGTAAGGGTGGCTTAAATTAGCAATAAAATTTACCGATATCCGGTAGTGATTAAATACGTTTAATAATGGCTGATATTTTACAAGGCTATGCATGATGGAAAATGACCCGCAATTAAATTGAAATTACACGTATACCTGTACCCAATTGCACATGAATGCTTTTGCGTAGGTACTCGTGTATCGTGTCCTGTCTGCAGACGTAGATTTTAACGTGTCGAAAGTTCAGATTGTCCGGTGGGCCATTGATCGCAGCCATAAAAAAAAGAAAAAGGAAAATTAAGGGGAAAATACTGCATTTTATCGAGTAACATTCTTACTTGGATTCATTTCTAATTTTAACAAGGATTTTCGCTAATTTTGCAAAAGAAAAAAAAAGAAATTATTCCCGACACATTCCCAGAATTTTTGTTCTTTGATTTATTGATAATAAACCAGAAGTAAATAATTAAAAGTATACCTAAGCTGTTCATTAGGTGAAATGCATTCTCTTCGATTATGCAGTATGAATACATAGGTATAGACACCGGAAAAAATTCCATTACTGTAGCTTATGTATACTTCCGCGTGTTGAACGAAGACTATAATCATTTTCTTCGAGCAAAACTGTGCGTAATATTTGGATCTTCTCTGAAATTGGAAAGTTAAATGTTTTTCTTACAATTTTGCAGATTTATGGCGCAATTAGTGGCTGTATCGTTCGTGATAATTTTGTTAATTAACGTTTGTTAATTTTTGCATGAAAGAGAACACAAAAAGCGTGCTATGTCGTCACCGCGTTTTTAAATATTTCTTTTCTTTTATATTTTCATTATATACTGATCATATTACACTTTTATAATATTCTTCATTATATTTTATATTCTTTACTGCATATAGAGGTTTTACATATAGGGGTTTTTTAAGTATTCAAAAGTTTACCAATATTTTGATATTTTTTACAATCACCATTGACCTGACTCACTTTCCTTATTTCAATCGAATTGTCACGCTGAAAGGTGATATCTTCACGATCTCATGGCCAACCTCTCGATATCGCAGTCATTGAATGATCCAAACCCATCGAAAGAAGAGAAAACTGCTTCGTTTCGTTGGCCAAAATGCTCTCGAAACTGGCAGCTCGCGAATGAAATTACAATGATTACCTCTCGCTTTCCGTCAGACACATTAACCGTAATAACGGCGGCATAAAGCGTCTATGTGTGTGGGCTGTCATTTAAAAGCATCAACGGAAGGCTAATTTCGTCGATATAAAAACGAAATTGCCCCTTTTCACGAAATCCTGATGAATTGCGCGATTAATATCGTTCAATTGTTAAAAAGGGTCGCGCCTTCAAATTTCGTTCCCCCGTCTATACTATTATCTTTTTACGTGTGACCGCCAATTACACGCTATCCTGAAAATTCAAGAAGCTATTTACTCGAACGCATCGCTATCCGTTTTATACAGACAATGAAATTTTCCAAAATTGACCGATCTATCCCGCCAAAAGTGGCTCTTCCTCTCATATACAATATATTATTTTCGCGTGTATTGTGCGATTAGAAACGTAATTAGCAAAAATATTGTTGTTTCTTTGTGATTTATGCATATCTTCAAAGGTATTATTTAGATTGGTATTACGATTAGTTAGGTAACGTGTTCTAAATTTATGCGATAAAAGAAGGAATGATTCGAGGTTCGAGCGTAAGAAAAATTGCATACTGCTGGACTAGATTACTCTAATTAATATCTGCAATAGAGTCGATTTGCAGTTCTACGTTCGCTTAACTTTCCCTTTCAAAGTACCGATTAAATGTTAGATTAATGTAGAACATAATAGCGACTTTGGAGTCGTAATTTCCAGTGTATTGAAATAAATACCCAGGCTCTGGATATTATTAACAACTTTACTACCAGCTTATTATTCGCATAATTACTGCGAGACAACAGACTTATAGAATTTATGGAAGACGAGCACTGATCACATCAAAAGTGCTACTACGAATAAATTTCGAGTTCTATTGAACTTGCTATCTGAAATAGCAAAAAATATATAATTTCTAAAAGATCCTCAAAGAACAGTGTTATTGAAATTCTACATGTGGAGCACTAAACTTTCAAGAATACGATACAAATTCTATTATGAAGAACGAAAGTGGCATCGTCACTAGTGCATCCGCTTAATGAGTTACCCATAGAGTCGCGACGCGCGAGTTGGCTCGCGGTAAATCGCGTGAAACCGGTGAGAAACGTCTCGTCACGTGTCCCAGGGGGACGCACGTTTCAGCTGTCTCGGATGAATCGAACAGAAACGAAGATGGTACTGAACGAGGAGGCTCGGGATCAGCGCGAAATTGAGATTTTATATCTCGAATAAAAGCACGGGTCCCGAGGCACGGCTCTCTATCTGTTAATGAAAGAAAGCGATCGGCTGTCTGTTAGCGACGACGTAGGCTGCAATTAAACCGTAATTAACCGGAGGCCGAATACAGGACGCGCGTGGAATATTTTTGCGTGCCGCGTTTTACGACGCTGCCGTGCCTTGACACCTTTATAATGACATTAAACTTAATAGGCCGGCACCCATTTTCCAGTCGCATACATTGTACGGACTTAATAAAGTCTCTCGAGCGTCCCCGCGTTCCACGTGACGATTCTTAATTAAAAATTTTAATTGAACCCGTCTCTTCGACACACCGTACCGCGTCAACTTTCGATGGTGACTGATTGGAAAATATGTCTCTCATGCCTCGCCGATTCGCGAGGTTCGTTTGTCGCCGCAAGGCGTATGGGCGAACGTTGTCTGTAAATCAATCGCGACATGATATTCTGACTCGTGACGATTGACGTCTTTGCCAAAGGCTTTGCAAAAGAGAGAAGTTTGCAAAGAAGTTTAAGAAGTTGAAAATTTAAATTTTATGCTTGAGTTATTGAGCTGTTGTTGGAATAAAGACCGAACTGTTGATACACGATTCTTTTGCCTTTTTGATACGTACATATGTCTCACACTTCTATATATATCTTCAAATAGCTTCTAACCGTATATTCGTGTCACAAAATTGTCTCGTCACTTCTAAACACAAAGCAAGCTGCGATCACCACGGTGAATTAAAGCAACAATGAGCGTGAATCGATTCGACGAAAATTCACAGTGAAGTTGCATCGCGAATCCCACAAGGTGGACGGTTGCACGTACTTTAACAGCACTTACGACGGATGTAATTTAGAAGTGAATTCGAGTTCCGTAATCACCAGGTTGCCGTGTACCAGGCGGACCGGTTGACTGCAGAACGCAACCCTCCATTTAGAGGGTAGTCTCTTGTTAAGTGAGAGTCAACGACGTCATTAGCGTTAGGAACGACATTCTGGCACCCGTGAGACCGCCACTTTCTGCCCAGAAAGGGGATGCACCGACGAATTTCCACGGTGACCGTGCACGAGAATTTCTTCTTCACGTTCGGTCGGGCTATCTCTGAACCGCCCGCCGCCTGATTTATAATGATAAATTACAGGCTCCAGGAAATTCCGCTGCGCTACTTAGTAGGTTCGAACTGAATTAAGCGATCGGCAGCTGCGTTCCATGGTTCCTGGTATTCATGATGATTTTAGGACATTTCGGGAGGAGCATGAACGAATTTTAGATTCTAGTTAATGACATCCAGAGGGTATTTAAATAAACATTAACGGTAGAGTCTGTTCTTTTTTAATGAAAGTGGGAAAAGTTAGAGTGGGAGAAATCACAATAATTTCAACTATATCTCAAAGTTTCGAGTGAAAACGTTTAGCAATTTTTCGCAATAAAGTTAATGTTGATTTTTATTAAGAATCAAACGTTATGTTATTTTGAACATACTATTTTAATTAAAATTATTTAAACATAGCATACTTAAATGTATGTTATACGTCTTGTCATCTAGCATCAATCGTTCAATGGAATAAAAGAAACAAGATTAAATACCTTTCCTATTTATCTCTTAATGTCACTTCTCTGCCATCCGAAATGATCTTTCCAAATCCACATTTATCAACGCTAAAACAATATACGCGAAACGAGGAAGAACCGGAAACACAGCAAACGCAATTTAAAACGCTCAGGAGTGGACTTCTTGTGGTTCAACGTCTAACGAGGGACATTTTAAACAAGAGCCGCTCGTCAGACAACTGGCTGGTTCGACGATTAATTTTAACAGCCATTCTATAATCCATCGTGTATGCAAACGGGTAGCGATATCTCAGATCTACCCAAAACATTAATATAAACTTCATTACTGCAGTGTTTAACGAACTGAAGGATCCTTGTACGTCGGATAATTTCTCCACCTTCCCGTACGGCTCGATCATCGAAACCATGTCGTAGCGAGACTTGAAGGGCCACCAGCGGGGGTATCGCAGGAAAACAGGGCTAATAAAGTAATTTAACCGGCGCGAGAGAGTGATAAAGTGCGTCGTCTGAAGGGGAAGATGGAACGAGTTTCAGCGAACAGGAAAAACGGGCCAAGAAGACGGCAGATGGAGAAAGAGAGAGGCAGAGGAGGGGAATAGGAAAGGAAGGAGGGGGGAGAGAAAGAGAGAAGCAGATAGGCGAAGAGTGGGAGCGCAGATGTGACGGAAAGGTTGCCCGGAAAATAGAAAAATGACAAGTCGAGGAATCAAATTTTAAAAAATTGAGAATTAAAAAAAATGTAAAAAGGGAGAGAATTATTGAGAGGAGAGAGGAGGGGGGGGGGAATTACACTAATACTTACATATGGGAGAGCATGATGCTACAGAAAATGTGTATTACGCTATGTAAAGGAGAAACCAGAGGGAAAAAATGTAGAAAATTAAAAATAAAAAATGGAGATGAAAGAAACGACGAACATTAGACAGGAAGAAAATGATTAGCACAGAAGGGGAGATGAAATTATAAGAGGAAACTTGAGTAATTTATTAGAAGATAAGAGAAAGATGTATGGGATAAAATTGCATAAAAAAATAGAGAGGAAGAAAGAAGACGAAGGAATAGGTACTTACATAGGGATGAAAGAAAAGACGAGAAAATCGGAGAAGGACAGAAAAGATAAAAAGAAGAAGAGGTGGACAAGGAACAAGATTATTAAGCTGTAAGGCGTTAACTGGCATAAGGCGTCGGTAGGTGGATACGTTGCTTGCGTGCCAGACTGACTGCATTTGCATCTAGACGCCATCAATCCTCCTGACGCCCGGTTACACTGCCCCTCTCCCGACCCCGCTAACCCTCTCAACAACCCCTCCAGACCTTCCCTTCATCCTTTTCTCTGCTCGACTCTCCGTGCCTCGACTTGGACGATCTTAAATTAAATATCCAGAGTAATAAGAGTGTTCGAGCGACGTATTGTGGCTGGTGCTCTTCAGGAACCCGTATGATTAAATGTATTTTTCTACATTTTGAGACTACGTTGCACTTAGTGTTTTTAATTTTTTTAAATAGTAAATATTTTCATTTCGAGAAATTTTTATCAGGAGTTATCCCATTCTTGACATAGCTAAATTTGAGAGTTTAATTCAGGCGATGTTGATTTTCCGAAATATTTACAAAAATCTTTGTTTTAAAGAAAAATATTAAAGACAAATTCAGATATAAATTTTTGTTACTATGAAATTGAATTTGAAATTTATGTTCAGAATTTTTCATTAAAATTTAATCGAATTTGAGTTACTTTCTTTTGAGGTTTCGTTAAAATCTTACTTTTCCTTTAATCGGGCGAACTTTCTCAACAATTAAATACCCATATATTATCTAAATAAGGATGTGCTTCACTGAAATCAATTAAATAATATGTATATATATATATATAACACCAGACACCGAAACGAAAGGAAACGGGTGCCAGGAAAAATTTATAGTCGCGAAATTCGGACGGTTCCTCGCGAGGAACAGTGTGATTTAATGCGTTCCATCGTCGATCGAAATCTTATCGACGATCGGGTGACAACTAATCCAGATGTGGAGCATATTGCGACACGCAACACCTTGTAACACATCGGTGAAGTCTCACGCGCTAAAGGAAGCTAATTAAAAAAGGACACTCCGGGAAAGACAGCGTTGTTACGAGAAACGAGACTATGCTCCATCGACAGGTGCGAGCCAGTTGTCTCAGAAAGAAACGTCAGTCGGCCCAGTTCAATTTACCATAATGCCTACCTTCAATTAAACGTTAAACATCTATAAGCAGGATATGAGTTATTGTATTTTAAATTATTACACATGATGGATAGTGTCTTTCGTATGTTTGTTTGGGATAAGGCCAGGTTGAATTCTGAAACAATTTCTTTCTTATACAAACCGTATGACAAGATAGAATGTATCATTAACCTGGTAATTTAATCAGGAAACATGCTATGAGTTAGCTTATTCACGCCTCCAAGAAATCAGAACGATGAATAGAAAAGATCAGAGAATAATTTCATAGACCATAAACCACGCAGGATTCATTCTATTTAGCAGGATTCTGTTGCATTTGGCATTAAAGCTATTAACGACAAAAGTAGAAAGCTTGTACCAAAAATATCAAAATGACAGGTATACGAATAAACATGTAACATAAAAAAAACTTTCATCCACAAATTCCTAAAAATGCACCGTCGTAAATTTACCAAATTTGTATAACAAAAATAACTCCTGTAGTTGTAGTGTTAACAGTTCTAATAACAGAGGCATAGAGTAACGACCCTAATAATGCCTAGAAAATTTAGTGATCACACAAACATGGTGGTAGCAATTTTCCGCGATTTTTGAAGCAGGAACTTGGATCGTGTTCCGTCGGGTAACGAAAGTAACAAAAGGAGGAACGAGAGAAAAATGACGGGACGGGAGTACGGAAAGGCACGAAAGGGAGAGCAAGAAGGGACGAGGTTGAAGAAAAAAGAAGAAAAATAAAGGCCGGCAGCGGTGCAGCAGCTCGTCGAACGAGGTACGAAGCCACGTAAAGGGTCTTCGCATAATATGGGTAGCCCCGGTATCGGCGGCCTGCTGGCCGATAAGGAGGTTTTCAGATACGATCTACAACCAGGCCGGTTAATTATATATTAATACCTTCGCGTGCAATCCTTGGCTACGTATAGCCAGCATTAAGAAGCCAGAGACCCTTCCGGGGGTGGTTGGTGCAGCGTAAATGCATGGGAAGAGGAAGCCACTTCTTCCAGAAGACCGGCGAGCAAAAAGCCAACTAGATAAGGAACTGACCAACGCTTTTGTGACTCTTGTTTTGTCACAGATATTCGGGAGACGTGGCATATATTGTTTTTACTAGGAAATTTATGCTGTTTCGAAGAATAAGAAAATAAGATGCAATTAGATGTGGAATTGTCTTTCTTTGAAACAATTTTTCCTAGTTAATTCTTAGTTGAAATAATTCATGTAAATGTAATGTAAATATACTGCAAATTACTTGGATTACTAAAAAATATATCACTGAATTAGGATTTAGGAATTATACAAGGTTTTTCAGAGATGACAAATTTTATTCATTATCGTAAAATTTTATTAATTATCCTAAATGTAGATGCAGGAAAACGTAAGTTTGAACTGAATTGAATCCCGGCTAAATCGCAAATTAAAATAGATTATAATTGAAAGATTCTAACAAATAGTTCTGATCAAGATTCGAAGAAAATAAGACGAAGCACAGTACACTTCGTTGAACTATAATATAAAATACTTGGAGAAACAATTTTCCAATCAACATCCTTCAAATATCTCAATAAAACCGTTATACACTACAATATAATAACCATTTCAAAAAACACTTCTCTAGCTCGTACCTATCAAGAACATGGAAAAAGTCAATCAATTTGCAGCTGGCCATTGTTCGATGAAACAGTCCGCCGAGCACAAGAGGCAACAAGAAAATCTTTCAGTTCTCTAACAAGGCTACAACAGCGATCCGTTTAACCTTTGATCGATCCGCGATTACGCGGCGATCGCTGGAGCGTTTTATTATTGCCGTTGGAAATTAGATTTTTAGATGAACTGGACGGATTAATATCGATTCGCGAAACCGTTTCGATCGTGGCTAGAATTCCGACGAAAATTACAGGAACCCACCGTGATGAATCGACGATATGGGCTCCGGGCTGTTTAACTCGAATATATGGAGTGCTAATTTAAAAAATCATAATTAACATGTTCGATGCGTTTTCCGAGATCACGCGATAAATTGCGCCGCTCGTGAGATCATTTTAATTATAGGCCAGTGTAATCTAATGGAAATAGAATTATCGCGCTTCTTTATTTTTTTCACTTCTCTCGTTTTTCCCCTGTTCGAGCAGCTGATACGCGCTACGCCGCGGATAATTGTTATACTTCTTATACAGTGAAAAATTGTTTACCAGGTATACAGACGAGGAGAGAAGATGAACGAAGCTTCTTTGTGTTACTGAATAACCATTTTCTTGATGTGCGTGGATTCGAAGGCTGGTATTATGTGCACGATATGATTAAAGTTTCATCGTACGAGATGGCTAACTTTTATTATTTCGCTTTTGCAGTCTTCCTTTTTATCTCACACATACACGGGTTAAAATCCTTTAATTATAGCCAGCGGTTATTAAGAATCTGATTTAACACGCGTGTTTTAATCCCGTAACAAGGTATTCAATATTCTCTATTGCCACTTTTAACGCGATTGCAGGAAATCAAGCCTTTAAAAATAGAAGAATGTTTCTTTTTCAAAATTGCTAGACATTCGTATGTCTATGTAGGCAGTTAGGTATATGAACGTTTCTGCGATTTGGTACCATAGTTAAGTGCAGTATAATAAAAGGAATCGATATCATGCTCGTGATAAATACCATATAAAAATAAAACAGACCCTGCTGCTTCATTGCGCGATTTAACTCCAAGATTACCCGTAGCGAAATAACCACATCGATGGAACAAAACGGAAGCAAGATCGATATCTCCAATTAAAATTATTCTCGGAAGGAGACTGTATAATTTTTCAGGTTCGCGATTCTTCAACGAGATCACTTAAGAAACTGTGTATTTCCCGCAAGCAAAACAATGCCCGATTACTGGACTTCCTCAATTTACGCAACGTTGATGCGAAATCACGCAGACGGTCTCGTGTATCGATTACAGACCCTATAATATCGGACGACAATTATTACATAACAATTCGAGTGCAAATTTCCATACTCGCAGAAATTGCGATGGATCCGATCGCAAGCGTTTCAATTAAACCGACGATATGTTCCACACCGGATGGCACACGCACGCGTATCGATACGTAATTGTGGTATGGATGCTTGGAACAGACTCTTGCGAGCCATAATTTACAAAAATTGAAGAAGCAACGAGGAGATCGATGTTCATCATCGTCGTGATAAACAGAAGAAAAAGACGAGGAGGCGACTGAAAAAGAAAAGGAATAGGGATAAAAAGGAAAAAATGGAAGGGCAGTAGGACGTTGAACGTCGTAAATCGTCGTAAATCAATAAAGAACGCGCGTTCAGCCCTGTTGAAATTTTACCGGAGACACGATGTCGGCTAATTAAAATATTTCCTGTGGATTCGCGTCGCATTGCCGACAAACTGTAACGGTTAACGCCAATTAAATTGGCCTGACGGTTTTTAGATCGAATTTCGATATGGACAAACACCGGCTCGTGGACGAGTGATCTTTGATTATTCGAAGCGGAAGCTTCCGGTTGCTTGTCGAACGCGATGGGACAAAGCGCTCTTAGGAAATTCTCAACGCTGCAGTGAGTAATTTGTGGTTATTATCAGAACCGGGATAATATATGCTGCTTATAAAGTGTTATGCTATTAAACAGGTAAAAATTGGTTTTGCTATAATTACAATCCCAGGTACTTTGGAAGCAGGAAAGTTTTTATTCCGAGAATATTTAGTAATACCATGTGTAATAGAAATACAGATATTTGCATATTAAAGTGAAAATTATTTAAATGTTCGCGGATATAATTAGAAACAAGTAAATCTAGTTCTGATGTTGAATTCCTAATTTTTCGAGTAATGGTACGAGAAATAAATTATGGTCGAGCACAGACATTCTAACGTAAAAAATGCAGTGAGAAACGTGTATTGGTATAGTATAAGGAAATGATTTTCAACAAATTTCTTTTTTTCTTCTTCATTTTTCTTTGTCATAAACCAAACACGTTTGTATCTTAGAAAAGAAAACTTAGAATCTATATTCGTACGACCCGTATCCATCACAACGAAAAGTACAATACGATGCAAAGTTTGCCGATTTACATAATCTAACAAAAAAACTTCGAATCTACAAATAATATATAATACCTAAAAATGTAAAAAATCTCGACTCTCTTTCAAGATTCTCATTCTTAAATTTCGATGCCCATTTTAAATTTTCATTTAAATTTTCATCGCCAAAAGGAACACGAGAAAGCAAATTCTCATTAAAGGTGCAAATTGAATAAAGCCAAGTTCTCGGTAATGTAGTGATTATAATTACACAGATTCTTCTCTGATTAATCTACTTACGACTGTATCTCGACGAATCTCATTCTGCTGATTCGTCTATGAAATGTTAAATAAACGTCGGAAAATTATTTTTTTCTTGAGAGACAACGTGCTCTCAGGGGGTCTACGATCGATCAAAGGATTCGATAATCTCGATGGTAGAGGAAGCCAAGAAATTATATCCTGCTGTGCATATCCTTAATAAACGACGGATAGAGGAACATTGTACATATCCTGCGTAATGATAGCAGACCATCATGTAAACAAATTAAGAAGCACCAACGTCCGTACGGTGGATCACGATAAGTAGCTCGATGCGCATGTTAAGTTTATCTGGATCGAGATCTCGATCTTTGGTTAATATTGAAATCCTATCCCACCGGGGGGCGCGTTTCTCTCTTCTTCTATCTTCTCACGTAACTTTCTCGCTTCGTCTGGCCTCCGATTCCACCGTTTTTCTTCGCCAACGGAACCGAAGAATCGCTCGATTCGAACGTGACTAGAAGGAGTCGTCTTACGGCGATTTTATCACGACGAATCGTCAAGATTTCGCGTTTATGCGCTTCTACAATCAGATCTGTTTTAGCGCAACGATAATTAACGTTACGTGATGTCAATGCAAACGAACGTGCATGGCTGCCAGCCAGAGTTGTATTTACGGACTCGGAGCAAATGATGCTATGAAATTGTCTGATTTAATTGCTGGAGTAATGGTCGTGGCTGGAGATCGGCGAGGTTTTATTCAAATGGTGATTTGATTGATCAATTACTATGACCAAATGTTGGCAATTTGATCGATCAAACTTGAATAGCTTGTACTTGAAAGATCGGCAAATGTAAGTTATTTGATGAACACGCGTATAATCGAACGAACAAAACATCAATTACATAAAATTTCTAAAACTTATCTATAAAAAAGCGGGACGGGGGATGTGAATATTAATTACCAAATAATTTTTACAGATAGGACGAGAAATAGGAATATTCCGAGCAATACATTTACTAAAAGATAGATAGAGGTAATAAAGATGTCGCAATATAAAATGGAATTAATTCGAGCGTATTTTAATTATCCAACTAATTCGTGCATAATACGATAAAGCTCAAATTACGAATGATTGCTCCGAAGATATCGATTTATATGAAATTAATTCGAGAATGTTTTAATTAGTAAAACAGTTTTTTCCACAAGATCACGAAACCGCCAATACCTATTCGAGAATGTTAAAAACGGCAAGAGTAGAAAGCCGATAGAAACGTATGGTCAATTTGCATGCTAATGACACATAAGTAAGTACGTGATAAACATTTCTTTGCTGACCAACAAATTCTTTCGAAACTACAGCATCCGCGAGACACGAGGGCAATCTATAAAAAAATAAATAAATTACACTCAATCATAAAACGCAACGATAAACTATCTGAAATAAAATATCTTTAAAACAATTTTGCAAGTTCAGTATTAAAATTGTACAATCTGAATGTTATCGTTGAATAAAGTGAAAATGTGTGGCAAGCAACTTTACTACGTGCCAAAGCACTTTATCACCCTCTATTGAGCTTATAATTAATAATTCGATAGAGGCGAGCTTATCAACGAATCCCTACTTACACTCAACAACGAGCGATCGTGAAAAGCTCCGAAGAAAAATGGGAATTCGCGTGCCACGGCTATAGTTAGCCACCGCTATTCTCTCGCCACCCTAATTACTAACCATGGGTTGTTACCCCATGGCGTGTCATTTGCCCGGCAATATCGTATCAACGTCTTCGCGTGCGATCTCTGCGAGCCCGTTGCAGTCGATTGTTTTAAAGTGTCGATCGTGGCTGAATATCTTCATCGTCGAGATCAGTGCGATCTTCGTGATGATTATTCGAATCGTACAACTGCTATTCTTCGATTTTACGTACCATTATTACACAATCCTGTACATTGATCTTGTGGGTTACGAAAAGAGAGAGAGAGAGGTTACTAAATATCGAGTTCATATACATATTCGTAATTTCAAAATACACCAGTTAATTAGATGCAAGGTACAGTAATTAATTATTTTTAGAGAGCTACGTTTCGAATAAATTTCGCACTAGCGCTCACAAATTTTAAACTTTGAAAGCTGTTGGAAATTTCTAAATTTCCCCAAAATTTAATATTTCAATATCCATCTAAATCATCGATACCTAATTTCTCTAGAAATGTAAGCGCTACATTTTGAATAAATTTCAATTTCCCAAAAGCGTAAGTTACAAGATATTTCTTTGCTTTGAATGAACAATTATCAATATCATTAGTAACAAAAGAAAAAAAAAAAGGAAAAAATCGCCAAAATAACCAATTCCACGTATCCAAAATTAATTTTCCCGAGAGCAGAGTTCACTCCGCGATCACGATCTTCTTGACAACAAAACTCTAAGTAGACTGTCCACTCTCTCCCGCCAGCATCGTTAGCACGTTATCCTACGCTAACGATGAATTACGCGAATCCTCGAGAGCAACAGCGACAAACCTCAGGCGAAGGACCTCAGAGAGAATAACTCCTGGCAGATTATATTTCACCGGTCCGACGGAACTCGTAACGACCGATGAAATACGTAGCGTGTACGGGAGACTGGAACTTGGGCTTCGATTAATTCAAGCAGCCCAATAAATTCGCGTTTTTACGGTACTTGCTGCCAGCCGAATTAACATTTTCACCGGCTTGATACAATCTATTAGACAATCGACGACAAACGACCGGTCTAACGGCGGATTAATGCGTTGACCGCGCGAAACGATTCACGTATCTCGGAAGACGACGTCTTATTAAGATACCGCGTTGCAGATTATTAAGATTCAGCTTATTTTCCAGCTTGATTACGTTAATATCAGTAGTTAAATCGTCGTTCTTAAGCATTATAGGTTCCGATCATTTTTTCTTTTCTTCTTTTAATATAATGATAGTGGAAAGATGGAGATTCACCGTGGAGATAGTTCAAAGGATTATTAGATAGTCGATGGACGTGTGATTTCGTTGCTTTCGTTTATGGAGGGAGAAATGATAATTCAGTGGCAATAAAGTTTAACTACGAAAAATGGATGAATATTATGAGCGGATAGAATTTATTAGTTTTTTGGTATGGTAGAATTACGTATTGGTTCTAGTTTCTCTTAAAGTGGAAAAAATTCCGGTTGTTTATATAATACAGTAGGAAGGAGTAAAGTGACCAATTGACGAAGATTAAAATTTCTGCTGAGACTGTAGTTTTATTCTATTCCGGTACAGATAAATTTATGTCGGTAATTTAAATCAATTTTCTCTTCGTGTTCCTGGTCAAACCTTTCATGGAGCAAGTCCTGTCAATTTTTGCACTCCTTTTTGCCTATAACTTTAACGAGTGAGGTTCATATAACAAAAGGGATGATAATAAAAGTCGTCATAGCCAATCGCGAAGCAATAAGATTTTCTTCTTTAAAAAAGGAGTTCGTCAGAAGTCAACCACGTCGATTAAATACAATAGAACGAATAAATGCTAAATATCGACACAAAGTATCATTATAAAGTGTGATTATAAAAATCCTTCGATTTGGTATCTCATAAATTACTTTAACTTCAGAAAAATATTTCCGGAAAATTTAGAAATCAATGAAATCATAAAAACACAATTTTTCTTCCTTTTATAACCAACGATCTCTTAAGTAGAATATTAAAAATCAATAAAGTCATAAAAACACAATGTCTCCTCTTTTTTAAATAAGTAATTTCATTATTGCTAATACGATTCGCAACAATGGCCTCACTGTTCGCGCAATCTTCCACTATTCTTGCACCACTATCGCCGCCATTCCCGCTCAATCTAATCGTCGCGAGCATTTTAATTTAATTACCAGAAAAACATTGTTCTTCTGCCGGCTGAGAGGCGCTTTGATAGCGCGTGCAACGAAGTTGATAAATCCAAGGAAATCGGAATTTAATAACTAATTGCACGTAGCGAGTTACGAGGATAGCGTTTCGCCTACTTGCTCGCATGATTTAGACACGTCTTGATAAATGATTGGTGATTCACATCCGCTCACCGACACCGCGATAAACAGCGGCCAGTATTAAATTTCGCGTACGTTCAATATAATGATGCGGAAATTGCACGATTAAATAATTGGAAAAATGCTCGACGACAAATAAATTTATCGAACACAAAAGGAGTTTCCACAGCGGTAATCCGGCGATTTTCGTACGATATACACGAGTGACTTGAATGATGGATAAGGAAGGCGCGGGAGAAAACAAAGGCGGATCGAAGAATTTCGCGTTAGGTAATTTGTTGAGTATGATTATCGGTTGTTGACGGTTTGTCAGTTTAATTCTGAGTTCGTGGTACCCTTTGTTTGGTATTTAAGTTTGCATGATACACTTCATCGTAAACTAGACGCAGATCAGTTCAGCGTTCTTGCGTTATTACCGTATGTTGCAACGTTTGGGCTACCTCTTCGTCTTTTCTTCGTGTTTCATTATGAAACAATGTTGCTTTTAGCTATTACTATAAGTTCACGATGATGAAGATAGTAGATCTATGAATTCGTTCCTCCCTTTTACTTATGCTGTATCATTCTAAACGTAAAACGATCTATAAAATTTCCGATCAGAGTTCGAACGAGATAGCCAATAAAATCAGCATCGCGAGAGAAATTTGAAACGGTCATCGGTAAAACTCTGGAAATTCAATTTATTGTAAACGTGAAATGTCGTGGCGGTAATTCACAACGTCTACGTCCATGTTGGGCAAGCTAGAGGAGTCAGGAGATCCGTCATAAATTTCGTGCTATTAAGTTGCATGCGAGCGCACCGCAATCATGCCGCGGTACTACGATTTTGCCACTGTACTGCAATTTAAACGTCATACCACAATTACGATCAAGAAACGTTTCAGCCTTTAAAGGCTTCTTTCGAGCAGCCGCGGACTTTCTCGCAATACATCAGAGCCAGAGTTTCTCGTGAGCGAAACAATTCCAGAAGCGGCCTGAACGCCGTTCCCCCGGCTTGATATCTTTATCAATGTTGCAACTCTGTGGGTAGACTTCGCAGAAACGATCATTAACACCGGCAAAATAGACCGTGTGCTTTACATTTAATTTAGATTTATGGAAAATGCTCGCGTCGGCGAGACTGTCAGAAATTAAAGGGCCGGGCAATTAGGAACTTCGATGCCCCGAGGAATAATGGAGCTTAATTTCTTTCAGATCTCCTGCACTCCAAGCTGGGGAGAGTGAGGTTTTTGACACCGAGGTTCAAAGACTTTCAACATTTTCAAATCACAGAAAGAGTGCACACTGAGTTCCACACGCAAACTTAATTCTTATTGTTCGTGTCCACTTTATTGCAGAAGTGAAATTCCTCACGGCTATGATTATAACTTTTTGAGATGGAAAGATAGGAAAGAATAAATATTTTACAAAATTTCTCGATGGCAATTTTTTTTTTAATCCATCGACAAAGGACTAATCATTTACTTAACTTTTATTTAATTGATCTTAATAATCTAATCTTTACTCAATTTATTTATTTAATCTAACCAGTAATAATAAATTTATTCGATGAAGCATTTAAAATTTATGGCTAAGCAAATTTAGCGAATTACGAATGAATTGCTTAACTCGATGTTTCACTAATCCTGCTTTACTCTATTACACATTTTTTCCGACAATATGCATAAATATTTGCATGAAACCAGATTTTTCAAAATTTGTCAGTGATGATATTTCAATTCCCTAAACCATTTAAAAGCGTATATCACCGATGAATGCTCTATCTTTCTCTTCGAACGACGCTAGTCATAGGAACGTCGAAACGAGGCAATCGATATATCAAAAATCAGTGCGGAACGTCTCGAATCGGTTAAAAATAAATCAAAGCTGGGGGCACTATCATTGCCGCCTCGTGCAGCGAAAAGCAACCGTCAATTTCCCCGAGGAAATTGATCTCTTCCCGTTTGCAGTGATAATCTAGCGCCCGTGGAATCACACGTTTCGTCCGTACAATCGTTGGCCCGGTTTTTATCGGCGCTGTCATTAAAAACAATATACGAGGCCAATGCCGCGAAACAAATCGCTGTAATGATCGCTACGCCGGTCGAATATACGTGGCCAACGATCGGGGAACCGCGTGTCTTTCGCGATTTCTTCCGTAAACCGGTCCGACGTGCAGCCGACAATTTCCTTTTTTACCATCAACGGTCGCTAAGTTGTCCGTGTACAGGGAAAATCGAGGATTCTTCGGTTTCTTCTTAGGTTAACGGAAGAATCTGGGGCACGAGTTCCTTTTGGTATGGTCGAAACGACGTTCTGCAAGATACTAATCCGTAGAAGGGACGTGGGAAGCGCGGGGGTTGAGGTGGAGTCTTGGTAAAGTTACAGAGAAGCTAGTCAGAAAGTAATAAAAGGGAGATCCTTATCATCAGAGACAATTAGCGAGGCATATAAATACATGGCGTATTTATAGTTTGTCGGCCGTATCTTTCTCACTGCTTCTTCGACGATCCCTCGCCTTCCCACTCTCTCTCTCTCTCTCTCTCCCTCTCTCTCTCTCTCTCCCTCTCTCTCTCTCTCTCTCTTTGTTATTCTCTCTAATAATACCGGCTATTTAATCGACGTTACTTTTGTCTCGCTGGACGTACGACAACGAGTGAAAAACAGTCGATTAAATTGTCGGATAATCGCTATTTTAGGTCTGTATCGGGATCGCTATTTTATGATTAGACTCATGGTAAAATGTAAGACTTTTAGCCTGCTTAGTTTGGATTATTGGAATCGAAAATGATTCTAACTCCTTGCGTGATCAATAAATTGACTTAAAGCATGCAACAGCGAATTGTTCTTTTAATTTTTACTTGAAATTGTAAGTAGTAGTAGGAAAGTAGTAAACAATAATCTAAATTATGTTTGTGTTAACTTAACGACTTTGAAATTTATGATTAGAACAAAAGTGGTTCGAGTCAGCGTTTTGCTGACAATTATTAATTCGACAAGAATCGCTGATAAGCACTTGCGTAACATGCTGATATCGTTAATCGAACAGTTAAAAGCGACAGTCGATGTATCTGGTGATTCCAGTTTCAGAACAACATCCGGAGCCATAAGTTTTTATCTTATCTTCGAGAGAGATATAAAGCTTTTAGATCCTGCGTGTAATACCCACTCCGTTAATTTAATATTCGTGTATTCTACCCCAAAATCCTTTTCCAGCCATCGAACGCGAGATTCTGTAATAAAAGAATCGACTATTGATGCGCTTTTTAATAAAGCACTGATATTAAATCGCAAGCAGTTATCTTGCACGATAACTGAATAACAAGAATAAAACATGTAAATTAAACATATTAATACATAATTCAAAGGAAATCGATAACAAGAAGTAAACAACATGTTTCGCAATATTACAAATCTATATCTGTTTTAAGTTTTAAAGAACAAGAGAAAAACGCAAGCTATTACTCAAGACGTCAACCAATTCTTTTAATTAGTATGCTGATTCAGTAAAAAATAATCTGAAAAATAATCGAAACACTTTTCATGACACAGCAATCGTTAAGAATAATCGTTATACCAATTTAGAAAATACTATAGGAAAGCTACATACAAGAAGTAATAGATCCGCTAAAATTGTACGGAAGTTACAATCGATGACCAATTAGAGAACCATAGAAGTCGAAGGACGATTGAAATTCAATCGCGAGTCAACATTTCCCAAAGCAATTGAAACTAGACAAATTTACATAAAAAAATTTGCCGTCCCGAGTTTCTAAGACGAACTATCGTACGATTATCGCAAATGTTATAAGACAACGTATGTTGTCTCCGACAGTTCTCGATTACATATTTAATACAGTTAAATATTTTAAAATATATCCTACAATTCATGTCGTTCGCTTAGCACGCATATCTTATTAAAAAATTGCAAAAGTTCTCGCATATATAAAATTTTACGATATATAAATAGATCGTAAAAAACTTATTCGTTACCATATACCGTGATAAAAATTCGTTCAGCATCAGTGAACGTGTTAATGACACAGGGGTATGGCGACTACCTTTTACACTTACTCCGGCGACTTTCAATTTCATGGAAGCGATGAAATTACTTGCTACAAGTGTGTTACGCCGACCAAAGACATCTGCCCGAGTGCCAAACTTCAAAGGTACCCATACACTATACTATATACAAACCGCCGCTTAATATATAATGCATTTTTCGTGATCCTCTTTAAACCATCCCATACAACACGATCCACGAAATGACCGCAAGAAAAATCATTAAAGAAGACTCGGTCGCGTGCAACGAGCTCGTCGTTGGCGAGTATCAGGGCTGGTAACGTGCGAGAGACTCACCTCGTCCAGCTTGAAGAATCCGAGAGCGGACGAAGGCCGAGGACGATTCAATTTGTCGGTCGCGGCGCGAGCGTTTCTGGGGGCCCGTGGCGAGATTCACAGCGTGGCACGCAAGCCACGCTCGAAAATTAGCTCGTGACCGAGCCACGCCGTTAGCATTAGTAGTAGTAACACCGTTGGCTGGTGTTATTGCCGATACCAGAGGAACGCGAGAAGCGGAGGATGGTGATCCGCACGAGTGGAAGAAGAAAAGCGAGACGAACCGAGAGGAATGAGAGAAAAGAGGACGGGATAGAGAGAGAAGAAGGAGGAAAGGGATAGACAGTCAGGGGTGAAAGGGATCCCATTGGAGATGGAAGAGGGGGCGAAAGAAAGAAAGAAGTTTTGAAAAGGGACTAACGACCGGCAGTTAACGACGGCTCTGAAATTGCTGGTTGCCCGCTGCATCTTCCACGGCCGACCTGGCCGAGAATTATTAAACTGTAGTTTAGTTTAAATTAAGTTATTACCCGGAGCCGTCCTCGTTTTGTTTGTCCCTTTTCTACACGACTATGACCCCAAGACACCCTCTCACCCCACCCTAGCCGATGGGGGAGGGAACCCGCCGCCGATTTCCAGCTTCTTCCCTGGCGTTTTTCTCAACCGAGTCGACGGGGATCGAACCTTCTCTCTATCGTCGAGCCTGGGTTAAAGCTATTATCGCTTTTCCATTTCAACTTTCTTGCCTCGAATCCTGGGAGAATTTCCGACGAATACCTGAGAAATTCGTAACGATATTGGGATAAGAGCGTGTATGTTTTCTTGACTCGTAACTAGGATAACGATCGATTTGTTAGCAAGTTTTACGGGAGTATTTTCCAAATTACGACAGAAGTAAAAATTACCGATGCGCACAATGTCTCAAGACGGGTATTTTCTATAGTAGCGCAAAAATGAAATATGCTAGGGTGTGATAGACTTCACTTTACCAGACACGGGTTAAACATATGGAAAAAGAATTTATTTTACGCGTTGATCGAGTTTCATTTCTGTTTTTGTGCTTTTTGTTTTACATGAAGTAGTTAGGTACTTGCTAGGGTTTGGTTTTGGAATCTAATACGTGGAAGGAATGACGCTTCTTATTTCGTGGCATCCAAATGACTTCGGCTTCTTTTCAGAAGCGGTCGCGTTATCGTGGGGCATCCTGTCATTATTTTACGATTAGACTGAACGAACGAACTAGCATTAAGCGGGTTGACACAAAAACCACTGATTTGTCGAGTTGGATGAAAGCAGTGGGTAAGATGAATCGATGGGATCGCGGTAGATATAAAAAAATAATCTTGGAATTAACGATCCTCCGTTGAGATCGCTTACGGAAGCTCGAATAAATCACATTATCAACATGTCTTTGCGTTACGTCTCAATCTGTGGATGAAAAGATCCATCATCGTAGACACGTAACGTTTTACAAGCTAATACTGTAACGCAATAACAGATCTTTGCGCGTGTATGAATTCCTTTTTTAATTACATCGAGAAGATATAGTAGCAACACCTGATTCTTTAAAAATACGTTGTCGTGGTTTTCCAAAACTACCCTTAGTCACAATCAAGAATACTATACCAAATTAAATGATTTAAAGAAAAGTTCACAGACGTGAACAAAAACTAAAATCGCAACAAAAACGCAAAAATTAAAATCCACAGTCCGTCGAATATAAAAGACCGATGAATACTAAAAACGAAGCGAAGGAGAAACACGACGTCATCAATCATCGATCACACATGCAATTCCACGGACAGAAATTAACGCGATATAGATCGGAACGAACGCGTTCCCGCTTTCATCGTCGCGGAGGACTTCATCCGAGCCGGCCGGGCATCGCTCGGGTGTCGCGAACCGGTCATTATTCACGCGTTTCCACGTAATCTGTACCGAGTAGATCGTGCAATTTCCACGAACGTAGTCGCGGATCGAGCGATCAAGACGGATCGCCGCGATTTAGAAGCCGAGCTTCGGGGAGCAAACACCGGATAGGCGTGTACCGACGCGACGGCAAAAGGCCAACGATTTCTCGCCGGTGCTCTAACGATCGTCTGAAGAACTTGAACGATCGTGTAAAGCGTACGCACGCGACTATGCGAGCATCCTATCGCGGGACAATTATGTAAACTAGAGTTTTCTTCGGCGTCTGGGATACGTGGCCAGGAAAATTGTCGCTGCTCCACGTCCACAGGCGAAAACGTTCGTTAGAAGCTAGAGGCTTACACGTCGCCGTGCGTGTAATTAATCACGACGTTTGAGACGTTCGATCGAGATTCGAAGCAGAACAACTTTGATAGATAGGATTCTCAACTTTGATTTTCTTCGAATAATACGAACAATGAGATTTATTGTGATTGTTCGATCGGAGATTTATGTAGAAGGTGATACTGGGTTTTTAGAAGTAATCTAAGGTCTACTCCTGTGTCCCGAATTTGAGTCAAATTGATCAGTTTCGCTCTTTTAAAAAGATTTTAATTTCAGTAGTGAATTATACGATCTGATCTTTAGTTTCATTTTTGAGAAATTATGTAACTATACTTAACACGGTTGGCTGGTTTAGATCTTGTGTAGCTCATTTAACCCTTAGTATACTATGGGGATGGATTCACTGACATTTCATATCACGTATGATCTCTAAAAGTTCTCTTGTCTGTTTATCGCCATGTTAGATTTTATACTAGAATGATTAAAGCGTATATTTTGTAAAGATCACGAATTTCTAAACACTGATTTTTTCGCCACAATTTAAAAGAACAGAGTTGACTGGTGTAGTTTCTGTATGGCTCATTTAACCATTAGTAGGTTACAAGATATGACAATATTATAGATAAAAAGGCATTACAATACCAAATATGATCTCTAAAAGTCCTCTTGTTTGTTTATGATTGTGTTAGATTTTATACCAGAATAATTAAAGTAAATATTCTGTGAAGATCACGAATTTCTAGACACAGATTCTTCCACCACGACAATCTAGGAGAACAAATTTAAATACAGTCCAATTAAGAACACCCAAGCATGAACAGTTTCGAGGTTTAAACAGGTAAACCTAAATGTGTTTGTCCAAAACCCAAAACTGACATACCGGAGCGAATTAAACTCAAGTTTCGAGCAATGAACAACTAACTTTAGCGTCCGCCACGTCGCAACTTTGGTCTTTCGCAGTAACCTGGACCAATTCACCGATTGCAGACACTCAAAGCTATTATAGGTCTTGCCAGTAGAATTATCTCACGCAGAAATGTATACGAAGCCACGGAGTGACGGATTATTTTTTCTCTCGTTTTCTTTCGATTTGCCACTTTCTCGCCGGTTTATCTGGATTTTATCCCCGAGCGGAATATTAATTAAGCCACTGTCACTGATCAACGCATCGACGATCCTCCGAACGTTAATTTCCTATAATGTATTTGCTGTAATTAGCCGCCGCTCCGGGGCGGTGCTAATAAAGAGGAAATTATTGGATTCCATCGGTCGATTCAGATAAATGCTTTCGCGATCGCTTCATTAAACGCCGTACCGCGTCGACTTCTGTTCAATTGTTATCTCTAACCGAAGTTTAGTTGCAAGAAGTAACTTTTTACGGTGAAGCTTGTTTCTTACGCTACGTTTCTTCGCTTTATTTCTTGTCATTCGCTGAAGATTGGAGGAATGCAATATTGGCAAAGTGTAACATCAAAACTGGAAGATGATGATGATCATTAATCAGCGAACGAGTTTAGCGACGCGGATTTAATTAAAGTTACAACAGGATACGCGCTATGCATCGTGGCTTGTCGCGAGATTAAGTAAATAGAAACAATTTGCGCAATTTTCCGCACGTTCTATTTCGTGGCTTGTTGAATAGCGACGATTAGATAGTACGGTTTAAATAGATTAGGCGTGAGGGTCGAGTGTGGGAACGTTGATTTAGAATCGTGGTTTCTAAATACGATTCAGATCTATTATTACACAGAGTTAATGATTTTGAATACATTTATTCCCGATACATTCGGGACCACAGGAATTTTTTAATTGAAGTGAAAATCAACGACGAGAGAAAAGTGGAAAGAAAAAATGTAGAAAGAAGTAGATACGCGACATAGATCGCTTACATAATCGATGCAACATTGTAGTAAATAAGCAAAAATATCACCAATCTATCTGCAGAAGCTATAAATTTCCGATTACGAAAATGGATAGATCTTTAAATAGAAGAATCGAAAACTTAATGTCAACAACGTGATAACGCTCGTAGAATCATGATCAAAGAACATAGTTTTACCTGATCGATGTTGCTTCTAAAGGGATGAACAACTCTTATAATTATAGACTGGAAGGTAAATTTAAGAGAAGGCCGGGAATACACGAAACTATTCCGAAGCTCGGCAGGAAAATAATATATATAAAAATAAATTTACGTGTATCAAACAGTGGCCCATCAGAAAGCAGACTTCCAATTACAATTCCACGAAAACCGATCAATTTCCTCAAGCTATCCTTATTACTAAAATAACTCAATAACTCCCGAGCGTGGACTATAATCAGTTCACAATAATTACTCGTCGTGAACAGTCCCTCGGAATTAATTGCTCGTAGGAGATCGAATACAAAATTTCACGTAATTTCCCAACAAGAAATCGACTAAAGCAAGGACGATAAAACGGCGGCGCAACAATAAAACCACCGACGATTATCGACGGCTGAACTTCGATTACTCCCTCGTCTAATTAAATGTCGATGGGATCCGGCATTCCCGATAATTTACCAGTTTCTTGTCAGTTACTTTCTAGTCTATTATATCATTTTATCAATTACACACAAATTAAACGTCTAAAAAGATACCTTACATTCGACGTCTACGGAAGGAAGTACCGTAAAAATGTAATTTATACTACATTGACTGAAATTACGACACTGTTTGCCAATCTTTTACGAGTACCACATATTCTCTGATTTTTTTAATACTCCCTCCGATACTTTCCCTTTAATGTTCCAATTTTTCTTTTTTTTTTTTTTATTTTAATACGCTTTCCGACCGTTTTCAGACCGCATCGATGGCTATTTACAAGATGCTGGTTCCTAGAGATCATTCGAAATTGATTGCGATGGCCAATAAATTCAGTGAAAACGAGGCTCGGCGAGACGTTCAAAGATACGAGGGAAGAAAGAGGAGAGGAGAGGAAATAAGACAACTTCGCGGAGCAGATCTCTCACGGCTGTCAGGCGTGACACGTTTATCTTAAACAGCGTTACGTTCAACACTCGCGGAACTCATTAGTTAGGTTGCGCACATGCAGTTCGCGTTACGTGCGCTTGCCTACGCTGGTTGGCCCATTAGCGAAATTAGAAAGAGAAGTATTTTAACCGCGCCGCGTGCTATGAAAACGCTCGAAAGACTTACAAGTATCACTTAAGCGGCCCCCTATCGTCCTTTTTTTCCTAATTTTCGCGCTGAATTATTTTTGGACGATTGTTTTCATGACCGCAGTAAGTTGTGTCAGTACATCGTGGCGAAATGTACTTTATTTCGCTCGTTATTACATTTTTATTACATAATTTAGAATGTATTGTAATAATATAATTATTACATAATTAAGCTAATAATTGGAGAAAATTTGTTTCACACCTGTTTACTATTGCATCATTTTATGAGGCGGCCTTCTTCAAAATTTGAATCTGAAATAACCAAAGTCGTTACCCTTTCAGAAGATAATTGCAAGCTACCTAATTTAATTTTGCGATTTTGCGAGGAGTACAGAAAGTATATAGATGGCAAGTAATATAACAGGACAAGAACTATAAGATACTATTTCACTGATTAATAGATTGTTCATGTTCACAGCATGACACTATATATGTATTTAGGCAATGAAATACGACGATAAGGAAAACTTTTTCAGACACAAATTGATAATATTAAGTCTATGACGCAAAAACCACGGAAATTTACGAGCAAAAAAGATTCTGCATCGCGGTAAAGAAAAGAATTACCAAGCATTTGCGCGTGCAGGACTCAGAATATCGCTTGGACGCTAACAACAAAATTACCTCTGAAAAAAGGAAACAGTTTGCTTCTGAAGCTATATGACGCTCGTAAATCTATGATGATTCGAGCACCGTTTTCTAAAACGACGACTCATCTGCCACCAATAAATAAGGCAGAAATCGTATGAGCGAAGACATGGTTTCAAGATCGTCGTGGTTTTACGCGAGATTTCACGAAACGGACAGAAAAAGTTGCGCCCAAAGTCGGACAGGGATGGAGTTAAGTGGCGCTCCCTTCGAGGCATAAACAAGCGTTAGGGACATGAATGGGATCACGTAAAAAACAGATTTCCACCCTCGATCTCGTACACGAAACGTGATTTCAGGCCGTCAGCTCGGAGGAAGGGTGGAAAAAGGGCGTTGCGGATTGGGGCTAACCCTGTAAGCGATCCCAGGGGCTCGTCAGGAACGATCTTATGATTGACCGTGTTACGACACTCCCTATAGACCATTTTCCGAACGTATCTCGAAAATACGTTCGAGTCAAAGGCTCGGTTGATCTAGCAGGAAAGGTACCAAACGGCACATGCATCGCCGATATTAGATTCGAACGCGAGCCTTCTGGTATTTGGGGTGACCAGCAGCGGTATCGTAATCGAGCGTATTTGGTTGTTAAACGTACTTTGAGATGACGAAAATTGCAACGTGTAAGCTTGTCGGTGTGGTTTTAGGAGTAAACTGGTTTTAGATATTGAGTTGATGTTAAATATTAATAGGAGATATTCCGGTGTATTTACGTATTATAAATAACCCAGCTTATGATAATTACTTGACTGTGCTCTGAGTTGCGGCCAGACGCGTAACAGTAACGTTTATGTCACCGTGCAAAATGTTCAACTGAGTTATACATCATGAGAAGAATAATATAAACAACCGTAGGACAGCGTGCTGTAATGGATGAAATTACTTTGCGTTTATTACGTAGAAATACGCGAGTCTGTATTAAAATTTCAAGCAAACCTTTTTATTCTTCTTGTTGATACGTTATACACTTAAATATCTAAGAAAAGAAAGAAAGGAAAACCGAACCTAGTTAATAGTACTATCGTATTACTAAGACAAAAGTTTCAGTCGAAGAATCTGGAAAATATATGAAATGTAAGGTGTTTATAAAAAGGATTCGTTCGCAATTATACTGTTAACTGAATTTTTCGATGTGAACCTGTTCGTGATTTTATCAGACATGTAAAGAGGCTAGTTTCTAATCTTATTAATATAGAGTAAGATTAGAAGCACGAGAATAACACAGCGTTTAATTCGCACTGTAAATCAAGCAACAAAGTAGCAAGTAACCTGCTAGTTTACTATCTTACTTGCCTCAAAATTGCAGCTTACCGTGCTATAAGTATGCAAACTATCGTAGCAAGGAAACGTGGCAATGAATTTGAAATTGTGTTTCAATTTAGTGCAAAAGTGGATCAGATATCTCTCGTAAAGTTATTCTGCATTTTCCCCTGTAAACATAGCAGCTTAAAATAGAACATATCAAAACATCATATGAAGTAACGAATCTAAAAATAACACAAGCAAGAAAGACTCGTAATAAAACTAGGAATATTAATGCCAAGTTTCCAAACAATCATTCCATCAATAGAACCAAAGTGTTCGAGAACATCACTATAGAAACACGGTCGATTTTAATCGTAACAATAATTATACTGCAAAAGGATATTAACTTTTCTGAACTCCAGTAAAACTGAAGCTACGAACTTGTACTGCGTATTTCAATATATTATGCGATTATGATTATACTGACACGAAAATAAACAAGGCAAGCTTTCGCTTGGGATTTGTATAAGACATTTTTTACTTTTAATGAACCTCGGTATGTTATTTCCTAGTAAAATTGTTAATACACTGATCGCTTTCATTATCGTATTATATTTTCAGTTTATCTCAAAGATAAAAGATCTGAACCCTTTCATTCTAACATGTTCGATAATTCTAGCGTTAATATCGCAAGGAAGACAGCAATTTTGCCGAAAACACCTGCGTATTGTCGGCAATATCAAAAATAAAAACCGTAAAGCTGATTCATCCTGACATGTTTGACAGTCCTAAGGTTAATTCAGGAAGAAGATGTTAACAACCGAAACCCAAACAAGCGTGGCCATCCTCGCGGCGATAGTTCGCAGCTGCGCTCATTATTTCAAGGTGCTTAGCTTGAAGTGTAACGCGAAAAAAAGCCACTTACCTTTCTTCTCGTCATCCTCGTCGGCGTGATCGGCGCCGTGATGAAGATGATGGGCGGTCGGATGGTGGCTAGTTATCGCCGGCACCAGGGGGTGGTTCCCTAGTGCCGGATGCGGATGATGAGGATGATGATGACTGAGGAACCTGACAGCGGCCGCGGCTGCTTGATGCTGAGCTTGCATCGTCTGCTGTACCTGGCTTTGAACCTGTCCGAGGACCGGATGATGTGGTGGCCATCCTGTCAGATGAAACGGAAACACGGGTGTCGCCCTCTGGAACAGTCTGGCCGGAGTCAGGAGGGAACCACCGGAACCAGTAGAACCGCTACCAGGAGGCAGTGGAAAGGACAGACCACCTCCTGGTTCCAGGACCATGTTTGGGACCAACTTGACGACTGGCTGTCTCTCCACCGGAGAGATTTCACTTATTTTGCATCTATATCCCTCTGCTGTATCCTCGATACGCTATACTTTCGACGATCGTGGTTTCCTCAACTTCATGGGAACTGACATTCGACGAGAACAGTTATTGCAGGTTTGGACACCTCAATTTCAGAGTACGACGCACGTGCGAGGTTAACGAGATAAGTTTTCGATGATGTACCAAGGAATCGTTTGTTTACATCTTACATGAAAGGTTTAAGTTTAAGATTGATGGAATTTAGAGGTTCCTTTTAGATATATGCAGCGAGATTGATCATGTTTGTTGAAGATCGGTAATCGTGAAGGTGGAAGGATGGCGAATGTGTTTGCGAGTGAACGTGCTCGTGGTAAGTCGACAGCCGTCGGAAGGCGTGATTCGAGGTTTCCGTCAATGGCAATGGCAATCGACCTTTTTGCCTTTTAAGAAAATCCTTGCACCGAGGATTCCATGTAGATTCTTTCTGCCAGTATTTTCAGCTTCTATGTTTCAGTCTTTTATCTAATATTCAAAGTCCTCGGCGATTTTCTCCCAAATCCCAAAAAATATAATCCCACCAAGTTAGTCAAGCAGAATTTCATGAAACACGTATTTCGAGAGTCCATTTAGTCCTTTCGCGAGTACAGTCTCGGTAACTAACACTCCAATTTCACGCCACGATTTCTCATTGTCGGCCTTTCCAAGATCAAACTTTCGTCCGGGATCTAATCTTCACTCTGAATGCTCATGTTTCCATCAATTTTGCAAATGAACCCGCCAAACCGCAAAAGTCACTAGAGAAACTGGGCCATCGTTGAAAACACAAGTCCACAGTGCACTGGTCGACGATCACACTTGTTAAAAACTGTTTAGAGGTGACGGTGTCGTCGTACCTGGACATTAGGTTACGCAATCAGCAGCAACGAAAACACCGATCAGCTGACGAGATTAGAGAAGAGCACGGGTCGTATTTGTGTATTTGGCAGTCCGTGGGGTGAATTCGAGCGCGCAACGGAACGGATTCCAGGGATTCCTTGCTGGCAAGGACCTGTTAGTGTTAGGACCACTACGGCACGAGCCAACGGCACAGCACTATCTGCCTGGAGAGTGAAGTCAACGGCTCCCCTCTGTCCACGGAGTCAAAACTGGTTTGGGTCGCCACCCAGAGGCTTTGGATTGGTCGGACAGATGGTGGGTTCACGGGTGCCACTCTATTCCTGGCCAATGAGGACGGATGGATTACGGAGCGAACTCCGCCTCGTAGACGGTTTTTTTGCCCTGGAATTGAATCGACGCCCCTTCCTTGCAGTAATGGTGGTGCCGTAGTGGGGATGAATCAATTGGTGGCTGCCCTGAAAGCAGCCACAAGATGGCTCCTCCCTTCCCCACAGCATTCGGCAAACCACCCCTGTCGTGGAGCCTAGGCAGCAGCGTCGACCTTAGCCTCTAATGCCGTCAACGAGATGCGCACTTCTACAAAGTTCAAATTTTTTCCACCACAAAAGACTATCCTCCTTCTTTTATTTCTCCTCCTTTCTTCTTTCACCTTCTCTTTTTTTTTTTTTTTTTTTTTTTATTAAACAACTCGCAACTGTCCTCCGGAGGATTTCACGAATACCGACTTGAAGAGATCGACGCAGAAATATTCTGGGAAAGCCAGAAACGATCGAAAGCACGATGAAGCTTGATCTCCGCCGTTGTTCATCTTCGAGGGAACGAGCCCGACAACGTTTCCCTTTCTTCGCGATCGTTCTCCGACGATTGTTGTGCTTCCACCACTCCACTCCCACCCCCACCAGACGAGTATCTTCCACCCCTCCAGCCCTCGAGGGCACGATCCTCTTTTAATAAGAGGAGCTCTGAGCTCGGAGGCGTTAAGTAATTACATCTATTCTCTTCTGGGGAGGAAATTACCTGTGCCTCGGGGTGGGAAAAATTAGGAAATTAAAATTAACCCCCGCCACCGGGCGTCGTGTCGCCTCTCCCTCCTCCTACACCTCCTCCTCCTTCTCGTTCGCCATTCCTGTTCCCCCTCAGCCTCTATCATCCTCTCTTTCTCGCGCCTTGCTTCTCGACTCGGTGCACTCCGTGGCTGGAACTCTTCGTACTCGAATTTAGGAGGAGCCGGCGGCCATTACCGCTTACGTAATCTTTTTACAGTGGCGGCAGCACCTTGTTAAGCAAAGTTATTTAACGCGGGACGTCGGGCTAGCTTGGTTACCGGCGTGTCCTCGTCTATTTCGATGAATAGGTGAATGTATTGCGCCGATCGACGCCGGAATTCGATGCTTTTCAACGATCTTGTGCTGACTGAAGATCCATGACATCGTCTGTTGCTTCGTATTTTGTTACTTTGTATTACGGAAATGATGTAATGCCTTTTCTCAGTAAGTAAAGTTGAATAAGTAATTTGATAAATTGTTTAACTTTTACGTAGACTTGGCTGGGTCAAGCGCGAAGTAATACGTTGACGAATGTTGTTGCTTCGTGAATCGAGGAATTCACGGTGAACATATTTTTAGCAATTTGAGTTTTCTCTATTGATTAATCGAATTATAAATATGCTTATTAACGTTAACAAATATTCTGAAAATCGATGAATTGAAATTGACCCGCCAACCTCATCGTTCGTTTCTTGTAAGAAAATAACGTAAAAATATAAGACGATTGGAATAAAGATTCGTTTTAAGGAGACTGGTTCATTGCGTAGAATTATTTTCATCTACGCTATATATTCCTTTTCCTATTCCTCCATGTCCGTACTTCAAATCCTGTTCCAAAATTTCTCGCCTCTCCTCGAAGCTCAATGAAAATCGTGTCTGACAAAATTCAGCGTTTCTACTAATCCATCGACTGCTCCACGAACCGCGCGTCCCACCCCGTGAAAACTTACCGGTTTGCTTCTTGAACGTGGTAGACAAACTCGTGTACACAGTCTAGAGGGAAACTGGCGAGTTCCTAATTTACACAGCCGCCACATTCTCCGAAGCCCTTTTGGACCAGACTCCTGAGTGCCGTCGGAACTTTGCCGACGATTAAAACGCTTTAGTAATTAACTGGGTCTCCTCACCTTCCGCGGTAACAGTTACCAACCCACCGGTATGCTCCTTCTGCCAACCAGTGGCGAGGATCTCTCCTCTCTCACCCCGATTCTCCCTTTCCTCTTCTTACAGGCTCGACCTCTTCTTCTCACCCTCTTTTCCCTCCCTCTTTCACGCCACTTCTGGCCTGCTGGCGCATATTTAGGGATCGCCGGTTAGAGGTTGCCCGGGCAACCAACGTCGAGAAACCCTCTGTCGTTGCCAGGGCAACCTTCTCTCGCTCCTTCATCTTCCCTCCAGAAACTGCTTCACCACCACCGGGCTGGATTCAATTCGTGAGAGCGAGAACGAATCGACTCTGGCTTCGGTAGGTGAAGAGGGTGTGTGTTAGACGGTGCATCCGGTCGCTACGGGAAAAGGAAAAAGACGCCGCACGTTCGGTGATTGTATTTGATAGCCCGACCGTGGACGTGGAGAATGAACATTCGACCTTGATTAAAGCGGAGCCCCCGGATTCTTTCCGTTTTCATGGAATCAGCTTCTCTGAGCTAGCCGGATCTTTGCAGTGGAAATTCTTCGATTCCGGAGAATTTAAAGCTGCAGGTACCTGAAAAACATGTTGATTCGTTATTTCTGGCGATAGAACAGAGATTTTTGGTTTAGGCGAATGGAACTTGTCGTTCCAAGGGAAGAAGATTTCTGTTTTCACAAAGGAAAGCATAATAGAAATAATATCAGAATCGTCTAATTATAAATTATCGCTTAAAGAGACATGTTTTGCTTCATGGCGTATGCTTGGAAAATCTTAAAGCTACTGACCATCTTAAATACCACAAACATCAAGTTAAAAACGCAGAAAATCCTCGCACGCTCTAAGAAAAATGTATTTACTCTATGTAAAATTCTAAATTGTAGGAAGTTTTCGAAAAACTGTAAGATATTTCGTACTCGAGATTTCCGATCTTACTCCGAATAATGCAAGGAGAATCGTCACGCGTCCGATAATCGCGTCGGAGGACATATGAGGCGATCGTCTGGCCGATAAAAAAAAGCAGCGTCTTGCCGCGTGCATCTTTGTTCGCGTTCGTAATAAAGAAAAACGGGCGCGGAGACGGGGCGAATTTCCCTGACGTTGCGTGAAAATTCCGTGGGTGGTGGCGCGGTTTTCGCGAGAGCGGACCGAGTCATGAAAAATTGATCGGGCACGATATCTCACGTTTAGGCGAATCCGTTGAAGGAAAGCAGGACACGCGCCGCTCGTCCATCAAAAAGCGCGGCAAACGAGTAGCGGGGGCCGGTGCTTTAATATAAAACTTAAATAACGATACAGCGCGGCGCCATGACGAAAATGGGAAATAATCTTATGAATAAGTTCTTCCCCGGGGCGTGCTTGGCTCATCCGACTCGCCACGAGATCGTTGCAAATTTGAGAACCCTCTTCCGCGATTTTACAAATTATCCCGACATGATCGTCGTGACGCGGTCATGATTAATTCCATCGCGTGTCCTCCGCTCCTTTCGTTCAGTTTGCAAACTTTCATTTAGTTACTCTTCCGAGAGGGTAGATAATCGTGGATGATGTAGCTCGAAGACTCTTTATCGGAAATTCGAAACTCATTTTAATTGTGGGTAAATTCTTTCTCTTCTTTTTCCATTATTTATTTCTTTATTTATTTATAATCGCTTCTACTGCCCCTGTAAATTACTGATAATGCGAACGAATTACAAAAATTAAGATTGAGGGTGAATATAGATTCACGCATTCTCGGTAATTATATTTATGGCTATTTGGTTGTCACACGGTTATTTTATTACGAAAAGCGTTCAAGACTGATAAGATTATTATAAAGATATTTTGCTTCGAATGTGCGAATTATTTATCATAGAATTATTATAAAAATGCAAGTCTTGACAAGATATAGTTTTATTCGCCATTGATCGTAGAGCTGCGATTTTCTTTGTTCGAAGATTGATTTATGAATCTCGAAATTATTATACTCGCTTAGCCCGAAACGCGCATGAAAGTTTTAATTACAGGACCCGCATTTATTTACGATAATTGCTTATTTATTTTGAATAAGAACCTGACATATTGCTTCCTCGGAAATAAGCAGGCTCGATTGATAAATTAGAACTTTCCTCGGAATTTCAAACAGACTTTCACCTTTCCCAACCATTTGTCATTTTTTAATTGCGATTTCCTTCTCGTTGGCTTAAAGTAACACGAGTGAGTCCTCTCACGTATGTATACGTCTAGCTATCTCTTCTTAAAGACATCGGCTATTACTCGTTTTTAAGTAATGACGTACATGCGAACGACGAGTGTGTTTGGATTTCATTAGCGAAGAACATCACTGGAAAAAGAAAAAGTGAATAAATATGCTAATAAATTATTTTCCGCGTGTGTTACTTATTCTCTGGAATTTTTTATTGCCACCTGAGAATACTAACTACCGGGAGTATTTTTTGTGCGATATTGTACGCTTGAAAACCTCTATCATACGCGTACACGAGTAGTCACGTAATGATATAATGATACGGTTCACATACGCAAGCAACGTGTTTAGATTTTCTTTACGCGGTGACGCCACGATGGGGAGAAATACATTCAATTCAAATGGACGCGTGCACGCGTTCCTAATAATTACCTACTAATTGATAAATTAGAATCTCAACACGCACTCGATTCTCCTCGCATCAACGCATTCCGCTCGTTTCAATTTATAATTCATTCAATCTGCCGCAATCCTCTCTGTGTTTAACATTTGCATTATCATAAGTGCTACAAATCGCGAGAATTTAAACAGACATTGTGGATAATTCGATTTGTCCTGTTATTCGATTCCCCCGGCCTTTATTATATTAAGTGACTTAGAACCCATTTCTTTTAAATTTCCTCTTGATCCGAGCGAGTAATTTATTCACGAGAATTATTTTAATCCCTAGCTTTCAAATCAGTGACAGAACTATTAAATGCATAAAACTGATGCATTTCAGATTTATACTTTCACAATTACCCGCTAAAAGTAGCTACTCTGGAACGATTAATGTTGATATTTACTGACCCAGAAATATGATTATTATATCTATTTATTTTCATCTATACGAATATCATCATATCCATCTAAGTAGCGAGGTAGTTATACCTAACGTTATGATTGGTAATATTAAAGTGAAAAAGTGTAATCGACCATAATTTCTTCTCTGAAAAATAAACAGAATTCCAATTACAGGATATTAACCTTTCAAATACTTACAAATTTACCGATACTTAATAAATCTTATTAAAATTCTTTCCTTGAACACGATTTTCCAACACTATAAAATGCTCTGTTCTCCTCTATTATTTTTATTGAGTAATGAAAAATTCCGAAACTGCATAATGCTTTTATTCAGTTTAGTTATTAAATGCCTTGTTTATTTCTCCCAATAGTCCAACAATCCAAACATTTTCAACCGAGAAAAAATCGGTGCACCCCAAACACCGGTTCAATTACCGGTTACACCAGTCTGGTTAGCCTATTTACAACTTGGTGGCTCGATAAAAATTCTACAGCGGTCCGGTAGATAATTATTTTTCAGATAAGAGCCGAGGAGAAGAATTTACCGGGCGCCAACGATTCGAGAGCGCCTCGCCGGTTTGTTGCCGCGTGCCAAGAGCCAGGACGACTAATTAAGTACGCCGTAAGTTAATTGAGCCGCGTAGGAGGAGAACCGAAGATACGAGGGAAACGTTAAACTGTGTAAACATCAGACTAATTACTTCGAGACTTTATCGTGCCACACAGGCACTACGTTAACTTGAGATAGCCCGCAACGATTTCGATGCAACGATATTCTCTGAATTGACATAAATGCGACGGTGGAAAATATAAGCAAAAATGGTTTCTGCACAAATGGAATAAAAAAATGATTAACTAAATATCGCGAAATATCGTCTCTTGAATGTCACGTAATCGAGAAACATTGATTAATTTGTGAGACTACGTAACTTGGCAAATATTTTTTGCGAGATTGTATTTAGAACATTTTTATTAAACTTCCATCGAAGAGTAAATACTGTGAATTGTTATAAATTTCATTGCTTTTACCGTGATCCTATTTTGGAGTTTGGAATACAACTTAGAATATAGAAATTTTGTCATTGAGCACGCAGCTTCCAAATTTTTAAAATAAAGGGGCGAGAAATAAAGAAATCGTCGAGACAAAAACGTCACGAGTTGCAGCGGAAATTGAACGAGGACAAGGGAACGTGACGATGACGAGCCGCGATTTAATGAACGCGCCTCATACCCCATTCTTAACCCCGACGCCTCATCTAATCTGTCGATTCTTTCTTTTAGCCGATCGTGCGTATGGATCGTCCCGCTTTTTTCCACAATCAAGACGCGATAAAGATGTCAAACGTCAGTTAACTGGCCACGGGGTCGCGACCGTACTTGCATTGAGAAATTTCAATTCGTGAGCTGGGCTGATCCATTGATCGCGAGAGTCACCATTACGCGCTATCTCCGTTTACATAATATTTCATAAACGAACAACGATTCGGAAAACATTAAGCTACCGATCGAGGTATCAATTTCGCCGAGCAAATTTTAGAAATTCTCGATCATTTGGAATGAAATTCTTTTACCCCTCTCGCTATACTTTTCAGAATCTTAGACCTGTAACGAAAACTTTGAACGTGCTGAGAATATATTTCAACGATTCCATTGTTATTAATATCATTATTTCAGGACCCAGAAATAAAAAGAAAAGTTGAAATCAATCGTGTCAGAAATTAGAATATCGCTTCCACGATATTTAATACCCCCTTCCCCCTCTTTCAAACTTCCAGGGGAAAGAAATTCCCGAAACTTGGGACCCATACCTCCGAACTCTGCAGCAAACTTCTCCAAGCCACAATCCACGGAACATTCTCGCAGAGAAGCTAACAAAAATTTCTCTCTTCTCTCCGGAAGCGGAGAATCTCCGCGAGATTCGCGGTTGCTTTGCAAGTCTAATTGCCGGCACGATTGCAAGCAGCGAAGAGAAACGCGAAGGAAGGTGTGCAAGAGGGAGGGAAATATTCAAGGTGGAGACTTAGCTGGCAGTTCGCGAGGGAACGGCCATAACAGGAGCGCAAAAATGGGGTTGCTGGTGAAAGGGAGATGCAAAGATGGCTGCTGCAAAACGACGTGTCTACGCTTCTTCTTCTCTTTCTTTTTCCCCTTCTTCCTTCCACCTTCTCGTTCTCTTCCTCTCTTCTACGTTTTTTTTCCTCCGTCTGGCAGGTCTTCTCGCGTTTTTCCAGCTTCTCCTCCTTCGTTCGTTTCGTCGATAGCGGATTCGAGTCACGCGTCGGCGGTTAGTTCTGATTAGCGACAGGGCGAATGACGTACCACTGGCAGGATCTCGTGTCTCGAATACGGAAGCAGACCGTGTACGCGGCAAGTGGCAAGAGCAGGCCAACGTGACCAAGCCACCGGCGCTGCTTTATGGGAATTTATTTAGAGGGATCCACGGTGACTACACGAGCAGCCTCCCCTTCGGCCCTCTATGAGCTGCGGATATCTCCCGGCCACTGCGATGAAAACGCGATGCGCACACGCGATTTCTTATTTCGAATAGCTACCTGGTTCCGCGATTATGTAACTAAGTACTATACAATGCTTTGAAATTCAGCGAGGGAGGATCGTTCGAGATCTGATGTGATTTATCGGATCTGAATGATATACTTAAATAGACTAATTATTTTATGTCTAGATGGTTTTATCCTAACAAAATTCATGAAAGCACCTTATTTTGCATATTTATGTTACTACTGTGTGTAGGTAACATCTAATTACATCGTGTGTGTGTGTGTGTGTATATATATATATATATATATATATATATCTAAAACTGTTTGCAAACGGTATCTCACGCGAATTCTACAGATCACGCTTTTTCCACCGAATAAAAATCGTGGCGATGATAATCGTCAAAGCGAGGTTATATTAACAGCGAAATTACATCGTGACACGGTCGCTAATTAAACAGTGAGTTTTCCCGTTGTAACGGCCGCCGCTGTAATTAAATTAATTAGTCATTTACGTGTGTTTATCATCGAATATTAAAACATATAGCGCACGGATCTTCCTGTCAGTATGTTCCGATTAAATTGCCCACCGTACCGATACAAATGATTAAGTTTAACGCGGATATATGATACCATAACTAACAATCAGCGTGCAGCTAGTAAAAGCATCGCCGAACAAATTATTTTATTCTTCATTGAATAATACGAGCCAGCGCGGTTTTCCAAACAACCGGCAGGATGTATCATCGACCTATTTTCCAATTTACGTACAAAAACCGCGCGGTAGATGGCACTCAATTTCTGAAAATTTTAGGAGAATGGGCCGGCCAAATAGTAATTTTATGCCCCTTCATTTCCGCAAATAAAAATGAAACGAGAATTTAATGCTTTTTGTGCAGCACATTTTGTCGCGGATAGAAATTTCAACGCTATAAAGAACTCGGCTTTGTCTCGCAAAAAAGAGGGACAACATTCAAACGACGATACCTTACACCTTCTCAATAATGTAAAAAGTTCTACAAAAATACATATATTGTCAAAATAATTTTCTCCGTGAAAGATCTACTTCCTGAAAGATCCTGTTCCAACTCTCTCTTTCTACATATATCGCATCTTTGTCATTTCCAAACTTTCTATACCCGAAATAGCCCTCTTAAACTATCCTCGAATATACGAATAACCAAAACATCTCACGCAACACTCGCACACAACATGTTCGGAGTTCAACAAATCGATCCAAACCTCATGATAGGGTATAAGATACACTCACCGAAAGTGCGGCTCGATCGGAGCACGTCTACAAAAGGGTGTCGAGCTGATTCACCGTAATCCGCTAGAAACTCGCGCGAGAGATCCAGCGAAGACAAGAAGGAAAGGAGCGGCTGATAAAGGAAAGAAGGCACACTGCGTCCTCCTAAATCACCAAGAAGATGGCTGGCCGCCTCTGCCGTCCTCCCTTCTTCTTCCATCGAAGCTTTCCTCTTTGCCACCCCCGTCTTCACCCCTCTTTTTCCTTGCTCGTCGGCTCACGAATCCTGGTCGCTTATCGTTCGTACGATCTACGAGGTCTGCACACCTCGGTACGGTACCGTTTTCTTCTTCTTCTTCTTCTTTTTCTTATTTTTCTTGTTCGAAAGAGAGGAGCCGAGAGAGACGACCAGACACGCACTAACACACGGTTACACCAGTCGGATAATGTAGTCCTCCGGTTGATTTATGGGTTAATAGTTAACCGGCCGTAAATAATGCTAATCACACTCTTATTATACGTTCTGGCCGCGGCATCACGGCGAATGTTTTGTCCCTGGCTCCTGCCAAGATTTCAAACCCGCTCTGCCCGCTCCTAGAATCTCTTCTTGACCAGCTGCCTCTGATTGGACGCCGACTCTTCTTTGATTGCCGCATGGAAGTGGAACGGTGGACATCTTATGTGGTGTACCAACGGGATATTGTCGCGATGGTTTCGTCTTTCGTCCTGGTTTCCACAGATGATTGATCGATCCTGTCCCAGAGAATGATGTTCGGGAGCTGAATATACATATGAAATTGATTGGAAGATTGGAAAGGTGATTTAATTTGATGGGATTTTTATTCGACAATGTCTGTGTGTTAGTGCTTTTTGGTAGGACTTAAGTAAAGATTTTGTCGGACATATAGATTTCTTGTTGTGTTGTTGTGAAATGGTATTCTTTTTAATTTGTTGTTATAGTAAATTGTTCGATCATTCATTGTTTGCTAAATATTCGGTAACTTTATACATATATTTTTGTAGACATGGAATATTCTCTTTGAATATTTTTTATAATACTATTTTAGCGTTAAATTTCTATACACAAACTACCTATCTCTATCATTCCATTATTTCATCTTTTGATATCGAATAATTTCTAAAATAACCTAACTTCCCAAGCATCATTCCCGGCATCACGCCTTCTTTGTTTCGAGAAATTCAATCTTCCTAAAGATTCGCAAACGTGTCGACTATAAGAACAACAAAGCAATTCGAATTAACAAAGAAGCTCCATTACGACACAGAGAATATTGAATGCTCGGGTACAAAAGAAGGCGGCCAGAAATTGCGACTTCCAGGGGTTCGTGGAACGTCCACTCGACCAATACGAGGTTACCGAATAAAATAGACGATACATTTTATTTCTCCGGCCATGTTCTCTGCAAATGGTGTGCTGACTCCGTCTTTTCCGCCTCGAAACCCTCGTTTCTGCGCCAGTAGTACCGTCTACGCGATCACCCTCGAAAAAAGTCTCGAGATCAAGACGAGAAGGGTGGTTTCAGCTGGAAATACCGGTTGGTCGATTGGAAACGGTTTAGCTACGGGAAATTCGCCGCGGATTGGATTGTATTTTGAGGAACAACCACCATCAAAGCCACCTCGAATCTCTTTCTCGGAGATTCCTTTACCAAACAGCGAACGTTCGACAGGATGGATGCTCATGAAATGAAACGAGGCTTGCTAGTAGAAAAATTTTAGAACAACTTTTTATAGACATCTGCTGATTATGACGAGGATGAGAAAAGAAACAATTGCAAGAGGTCTTGAAGTTTGAAAGATATTTATATAATTGAAATTCGGTGCAGATTTTTTAAAAATTCCGTCTTAGTTCTGTTGAGAGTTTCAAAGAGTTTGTACAGCGAAGTAACGTGTGACTTACTTCTTCAGGAAACAATCTGGATTAGTCAATCGTTGTGGGCTATTTCTCAGTCAAGGCCTTATCAAGACCTTATCAACTTCACAAAAGTAAGCAACAAAATGTCGAAACTGATTCATCCTTGAGACTAATCGCTAAAAGAGTCTTTCAAAGCTTCTGTTTTCTGTTTCTATCAATTTCGATAGTAAATATTGTTTCGTGAAAGTTTGGCGAGAAATCACTTTGACTACGAATTATTCAGATATTGATACGAAAAATTGATTTATTCCATTCCATTATCACAATACTACGAATTATATTTTACTTTGCTAGAGAGGACTCGATAATATAAAGCACATAGCGTTGGTAACGGCGACAAATTTTGAAAATCTATCAGCTCGTAGTCAGCTTAATTGGAATAATTTAACACTTTGCACAAGTGAAACGGGCAGGTGGCTGGGCAGACAAGACCGGTGTCAGCAAACTCCTTTCCTCCGTACCCATCTCGGATGCAGGATTAAAAAGAGAAAAGAAAACCGCGCTAAAAGTCGTATCGCTTGGAACAACGTCGTTCCGGCCAACGTCCACGGAGAAGATTGACCACCTTCGATAGTAATGGGGGCTTGATTACAAAGCACGCTCCACTCTGGCCCTGCCCCCTGTTTATATCAATATCTTTCTTCTGCGTGCACACACAGGCTGCGATGCTTCGAAAGCACGTGTGTGCTCGCGGCTGATCGTGATCCTCTGCCGTCCAGGGTGTACACACTGGGTCTGCGTATTCACCGGAAACAGTAAATTTTACCGGACAATGCGAACAGGTATCTAGGAATCATAGTGGCTCGTTTTCTCCACCACGCTGCAATTTTCGTCCGCGTTACATTCGTGACGGCGCGTCGTTCGTTTTATATGACTGAAATTCTCTCCTGAATTTCCTTCCGAACGAGGCGAGTTCGACGAATTTCGACGCCAACTTCTGACCATCTTCCTTCGATCATTATTTCCACGATCGCCGCGAGAACCTTTTTACTTGGAGATTCGCGCCAAGTTAACGCTTCTTAGAGTGTAATCTCGGCGTTATGATGGCGATATGATTCACGGTCTCTGTGAGATACTCGAGTTATTGAATCGATGTGGAGATTATTTCTCCTTTGTTGAAACTCGGAGTTCGATGTAAATTCCAGTGAAATTAAACCCATTAAAGTTCCAAAGAATTTTTCTACTGCCTCTCGTACGACGTTGCTATGTCTCCAACCACGTTATTAACTTGTAGATCGTTCGACGAACGAACGAGAAACGTTTGTCAGTGACTCGAAGGAAATTTTCCATGTTTATCCGGCATACGGATCGTTGAGACATTTTTCCAAGATTCCAGCGTGTTATTTTTTGCCCGTTGATTAAGAATGGCCGGTGTATCGATGCTGAAAGTTGCGCGGGTCCGCGCGGACGTTAAGACACGATCGGGGCCAGATTATAAACGACTCTGTTCCAAGAACCATAGCCCATATCCGTCCACGAGGGGCACATTAAATTATGTAGAATTTTCAATATGTGCTATAATATCGGTACACGATGCCAAAGGAACGAAGACGAAGCACAATTCCCATCATCGATAAGATGGCCCCTCCCCGCGTACCCGGCAATCGTTTTGTATCGGTCGATCGTGATACCGAGCGGAAGAGCGGAGAGAGAGTGTACACCGCGTGGTGAACGGCCTACGCCAATGGCCGATGATGAAGTTATCCAGCGATAATGGCTCCATTACGTTGCACCGTCTCCAATGGGGCCCCGTATACGTAGCAGGTATCCCGTGAAGGACCCCGTACGATTCCACGATCGCCACTCGAGTCGGTGAGACGAGGATGTACCGAGAACGAGCGACGCAAGGTGAACAGAAATGGCAGACAATGAAAGAGGGAGAGGGCCAAGTATCGTCGCACCATATACTTACCATGGCGATTGTTTATGTTGGCTGATGGCCACTTATGTTGCACACACATCGCATTACGAGGCCGTTCTCGACCCTCACGAGCCGTTACTTAGCCCGTGGCTTCGGCGTCGTAGGGTAATGGCGAACACGTTACGGATAAAATGTATACTTAGTCTCTCGGCCTGATGGCACCGATGCCACAGCACCATACAGATTACGCTAACCCTTCCCATTCCTCCTTGCGGATCCTCCTTTTACCCCTTTCTACCTTCTCCCCTTTCCGCATGCCTACTCCCTCGTCTCTTTTCTTCTTTCGTACTTTTTTTTCCCACCGTGCACCGGTGAATTCGAGGCGTCGCCGCCATTTTCCATGGATCAGCGATGACGCTTCGTGACGCACCTGCCGGATGAGGGCCGCGGAATCTGTTGCCTCGAGCGATTATCCTATTCAGGAAGGTGAAACTTTCCTCGCCTTTTTCAATTCGCTGTGATTCGAATGAAAATTTAAGATTGCTTTTGAGTGGAAACAAAAGTGTCTTGTGCGCTACCACAATATCAATGATGATTAAAACACGTAAATTATATTACGTCTGAAGAAAGACGGCGCTCGACATTGTTGTTTAAGCTTTCCTGTTCCTTTGAACGAGTCTATCATATAAGAAACGAAGAAATAAATCGATACCGCAACAAGTTTATTTCTCTATAAAAATATCACGAAAGAAACGCAAAAAGAGTCGAAAATCGCAAATATACTCTGCTAAACAATTTTCTAATCCAGATTTTCCGTAGTCTATTTTCTAAACGGTTTCTACACGGGTCAGAAACAAAGGCATCGTTCCACGAATAGGAACGATGGAAAACAATGTCTGGTGGTTTTAATCGATCTGCTCGATTATTTTAAATCATCTCACATAAACAGGAGCCCGACACGACTTCCTTCGGCAAGTTCCAGCTTGAGCATCAGCTCACCATCGGCGTGGCTTCCGTTTTGTTCTTATTGGCAGCGATAGAGGCGGGATTCAATAGTTATTCATTAAACTCGAATTCAGTCGGGCAGGATGCTGGGGTCAGTTCCATGCTGACCTTGCGGCTATATTCAAAGGCCTTATCTCCTGCTGAGGTCCCTCGCTCTTCCCTCCGCGTCTTGTCCTTCCTTTTCTTCCTCTCACCACGCTTTCGATATGCACGCTCGACATACTCACGCCTTGTGAACCAACCGAGCAACGAATCGTCGCGTCGTCTCGTATCTAGCGACCCCTTTTCTTTTTCCGATTCGCCACTTCCTGCTTCGTTATTTCTGTCCGGCGCAGCTTCCTTTTTCGTCGATTCGTAGGAGGCCAACGACCCTCTGTTCTTCGGAAAATAGATCAATCCACTTTGATTCTGAAGTTGATCATTTTCTATTACCTCCGGTGGAATTATGATCACGCGTTGATTCTATTTGATGGACATTTTAAATTCTAGAAATCTGATTCACTTCTCTTTTCATCTCAGTTATTTTATATGTAAATTATTCAAATATAAAAATAATAGTAGACTTCTACAAAGAACTAATTTAATGAAAATTAAATGTCAGTGATTCTGTATTTCCTCACATTGCTATTTAACTAAATATAAAATTAATTTTATCTCGAGTGAAATATCGAAGCGAAGTGTATTAATATAATGGCAGACAATTTATTACACTATCGAAAGTTCAATGAAACCTAATCACACTCTCATTTACTACCCCAACGATATCAAATAATTAACGATACTTCCCTACTGTAATATATTAATAACGAAGAACGAAAGGAACATACAAATGCGTAAAGGAAAACGATCGAAGATCGACGATTAATTCGAACACGGTTCGTAACGTTATGAGAAAACGCAAGCTGCAGTGGGTGGTTCCCAAATCATTTAGCCATCTTGCAAACCGGCCGCGTCGAATCACTGGCACACACGATTAAATACACCTCGTTTCTACGTCATGGGAACAGAACGCCACGGCACATCGACTCGCCCTGGTTCTAATGGCCGTAAAAATCGTTTCAAAAAACGGTGTCCCTGATCAGCCACGGGTAATTATATAAAAGTATATTTAGAAGCACGCCGCCTGACAGCTTATTTAACACGACAGAACACCATGCCATGAGAAAACTTGACTCGCTTTAAAAATTCTCTGTGATTTTTCTCTTCTCTTGCATATACACAGGATAAAAAAATATTTGCACGCTGTTGCATTTATTTTAGCTTTTATGTACTTTATATCTAACAATGAAGCAAAAGAAAGGGCCGCGTATTTCAGCCAAAAATGGAATAGAATAATAGAAAATACCGAATAGAAGGATAGTATGTAATACTAGTACATAAATTTCGTTCAAAAAGATAGCGAATTAACGTAGACACCTAATACATAGCTAATTCATTCAAGAATATTGAATCTCAGAAATAAAATACAAAACTTAATTATCTCATTAGGTAGGTTTTAAGGTCCGAATCATTCTCAATCTCCTTAACATTCCGGAAATTCTCTACCACTCTCGTCAACTCTATTCAACACAGAACCCAACAGCGTTGACTCTCTACCATTATCCGCTTTCGAAACCAAAAGCCACCGAGTCCATAAACCTCGAACGAGCCATGGTAGAGGCAAGATTTTCGCACAGTCAGGTTGTGCAAAGGGAGCATCGAGTGGACCTTGGGGACCGCGGGAGTAGGCAACGAGGAGGCAGTGCACCGATCAGATAGACCGACCGTTGCAACACCAAGAAGATCTTACTCTTTCTCTGTCTCTCTCTTTCTCTCTCTCTCCCTCTGTTTGAAAAGAGCAACAAATCCAGTGGCTTTATCGTCCATCGCCGGTGGTAATCCTATAGGTGCTTAGCGTGAAATCCCATAATCGATAGTTTGCTTAACCCGGAGCCGCGTGGCGCCACGTGGCGAGCCTCCATTAGACCATCCTAAAGTATACAGGACAAAACGGCACCGCGCGCCGCGAACCTCGTGCCAACCATCGTAACACCGTATCTCTATGTTAATATGGGAATGCAGGCCGACTCCGGGCCCATAGGGGAATTCGACACGCCTCGTGCGACGCATCTGGCTGACGTTTCACTCCCTTCCCACCGCTCGATTCCGATTTTCGTGCCTCCTATCGCAGGTACAAGGGAAAAGATCCTGCTCGCGGGCTGATACCAGTCGGTGCAATTATCGAAATTAGATGGGATCGTACGTTATCTCGCCGGTATTTGCGAACCCATGCGATTTATCGAAATAGAGGGTTGGAACGGGAATATCGTAACGCTGAACGGGATCGGGGATACGGTATGGGGTTGCTGTTTCAACTGGACTGACGGGGTTGGTCATCCACTGGATTCCAACGTTATTGAATCGAGTCTGGGTTTGAAGCTTCGGATTGGTGGTTTGAGTTTGATTCTATCGATTTTGAGTGAGCTCAATTGCCTTGGATATTGCAAGTTTCAATAATTTCACTGAACATCTGATCTGGTGTGCAGAATGTAAATGTAATAGGTTCGAAGCTTTGAAACGACGAAGAGCCAAGTTTGACGCTGTTGATCTGTGTTCGACACCGCTCCGATCAGCGACTAATTAACTTGGAAATAGCCAAGTGACGACAATTTAAACAAGAGACTTGCTATGTAAGTACATTTTCATTTGTGAAAGTATAAGTTAATGGTTTCTCTGGAACGTTGAGTATTTCATTCTGTAATAATATGACCACTTCGGAGTTAATCGGACCGTCTCAAAAGTCTATTACACACGAATACGACATATCACGCAACAGTTAGCGATATCTTAATTATGGAATCATATTTACTCCGTCATTCAACTTGTTACACAATTGGTACATTCACTCTGCGCCATTCATAAATTCAACTCGGTTAATCTCGTCGCTGTCTAACGAGAGGGTCTTACCACTTTGAAAAATATGAGACAAACGAATCACGAGATAATGTGCTACATTCGTTACCAAATTATCAACGGCCAGATTACATTCTAGATCATAATAACTCAATGAAAGGCCGACTGAAATTAGAAATGCAGCGCCAGCGATACCAACGGATGAATAACTGGGACGATGATCACGGACTATTCCACATTCGTGGAAGATTCCGTTAATACATCAATTTCCTCGATGTTACCTCAAAATTGTCCGATGATTATCGTTGTTTTCGAGTATGAAAATTCATGTGTTTTCCAGCTGACCGTGATCCACGATCGTGGAAAGCCTGTCCCACGCCCAGTCGACCATTAACCATCTTCGAGGTCGACCTCACTTCCTTTGATAGCGGCGTCTTAAAGTCTGCCACGGTCGAGCCAGCTGCGACCATCTTCTCCTCCTCTTCCTCGGCTCTCTTTCGTTTCTTCGATCGTTTACCCCTCGTTCCGCTCCGTATGGGATATTAATTATGCCGCCTGATAATCACGCTGGAGCAACGAATCCGTTAATTGGCCAACAGATACGTTTCCCTAGCTTGGCTGACGTCTAAACGGAACGAGAGCTGCTGATAAAACGGAAATAGCATCCGTAAATCTTCTATCAAGACGGGCCATTGATTCCTCGGCGCGTTCAATGGGTCATCGTCTCTCGTTCATTCAATGGTTTCGGTGATTCAGATTCCATTCAATTCCCAGTTTCAATCGCGTAACGTGATGTACAATCTCCAATGTAAATTTTTGGCGGTATATCGATAGTCGGATTCCTTTTTCATAGAATATTTGTAGGCTTCCGATGTTTCAGGGGAAACATTCGAAGGCTTTTAATATTCTGTACGATGAAAATTCTGTGATTCGATTAACACGTGTGCTGCGCATAACGTCCACTTGGAGTCAGGATTCAAATTAAAAATTATACAATTTTGAGGAAACTTTTCATGATAATTCGCACAAAAAAGTTCAATCTATATTCAAATATTATATGAAATTGTTATGACAAAAATACCCGCTAAGTAAATAATTCCATTCAGAGCTGCTCTACTAACGCTAAAAATATCGAAATTGGAATTGGAAAAGTTTCGAGAACCATATAGTACAATCATAACATCAATATTGAAACGGATCAATACCTACGGATTATATTACAAAATTCTCCAAATCGACTAATACCAAGAATGATTCCAAAATCCTATACGACAGAAAATCTTATTTCGGTTGGTAAACGCGAGTAGAAAATCGGATCGGTTGAAACGTTGGGAAAGCAGTCGCGATTAACTGCAATTATACGCGGACAAACGGGCGGCGATAATTCCAATCTAATTGCATCCGCGAGTCGGGCGACAGATGCAAATTGGGCTTAAGTCGACGAGGTGGTGCATGGGGGTGGCTGTACACCGGAAGAGGAAGCTGCGTTTTCAGTAAGATGAACGACATCCATTCGCGGCTCATTCATCCTCGTAATTAGCGCTCGTCCCCGGCGCGCATTCGCGCCACGTAAATACAACGCACGTGGGAGCTATACAACCCCTTTGCCGGTAATTTATTCGCGCTTTCTACCTTCGCCTTATTATTGTATTAAGCCCGGTAGTCGTGGCCGGCGTACAGTTAATTACAGAAGCTGTTAACTCGAAGAAAATCGCGACGGTGAACACGCGTATCACAACTAGTCGCTGTGCCACGGAAGATGCTTGATAGTCTTCGTCCACAAAGTTTCAAAGTCATCGCTTAAGATGTGGAAAGTTGATGGAACTGAAGCGGAGGGAAGATAAAAAAAAAAAAAAAAAAAAGAAGAGAAGGAAAGGGCGGATGTGCTGCTAGATATTCCGTGTTTACCGGAGCTGCTTCTTAGATGGACTATGCATGAGTTGCATGTGTTTAAGTTCGGATAAATATTGCATAGAAAAAAGATCACGTTCTCCAAGGATTTTTTTCAGTTGTAAATATGCATCGGCGGTCTTGGAAAAGCGGAACCTTCTTTTTGGTTCGAGTTGAGTTACATAGAGAGGAAAATTGCTGGTTTCTTGATTGAACACGTATCAACATTCATAAACGTCTTGTTAGTATTCCGAATAAAAAGGATACACTTCAAATTTGAATAAGATTAAAATATACTGAAGATTAAGCATTTCTTCTTGAATTTCGAGTTATCTCTCTAACGAGAAAAGTTTAATCTTCTTATAAATTTTTTGGTAAATCGATGTTTACGATTGAGAAGAAGACTGAAAGAGATGTAACATATAGCAAAAATATTTTTAATTTCTAACCGGATAACAATGAAATAATTAATTAACTATATTGTTAAGTAGTTGATACTACTTCTGAGAACGTTACATATTACATTCCCTTAATAAAAAAAACCACTTCGAATTACACGTACCTAGATAACATGAATTCATCGTAGCAGTAATTTACTCTCAGAAGACCGCGCAAAAAGTTGCACGTTTGCGCAGAATTTCGGTGAAATGTGTCCTTTTTTCCGCGCGCAAAAAGACCACTTTTCGTAGGACAAGCAAGGAGAGAATTTAATTCCGGCGATTTCGAGACTTGACCAAGGGTTTCGGGGTTGCGGAGGCTCGAAAATCAGGGTTGTTCGGCATTCTGGCAGTGATTTAAAATGACAACCGCTCCAGGCCAGCGCAGGGGTTATCCCAAGAGTGCAGTGTCTCACAGCCGACTGCCTCCGGCAGACGACGGTTCATGCGTCGCGATTAAAAAACTTCTGCCCCGGGCGCTGCAGAATCTCGCGAATTTATTAGTTCCGAACTAACCTCGGCCTCTTTGTCTCCTTCGATTTACCCTTCCGTTCTTGAAAAGTTAAAATTTCTATTGCAAAAATCATATTTATCTTAAGACGACTGTATTTATTGAATAATTCTTGTCTGCTTTGACGAATTTGATTAAAATGGAAATTTAATAGGATTGGTATAGTGATTAATTTACATTTAATACGAGTAGTGTGATTCTCTCGGTGGAATTTTCTAATCGATTGAAAGAATAATAGCATCCGCAGTGAAATGGTAATTACGTACGTTAAATCATCCTCTTTTGAAATATCACTATAGAAATGGTAATAGAAAAATAATAAACATATAATAACAGAATTATTAACGAAAATATCACAATTCTTAGAAGAATTACAAGGCCTTGAAACCTTCGATCAATCAAATTGTCAAGCTAAACACGTTAAAATAATCGACTTTCATCGGTGCCGATAAAGAAAAATAACGTCGTTGGCCAAGAGAAACGGGTGCTTTTCGAGGAAATTACTTTGGGAACGAATAAACTAGTCCGATCAGAAACAAATTGAAACGGTCCACGAATTTCCCTGAGAATATTGGTTTAACGTCCACTCGAGGCAGTGTAAAGCCTCGCGAATTTATTAGCTCTGGGATTGCTGGGACCTGCGCGTTTCCTCTTCTACCGAGCCACCGTTCAACCACTAATGGATGTCCAGGTTGTATCTTGCCGCCACGATTCTTGAATGAGCTTGTAATGCAGCAGCGAGCCTTTGTCCCGCTCGCGTGGGAGGGCAATTTGTTTGGCAGAAATGGAACGTTCGCGAGGCTGCGTTTATTCGCCGGCTTTCTGCCGGGAAATTACATATATTCCAGATAAGCGACGGAGTGAATAATAAACGGGGAAAATGAGAAATTCGCTAACGTAATTATATTTGCTTTTGTACAAGGGAACTCACAAATTGCCTGCACCATTCTCTTCTTCTTTGTACTAAAAAATTGATAACTTTAAAGCGGACGCAGAAAATCGAGTTGATGGTATACTTGTAGAATGTAAGATTTATCGTTGAGATATTCTCCCGTCTTTTTATTTAGCTTTTTATGTCTGCTCGGCTGTGTATATTTAAACATTTTGTCAAGAGGCGAAAAGTTTTAGCGCAAAATGAAATTGGATAAACATTTTGGACTTCGTTCTCGTCAATCAACTTCTTATCTTTATATTTATTTGTAATGAAGCTAGTAATACCTAGCATAAAACAAAACGAGGAAATCAACTAAACATTACTCGTACATTACTTTCGTCAAAGGTTTGACTTGCAGTTAACTTACTCTTCATTATCTTCATTTCTCTTCGCCTCTTTTGGAGTACCTAATCTCATTGATATGCCTTACTCCCCACAAGAGACGAAAAGTTCCATTATAACGGAACAAAACGATGATACTAATTGCTAAAAACCACATCAACATCTTGCATTTCATTTTTGGCACGACAACTCGCGTCTTAAATTAAAATATATTTCATCGTTTCCCCGTTTCCTTTTTACTTCTCCGCTAACCACCTTTCCTGGCAGAATTACATGTCGCTTCTCTCCCAGTGGAGCAAACATTTCATTAAAATAGAATAAAACAGCGAAACTGATTACTCCGCGAGCAATCGTTTAACCGATCCACCGTTCCGGAAGGGGTAGACGGGCGCGAATGATCGATGATCCAGCACAAGCAAACTAAATCGAACTAAACTAGTAATGATTTTTCAGGGGCGTCGTTAGAGCTTCTCGTCGAGTTTGCGATAGGAGCGTCAAACTTTTATTAAAAAACAGAAAGGAGCCGGCCCGTAAATCCATTTGGTTTGGCCCCGCTCCTCCTCGAGATCGTAACTTAATGACTGATGATCCTAACTGTTCCTGCGCATGGCCCGATCGCCCGGGCGATTTCCATCTTTTGCGCGAATTCATTTCCCTATTATTTCAGAACGTCAACCAGGAGATATATGAATTGTTTGATATCACCGGGATGCCTGTGCTAACAGCTCGACGCCCATTCGACGGATAAATTGTCCTAAATATCCAACGTAACCCCGGCGTTGGGTGGCAGGGTGTACGGATCGGGCGTCGTGGGCGTGTCGGTCGCGTGCCAAGCATCTATCATCCCTTTAAAGGGCCTCCAAGATGCCGAACAGACTGAAAGGCCGAGGCCGCTAAACGCTGTCAAAACGTTGACGAAGTCACGTGCCCGTGGATGAAGGAAAGGCTCCCAGGTTTGAATCGACTCTCTCGCTTCGTCCCTCCTCGACGTTCCTCCCTTTTAAACGTTACGACAATTTTGCCTGATCGATCGACCTGGCGATGTTTTTTCGGGGATTGCGAAGGAAGAACGCGACGATAAGGTGAAAAGATAATTCGTTTGGTTTGCAATCACTTTGTAAATTTCTGGATGAATGATTATCGTGGACAATATGTTATTTGAAAATTTGATTATTTTCTGTAATCTTTATATACAATGTACCGAGCAATAATTACATTTACAGTTAGCATTGCAAACGAAGAAACTAAGCGAACAGTATAATTTTATAAAAATCCGGAGGAAATGAAGTTCGATAATTAAAGTTAATTGTTTTACGTTCAGAGCATGAATTACACGAGACCTAATGAATGCAAATGATGGAAATAGCAGTGCAACGGATTTGAGATAAATGGTAGCGCGAATTAAATGCAGAAGGCAAGATTAGAAGCGAGGTCAGAAGATATTGTGCAAGATGGAAAATGATTAATGGGATGTCTGCTGTATTAACTGGGTTAGTTTTATGCGAATATCTGTTAATCTACTTCAGATTGCTAATTACAGCATTATAAACCAAACCTACATTAATTAGAAACAGCATGATTCAAAGCTAAATGCCACTTCAACCAAAAGGGTGAATTTTCTGTATAATTTAAGGTACAGGCGTCGTGCTACAATTTCGCAGAATCCGCAGAATTCTGCCACCTAGTGTTCTACGATATTCTCCTAAACTTAGAAAATTATCATAAAGATTCGAAATTTGTACAAAACTTTCGTACTCTAATTATTCTACTAAAACTTCTATGAAATTCGCCTGTATCGAATCCCTTCCTTTCGAATACCCAACGAATCTTTAATCTTTTACAGAAACGAGTATTTCATCAGCAGATAAAAAGTTCCATTCCATTAACAATTCTTTTACAAAAGAGGAAAGTGAATATATCAGGAATCTTTTTTAGAATATTTAATCCTACGTAACATGACGTAACACAAAAGTTACATCTAATATATATACATGTTCCTGTCACTGTATACACTATTACTTATAACTTACTAATACAGCGTTATTACAATAATTATTAGTTGTCAAGTTGCAAGACACAAAATTAAGGACAGTCTATCCCTTTCCTGTCTATCTTTATTTAAACAATATAACATAATAAAAATATTCAATCGTCTAATAAAAATATTCAATCGTCTAATAAAAATCTTAAATCCACTTACTACAACAATTTTCACACACAAGACAAGTTAAAATATCGTTCAATCACATTTTATTCTCCCTGCGGCAGTCTAAACAATTTGTACGAGCGAACTTAGCTCCAAGAGGAAATTTAGCTTAGTTAGGATGAAGAGGTTTCCACGACAATAATAACCAGGAGAGGTTCGACTTGGCGTTAACTCAGCCGAGGGTGGCCGACTGTGTTTGCGGTCGTAAGTAGGGGTGGGTTCTATGATTCTGGGGTGTACAAAGAGACCTGTAGAGGGGTGTACTGTAACAGGCAACAACGAAATGGTGACTGCAGATACATCCACGCCACGGGATGATTTTAACTCCCTACCCCTGTCGAGAGAGCGCTAACTCGACGGGTTTCGCCCCTCCGACAAGAATTATATTTGGATTACAAGCATTATCGCCCCGGAATGAACTTGACTTTTATGGCAGCGGAATTGCCGAGGGTTTTCGCTTATTCATCCCTGCGCCGCTCATTCACGACCACCATACATCCAGCAACCAAGAAATTAGGCCACCCCTGCAATCGCTTATCATCCTTACGATACCGATTTTTCGTTGTTTCTAATTAGAATAGTTTTCAGCTAATGGCGAAGCTTAGTTAGAATCGGTGGGAACATTAGCGAGATTGGAAATTTGATTGCTGCTTGTCGGGTTGATGAAGAAGAATGTGTGAAGATTTAGGTGTGAAAATTCACGGGATTTCTTATACACTAAATGCATCATCATTTTAAGAACACCCACACACAATGTTTTAACCGTCTACGCTACATGTAGCAAAGAGAGAGGATGATACAAGAACACGCCACAATATTTACCATCGTGTTTGTGCTGAGAAGTATTTGAAATTGTAATCCTTGCAAATTCCTGATTAATCTTAGCAATTTCTGGTGGCACTAACGTCTTGTTAAATGCAAATCAAACGTTAGTGTTCGATGATCTTCCGCGTTGATGTCACGCGCTTATCGACCCTCTACGTACAGTTTACGAATTTGACATTTCTTTACCAAAAGACGCCCGTCTACTGATCAAAGTTACTAGTACATTTACGTGGACAGCAAGGTGTTAATTTTTAACTAAAAAATTATACGGTTGCCATTAAACTTTCTCCAATAAACCATGACTCTACGAATCCACTTGTACCTTTTCCAACCAATCCAAACATCTATCCCATGTCTATAGATCTTGGTCCAAGAACTAAACCGTGCCTAAATGATCTATCGTAGGCAGGGTAATTAATTCAATCCGGTGTCAACGCGAGGAGGCATCGAATCATAATTCAGCCTCCGAGGTCATTCGAATCGCAATATATTCGCGGACGTCGGTGTATAATGCCAAAGGCCACTCCTAAGAATGCATACTGCACCGGTGTCTACGCCACTGGCGGACGTCTGGCGGCGTGGCTGACAGCCAAATAAAGGACAAATAAATTAAGTTAATGCGTTCCAACGCTCGACCAGTGCGATCTCCCTCCAAGCGAGGAGTATTAACGCCTTCCCGGCCCTCTGGTTCTTCGGTCTATTGTTCGATGGAATTTGTAATTTAGATTGATACGGCGAGCCGTTCCTTCCTGCTCGCCTGTAGTCGGCGCGTTTGCCGCGGAAAACTTTCGAGAAATCATTTGTTTGCCCGTCAATGGTCCGGGAATTTACAGCTGGACGATGACGGGGTGGTAAGCCACTGGCCTTACGCCAGTGCTTCATCCTCAGCGATGGTGGAGCAGCTTGATGACGAGAAAATGTCCGATTCTTTCAAAATTAATGAAATTTCTTTCATTTCTGTCTTTTTGTCTTCTTATGAGTAGGTTTCAAATTGTTTCGGAATGTTTCAAGTCCGTATAGAATATGATTTGAAATTGGACAAATATGTATTCCTAGTCAGTAGATGTATTTTTTATATTTCGTTTGTGATCAATTCTCTCTTTACTGTGTAAGTAGTTTAGAAAGACTTTAGTAGGCAGAGGATGGGAAAATGATTTAAAATAAAAAATTGTTGTGCCTTTCTATTTTTTGATTCATGGGTTTAATCCTCTTGGAACGAACCTTTCTCTTTCATCCTCCACTACTTCACTTCGTTTTTGTTTCGTTCTAATTTTTTTATTTAAAAGATAATTTTCATTATACAAACATATATCTCGTTTACGTTGATTTTTACATTTCGTGGAAAGATCTGCTCTACATATTCCCTATGATGCTTCGAAAGCGCCATAGATCAACGTTGAGTGATATTCAGAGCGCAAGTTTGAATTATGACCGTAATTATTCGCGAATAAGCTCGCGGAGAATGTTCGCATGCTTGGAAATAGTAAGGTTTCCAGGATCTTTATGAAACCGAGAACGGACGTTCTCGAATTCGAAGTCTGTATTACGTTTAATTACGCCACAGAGGTAAGTACTTCTTATGAAACTACAAATATTTATACGATCTCTAGTTTACTTAGAAATCACCACGCGAAATTGCAGTCAGAAGGAGGTAAAATTTGTAACTTTTCCTCATAGGATTTCTAAAAACATCTTCAACCAGACATTGACTATTATAATTACCGAAGAAGGATATTTCAATGAAATTGCAAGAAAAATATCTCAATGTAATTGTAAGACCATAAACTAGAATATTTCACCTCGTTGTTATTATTACAGAGTCCTGTCTATTTAGGCGTGGGCTTCTTTTTAGCTAGAACTCGATTCCGTGCGAGCAACTTCTAACTGCGGATAAGTAATGATCCAATCAGCTTCAGAAATTATCTTCACTGCCAGCGCACGTGGAATAAAGTAAGACTTTTAGTGCTTGTTCTTGCTACCTGCTCGTTCCTTGTCACATTTACCACACAACGATTGCTGTACAGTGTACACCATCCTGCTGGTAAACAGGATAATATTCTTTCGACGGTGTCGTTGAAATATAATCGCGAACATCCCAGTTGATTTACATTCTCAATGGCGTATTAACGTCTTAAAACCTCTGGTCTGGTTAGAAAACCGTCACGCTCGCGTGTACCCACTTAAATGATTACGTTTTGCCATTATTTCAGAACAACGTCGTTACATCCTAGTACCTGCACCGTTTCCACTAGGTTCTACTTTGCAGATTAGTTTCCATTTTACGGTTGTTTTATTCGACTGTGTGAAAAAAGAAAAGGAAAAAGTAATATTTGTACATGGTTCTCTTAATTTCAGGCTTCAAGTGCCAATTAGATATTGTAGTTAACTTCGAAGTAATTTTTCCAGACCAGGATCAGAGATGTAAGATGGTTTTAGGAATTTAAAAACGCGAATGCCTATGAGTAATTATTACTTGCATCCATTACCACATGATAATTTCATGCTCTCACGAAATGATCTCTTTTGTTTCCATTTAAGATCTACTATATGGTTATGTTAAGTTTCTTATAAGCATAGACCTTGTTGAATTTATTAGAATTAAATACAGTCTTTAAATACCTGCGAAATGGTTAGCACGCCCAAAACTATTAAACTTCTTATGCTTTAGAGATGCTTCATTCTTTCTACAAAAATTTGACATCGAAAGTGTAAGATTCTCTATGAATTTAAAATTACGAATGTAATTATCTGTAATACCTACTGTCTGTGTATAAGAATCTTGTATCTTACTTTTCTATCTTATCACTCCTTCCACCCTCTCTAACCGTATTTTCAGTAAACTTTTTCTTTTCCATTTAAGTTTTAGCGTTTTAGGATTAGCTGACCACAGTACTCTCTGAGATTATTTATAAGGTACTATTCTTAACGAACGATTAGCAGAGTCGACACGAACGATCGAATAAAACAATTAATTTCCTCCTAGAGCGAGAAAGTCTTACGTGCGCACAAATTGACTGACAGTCGAGTTACCCGAAGGTGTAATTACACGGAATCCTCGCAATTAACCGCGGTATAACGAACGTGTTATTAACATCGACCGTGGAAAAAATTGTACGAGCATTATTTCGTGCCAAGCCCAACCCTAGCCTCCAAAGTTCATCTTAGTAATTCCGTTCGACGTTCTGTTAACTAATGATAAGCCGCCGGTTTATTAATTACGTCGATGCTCGAACTTGTTGAACCGTCTGCGAATTGTATATTTTCTATAAGTGTATGTTCTATGTACTTGAATCATCGATTCGTATATTCTTAACGTTTACACTTATCTCGATGAAGTAGCTCATACACCACTCTGTTTAGAGTAAGAATTGAAAAACCTGATTTGCAAAGTTATTTAGCACTTCTACTACTGAAATACAAACCTATAATACATTACTACTACTAATACTACTACTAGTAGTAGTACTACGACTTTGACAGAATATAATTTTACCCTCATTTTAAAATGACAGATAATTTGTACATTAAGTTGTAAATTTCAGAAAAATTCATACATTGTTACCATGAATTAACCAAAGTGTCCCGATACTTATGAACGGTAGTGTATTATTCACACTAAACGACTAACCGTCGCGCCGCGTCGATTCGTCGATGTCGATGGTATTAACTGCTTTACCATAAACCTATCATTTTCGAGTGTTTCGAGCGTTTTTCATGCCAGTCAAATTTCGAAGACGCGTCGATTAAACGATGCTGGCTGACGTGCGCCGTACAATGTATTAAGTTAATAAGCACTTCCATCAAAAAAGATTCTCCGCCTGGAAATTCGATGCTTTATGCCTTCTGTGTAGTTTTAGAAGTGTCTTAAACGGTATAGAAAAAAACGATTGGTGGATAGACAGCAATGACTGAATAATTAGTACGTGCTGGATGATAGAGTCGTAGCCTGTTGTACGGTGAATATCGAGCTTAAGGCATGCCCGCAAACACGCGAAATAAGTGGAACATCTATTTTTGCCGGGCTCGAGCAGTTGTTTTTTAAACATTCAAACCGGCTATACACGTTTCCCGCGGTACAAATTACCGCCGACTGCCCGCAGCAAATTAGAGTTTCTATAAATCATTCTTCTAATTATACTTCTATAAATTACGCTCATTAATTATTGTTGGTTTATTCCCGTGAGTGTGTTTTATAGTGGCGAAGACACTTTTTTTTTCTCGCTCAGCTGGCAGCTTTTCTCTCTCTCTCTCTCTCTCTCTCCTCTCTCTCCCTCCCGCCCTCTCTCTCTCTCTCTCTCTCACTCTCTCTCTCTCTTCTTCCGTTGCGAGCCAGTCTATTAATCAGCTATTTGATTCCAGCGACAGGTGAGCATTACTTATTTAATAGAAGCATTAGTGAATGGAATCCAGCGACTACGCACGAGAATGAACGACGATTAGAATTATCTACTTTTCGCTAATAACGCAAAAAGCAATCCAGGCTTCGGGCAACGAGTTTCAAGATTCATCGATAATAAACAGATCTATTGAAATATATAACTATTTGAAGTATTTTCTAATTCTATAAGCGATACGTAAGATGCTTTTTTGTTATTTTTGCGATATCCACGATCCGTAAGAATCTTAATTAATTTTTTTTTTCAAGGGAAAGAAGAAAACACCAGATAAAGAAATATAGCGATTATTAAATTAACAACAGAAGCGCCTGCGGAGAAACGAAACAATAAAAAACAGAAAGGAAATAACCAAAAACACTCACGTCATAAATTTCCTGTAGAACGTCCGCTTCGAACGAAGATCTGCGTGCAACCAAGCCTTCTAACACCTGCATCCCGACAAAAACGAAGCGGTGGATGTGGCTGTCCAAAGTGAAACCACGGCGAGAAACACGCGTGGAACGTCGTGACACGTTTGAAGCGGCCTCGCGGGCCCCGGGACAAAGTGGACGTAAGGGAGAACGATGGTTTGCGGTTTCCTCGCGAAATTTATGATGATTAAACGGGCGGCCCAGGCCAGGGATGCGCGACGACTTCATTCGACCGGGCCGCGTCGCCTTCGTTCGCTCGTTGCGGCCTCCGCAGACAAATTGGATTACGATTTTACGCTTGCTCGCGATGACGTGAAAGACCGCAATGATTATTGAGACGGAACGCTGACGCCGTGGTTGATGAAACAGGCGTCCAGAGGAAACAGGTACAATCCATTTGTCGAGAAGAAGCCGAAGGAACGAGCGGCTTGTTGATCGGGCCCCTGTTCGCCGTAGAAATCCGCTTCGAGTTTCTGTAAAACGATGCGCAAAAGCGAGAGTGAGATCACGGTTTTGATGTATGAAGAGAAACCGCGAGAAATATTTTGCGACAGGAGCGTATAAAACGGAGGAACGGCGACGCTCGTGTTTAACAGGCTGAGATTTTTTTAATGAATATCTGATTTATACACGGTTGACGGATACCCTGCTGAGCGATAACGCCATCCACATGGATGATCTTCTATTTATTTCGAGCAGTACCTTCTGATGAAGCTATTCATAAAGCGTTTGCGCCTGCCTGTTTGTATCTCTTAAATCTATTTAACGAAGACACAGCTGGATGAGCTAATTACAATGTAATGGTTGCACGGAAATGTGCAGTGTGTGCTGAGAGATTTGTGGAAGAGGAACACACGTACACGCGGATACCAGATGACGGATGGATTTGTTTAATTATGACGTTCGTTGTTATTTTCTTTGCTTTTTGGTTAGAGAGAAAATTTGCTAAATTTATTGTATCCATTTTCTTTAACGTCGAGTACGTGGACATTTCATTAAATTTTAAATGAAACGTCAGGGATAAATTGAAGAAGATACGGAGACGAATAGAGCGGACGATTTCTTTGGCCGATAATGATAGCTCTGGGAAACCGAAAATTAGTCGAGGAGAAGGGACAGAACTGAAAATGGTAAGAGGAACGCGGAAAGTCGAGAGGGTGGGTTTCTAGTTAGCCACTACTATCAGTTACACTATTATCTTCAGTAGCTGCTATGGGGAAAAACCCCGATTGTGTTTGTTACGTTTACTTTATACCGGGTGTTTCACACAATCACCTTCCTATCCATAGAGAAAAGGATTGTACATGTTACACCAAATATTTTATCTCGTTATCTACTCGTTTCTATAGACAATAATTCTGCATATCATTACAAATTCATCATCCCCAATTCCATCACCGTTAGCTTAAAAATCTCAAACTTTATTATATGAAAAAGAAAGAACGTCAGAAATCACTTGAAATTTCACCAACTTCAAATCGGCCGCAGAGGTACAAACGAATTCCCAAAGAACCGGAAGGCAAATCACGAACTAGCGTCTGGCGAATATATTTCCAGCAGCCACCCCTTCGAGGAAAGAGTGGAGCATAATCGAGCGAGGCCAGTTAACCGAATCGTTTCCCCAAAATTACCGACGACAGCCTTTGACGCGTCCACCCCTGCAGGATGCTTTTGAAATTACGAGGAGATTTCTTACGGGAGGCGAAAATCTCATTAGTAATTTGCACGGAAACTGGTTCGCGGTAATTAACGTATTTGCCGGGTTCTCGGTTCTCTCTCGTCGAGACAGATGCGGATATCTTTCGAACGCGATCAGTACACCCGTTATAGGCGTACCTATGCCCCGGGAAGGGATGAAGGTAATTAATTGCCATGGCAACGCGGAGCGGAGGCATTGAACGCCACCCCCGCGCGCTTTAACTGAAATATGGCGGCCCGTACGAATTCCTGCCGCTTGCTGGAACATGATTTTCCTAGGCAAACCGCGCCGGCATCGTTCCACAGTCCCACATACCCTGTGAAACGCAACCTTCTATAGAAAAATCGCCCTTTGAAGATCGTTAAAAATAGAAAATTACTTTACCTCGTAAATTGAGAAAACGCGACACGTACGAAAAATATTAAAATCAGCACTATTCTACCTTTAAAAACTAAATCCAAAAAACGACCCACCACGAACCAATTAAATTGAACGTCCCTTAATTAACAAACCTGTAAACAACACGCGCCTCGATATATCTCCCCTTCCTTCCCATAGAATCACTCGCTCCATGCCCTCCGCAATCTCCTCTCCATCTCCTTTCAACCACCAAGAGACACTTCGCCTCGACCAAGCGAAAAAGGAACGCGAAGAATCACGACGTGCCTTTTCTTTTTTCTCCTCGGTCCTCCGCTTTACGACGCCCAACCAAAACGCTTTTTTCTGTCGAGCCTACTGCTCTTTACAGCTCTCACTCTTTCTTTTTCTCTCTTCCTTTCTCTATCTGTATGTGCACGCATACCTGCAATACATGCCGTGTACACAACAGAACAGAGACTGGACGCGCTCGCGCGTACATGCTCGGTACAGAGAGAAATAACAAGGATGCTCGCCATAATGAAGACCTCAAGGCGCCGCACCTCGGCCGATAATTACAGGGAGCCAACCTTACAACCTTCTAAAGGCTTAAATGTTAAACGTTATACGTCCGGGCACCACTACGGTAGCTTTTATGCCCCGGCAACGCGCGGCTCGTTCTCCCCACCCCCGTTTCACCTCTCTCTTTCTCTCTCTTTCACTCTCTCTCCGCTCCACCGTTTTCACCGTTCATCCCCACGTTCTCTCGTCCCTCTCTTTCGTAGCATCCCTCTCACGGCCCCCTTCGAGTCGACGCCGCAGCTCCAGAGTCGCATTTCTCATGGCGAGGCACCGAGGCCTACGAGCCGGCCAACAATGCACCAGCGGCTTTTCACGGATGCTGGAAGCACCGTATAAATATCGTTTCTTTGACGTGGAAAGATTTCGCGGCCGTGCTCTTTAATTACGCCCGTTTTGTCGGCCTTGGACTGTGGCAATTACGCGGCCACCGCATCGTGATCCACCGATGATGCTGGTGGGTGCTTCAAAGGGATCAACGTGGAGTGTTCCGAGGCTCGTTCTGGGGAATTTTCGAGTCGACGATGATGATTGATAGACCGCTAGAAATGATGAATAGGGGGAGGTAGGGTGTCGTCGAACAAGGGGATTGATAATAGGCTTCGGAGAAGCGTAGGCGAGGGTTGAAGCACGAATGTTAGAGAAGACGTGTATTAACCTTCGAAGTCTTCGGTTATATTGCCGTTTATCTATTTAAAGCAACTTTTGTTCGAAACGTTTGATAACTGTATTCAAATATATTCTAAAAAATACTTGTTAGGGACAATATTTTCTAGAAAGTATAAAATTTAATTACTTCACATTATTTTTGCTTCTGATATCTACTTTGTTTGCGTAGAACGTATAAAAGAAATTGCTACACCGTGAAAATTAATCACAGCAACAAATATTTTCAGAAATAGCAATTCGAAAACGAAAGAACTATTTTCCCGGGCATACGATGAAACTTCTGTGTAATTATATGTGATATCTCTAACTATGAGCACTGACATCATTTTATAACACGTCGGAGGATTTAAAAGAGATATTTAACATTCCTTACTGCTTCCTATAAATTAGATCATATAGAAGCTATTAAAAATCGATCAAACACTCGTGTTCTAATACTCGCGATAGCGTATGTGAAGAAAATGCATATCGGATCGAGATCTGTGACAATCACTTTGGCCAGATCCCGAGGAATTGGAATTCCCGCGAATTGAAGCAAATTGATGATGAATAATAGCATCGTCGATTTGTGTCTTAAAATAACATCTGCCAGAAGAAGAAGAAGAAGAACAGTATCTCCCTGGTGTTAGTGAACCGAGAGAAAAAGGATGAAAAGAAAAACTATAAGGAAGAGGAGAAATAAAAGCGGCATAGCCGGACAGAACAAAGGAACGACCGTCGGTACCGCGTATACACGAAATTAAAATAAACGGCGGCAAGAAAGCGTGCTTTTACCCTTTTCTTTCTTTCCTTCTCGTTCCCGTTCCTTCGCTATTACCGTCGGCCTGCTCTGCGAATTTTATTGTGCTATTTAAGCCCTTTCGCGGCCCCGGATGACCACTCGCAGAGCCGACAATTCTGCGAGCGGTTCGTCGACGAGCAACTTTGCGGCTTGCACCGAGAATATAGCGCGAGCTTAGGGTTGATATACAATTGCGGCATTACAGTCAAAAATGGAAAAATGGTAAAGGTCAGATTTTTTTTTTCTAAATTTGATCTTATAGCGTTAATCTTCTCCAATAAGCTGTATTAATGACACAAAACTGGAAGAATTCATTTCGGTTTCCAAATGAAACCTACATAAATCAGTGTTAGTTCAATACCTCGATTTACGAGCGCAGTTGTCATTATAATTTGTCAACAATCTTCTACTTGCTATATCGATAAAGATGAATTCGATGAAAAAAATCATAGAAAATCTATAGCTTTTTATAGATACGCGCGTGTTCCATATATTTGGTAGAGATATGACTGAATAACAAATATGCGTACTCCTCGTGTTACGAAAACAAGGATCAATTCTCGACTGTAATTTATACGGGACCTGGGAATAACTTATGCACGCGCTGCTGCAAATAAAATTTGGTTCGATAATTTGATGAAGCCGTATTCATTATGAAATTCTAAATTAAACTAATTGTCGAGATAAAATCAAGTTGTAACAATCGTAGGTATTTAATATACCTATCATATCGCTTTCCCTGGAACAATCTGCTGGGAAGAAAGTGAACAGCGGTGGAACAGGAATTAATTATATCCGCAATCACGTTAGCAACCGATGAAACGTACAAATATCCAGATCACGCATAGATCTACTTTAGAAACAATTCCTGCAAGTGATGTTGAATGTAAATTAGCACTGACGATAAATACATCCTTCCAATCCTACCTCAAAAAAAATTAAGTTAAAATGTTCCGGAAACCACAGCGCTCATTATCAACTTCGGTACGAAAGAAATCCAGTAATCAGTCGGGCGCAAAATTAAAAGGAAGTAGAAGGTTGCAGGAAGAGTAGAGGACGTCGATTCTTCACGACGCTAATGCGTTTCGATAGGAACAGACGAAAACGACGATCGGCCATTTGCATCGCGAGGGAAAGCAGCGTTACACCATTAGCGTTAATCCGGCTATGAAATAAATCAAGCCGGAATAATGACCGGCCGGCTAAGGACAGTCGATTATGTCCGGGAATAATTTAGCAGGGTACGATAGAGACACCTGACGACAAAGAAGACGGAATCCAGCGGTAATATCAATTCGAGTACGTGATTCACTCGGGATTCACGGCGTGAGTCTTGGCATCGAGATGAAGATAAAGTCGATTCCCGGTCGGTCGAGATGAAAGCCGAGCGTCCCGGGGCGTCCGACACCTTGTTAGACGAGTTGGAGCATGGCACCCCTCGAGGAAACGACCATTTGTTACGAGCATCCTTTCATTCTACCCTTGGTCACCTCTTTTCTTCTCGGCCTCCCCCTCCCGTCCCACTGTCCACTCGTCGTTCCTCGTGAAACGGTGAATCTTCCTTAAGCTCGAAAGAGCTCGACCGAATTTACACCGATCAACCCCCTCGTTCCCTCACTTTCCAGCCAATAGAATGTCTTCCACAAGATGGCTTATTGAGTTGGGATAATACGGTCTTATTGAGTTGAAATTCTCTGATGAAGTTGCGAAGGAAATTTTCTAGCGATAGATGTAACAGATATGATTAAGAAATTCGAGAATGGTAGAAAACGTTAAAGAATTTGATAGACGTTGTATCTTTTAGTTACATAAATATTTTTTCTTTGATAGGGGAAAAGTAACTGTCCATGGAAGAGTCTTTATCGTATACTTTAAACTCCTTACAATTTACAGAAGCATATTTGTCTAAAAGACAAATTATTCTCGTCCAGTTTCGAGCTATAAAATTTGTATTACCTTGTATAAGCAAATAGATATTTTTTGTTTACCAATAGTTAACTTTACAGCAATATATATATACCAGTAGTTTAGTTAATCAGAAAATTATATACTTTGTACGTCAATCGTTAAACAAAACATTATGAAAAGTGGAAGATAAAGATGTTAAATTGTACTTCGTGCTGCAAAATGCAATAAAGAAAATTGTTCAATTTAATTCCGAATTTAGTATAAGAATTTCTACACTGAAATTGACATATATTATACACGTTGGTTGTTGAAAAATAAATTCGCTACGACCATCGTTCGGATGATTCGAGAAACCGCTACGTAAATTGTGTTACCAGCAATGCAAGGGGCCACGCTTAAGCGTATGCAAAGCACATGTAACCATTGGATTGACATAATCATAAGGAGTGAAGGATGCAGTTATAATCGCATCCAACGTTTCACTATAATTTGCTTTTTACCAAGCTGGCATATTACATATTTAAGCAACAACCGATGGTTCGTGTAATGATAAAACAGCAGGCTTCGAAATAACATAAATCATCTGATCGATGATTATTCGCGAGCCGATGGCAAAAAAGAAGTTGTTTCGTCTCTTTCTACCTTCCCGAAATCCTACATGCTCCTCGGAAATGTTCGTTAATAAAAAAATAGAAAGAAGAACGAGACACAAAGGAACGTTTTAAATCAGGCACTTTGGTTAAATTTAACGAGCTCGAAAACCCCCTAACATAGAAACTATAATCGCAATGTCAAACGTTACGTCTTATGTTCCATATTTTGCCCTTTTTCACAAGACCGTAATTATAGAAGCAAAAGAATTATTTATGGCGAAAGTTAACAAACGTGTTTATGTACACCTTTGTCCATAAATATCGAGATGCTTTCAGAAAAATTAGGTAAAACCAAGTAATTATCTTGTTCGGTGCTTCGAACGTTAAACAACCTATCTCTGTTCAATAATATAATAATTCTATATTTTCAATTATATCTTCTATTTGACTCTGTACTAATTACAAGGCTGCAGATCTCTAATGAATTACAACGCCTTTCCCTCCTAAGTAAACCAAATTTACAAATAACAGAGCGTTAATCGAACCTTCCGAAATGCCAATTTTTTTTTTTTTTTTTTTTTTTAAGAGCCTAAATCACTTTCTAAAACTTCCTAAAAATCATACACTGCACAGATTTTATAAGTTTCAAAAACGCATGTGGAAGTAACATGTGGCGCAGCGTCTGTAAGCAAACGCGCGTATTTCGGGGGTTGCAATGCGGCCCATTCGGACAGGAGTCACCTCGTAAGTAACCTCGAGTAAATCAGTACCCAAGGTGGCTGTAAATCTGTCCCCCTGGAGTAGAGTCGCGGCGTCGGCAACACGATGGAGCAGAGCGCGCTGCTCACCCCTTGTACGCGGCCTGTAAGGGCTCATAACGGCCGGCGGACAAGTGTTATGGTATGGCTTATAAGTGAATGCCACCCTCTAATCGGAAAATACGAGCTCGATTGTCGAGCGAGGGTGGAAATTCTCCTCGTCCTTTTCTCTCTTACGTACTCCACCTATAACTCCCCCTCTCTTTGGTGGTTGCTGGTTTTTTAAGCGTCTCTTTTATGAACTTTGTTCTGTCTCTTTTTCTCTGTCTCACCCTCGTCTATGATTTTTTCCCTTCTCTGTTTTTCCTTCTTTTTTTTCTAAACGGTACGCGTGACCCAAGCACTCCGAACAGTGTTCCTTTTATGGCCGAATTTGTAACTTTAAATTGGCGGCCTCGCGCCACCACGCTGCCCCGATCCAAGAGGTTTCCGCACCGTGAAATTTCGTGGTTTTTTTACGGCCTGATTTACTGGATCACGGCGGGCGAGGAGGCGGGCAGAGTGACTTTCGAACGCCGCGATTTTTCGTGGATTTATGGCCTGCCGTCTTGACGACCTCGGGGATTATTAATACGAATATCGCTATGGAGGAGATGATTCGTTCTTATTTTCTTTTTTATTTCATCCTTATTTATATGTCTAGATTTCTCGATATTAAATTCTATAAAAAAAAAAGGTATTTAATCTCGAATAGACGATTCTTACTTTCTTTCATCTTAATAGATCTATGGCCAAAATATTTTTCTGAGACGAACAAATTCTACATTGATTCCTTCTTTTTAATATGCTGGCCTGTATGGAACACGTAACGATTCCAAAAATATAAGATACTGAATAATAGTCGGTTCAAACGATCAGATTTATCTGTAATAGGAAGAAATGAAACAACATTTACGCTAATGGAAGTCACCGTTACAACGTCACAACGTCACAACGTCACAACGATCGCAAGCTTAAGTCGAAATTAACGTCGATATTGCGAAGAAAACGCTTGAGAGGCGCGAGACGAGCAAAAGGCACGGCTTAGCACCCTCGTTCCAGGCAACGGTAAGCTCGTTCGGATGATTTGCTAAGCCCGCTAACAAATAGAAGGATAGATGGCGACGTTCGAGCCCTGCCAGACGCCAGTAACCCCGGAACAACCACACGACCATACCCACCCTCGGTGATACGACGAATTACACGCGGATCAGGGCCGCTCTGAGCTTCCATTCGATACACTAGACTATGACATTATATCGTATCGAGCGACTCGACTCCTTATGGTTCCCAAGATGATACCAGGATAAAGGAATCAGAGCGGAATTCGACGCTTTTGTCACGCAATGGGGTAGGTAATGTCGTACCGTAAACGGATTATGTTTTACTGTCAACTTTCCTGATATTAAATCGTCGTTGCAGAGAATAAACATTCAGACATCGTTCTTATATTAAATGATTAATATCTTTAAAATAATCGGTCAACTAAACTAGATTATTGAATTAATTCGATGGTAGAAATAAATTGTTGCAAATTTTATGGAACCAATCTGTAAGAAACTCCTAAATATTCGTCAATTGAATCTGTCCATAGTAAGAAATTTATTCATTGATATCCTTAGTATTTAATTCACAAGTATTATTTAAATGTAAAATTCCTATTAAGAGATCGACACATGATTTATCCATATTTGTTTTCAAGGATACTCGAGCCTTTTACAAAATAGTAATTCAGAAAAGTGATTCAGCTCAATGAATGAAAAATTACTTTTTGAATAAGCGTATTTGACGATACTTCCGTAGCGAGTAGGGAACGATTTTCCATATGCTCCTGACGATCGTCAGCAGCTGATTTCCATATTCCTAGGTGATTCGTCGACCCCTCGATGATACGGGGGCCGGTATTAAATTATCCGCTTCTACGTGCAAACACACCGCATAATGGCGTGCGCTGAAACGCAAATAGAGCGAGCCACGGCCGATTCGACGTAAGGCATCTCTCGGCTATCTCCGCACGAGAGAGCGATCGTTCGCTTTCGCGAAAAGGTTCCACCTCGTTACCGGTTTCCAAGCTCGAGGAGAGGAGCTGGCGAAGAGCCAATTACGGGCACGCGATCCTGAGGAGACGCGCGAGAATTCTCGTCAGAGTTTCCGCGAATATTTCATATGCGATAGGATCAGTGAAAACGCGAGTCTTATCTAACTCATAAACGATATTCTCCGACGAAGAAAATTGGTTCGAGAAGCGGTGGCTACTGCTTCAATTTTCGACATCAGTCGATGATGAAAGAAAAAGATTATGTATATAATCGATAAGAATGTATATGATCGATAATATAATCGATAAGAAAATACTGTTATCACGATTCTCTAAAGTTAAATATAGCAGGAAAAGAATTTTGAACAGAATTAAATAGCTTGATATTTTATTTAGTTTGATCAAAATTGTGCGAGGTGTGTGTGAAGTATTCTTTTAAGATTCCTCGAGACGTTCTGAAACATAACGAGGCGCACACGAGCTGACACGAGCGTGTTCCGCGGCAATTAGCAGCGAAATTAATTAGCCTGTTATCTGATAACAGGACAATCTATAAGGACGACAGAGTGTTCTTCAGAGATTACGGACTAAGAAATATTTGTCAGCCTCATTTTTTAAAGCGAGAGGTACAGAGATAAGCCAGAGAAAAATATGATCTCCTTCTTGATCACTTTTTCATACGAACAAAAAATAAAAAGCATCCCTGTACGATAGTTAAGAAACGGTCCTAACAAGAATAAAAAAGTCGTAATCGCGATTTGACAAGGGATCGTCATTAACTTTTTCGTTATTAACTAAAATAATGAAAAATAGTTTTAAAATGTTCCATGTTATATATATATATATTTTTCTTTTTACTTTGAACAGCGAAAGGCTTAAATCTACCCTCGATCCGATATCTAAACGCGTCTCATTAACGTTATAATAATTAACTGGGATATTTTCCAGCGCGGCGAACTTTCAATTATCAGGCACACACACTTCGTGTTCCATTAAACGATCGGGCCAACGGGACGACCGACGAAGTTTAATGAAATGATAGAATTTATATGGAATTTACAAATCGAAAGCAGTCGTTTCTAAAGGATTCCATTTCTATAGGTCTGACCAACGAAGAAAAAGGAAATACGATTATCGTTAAGTTTTGACACGCCCCGGGCATGCCGACCAAGCGAATTCAACTTGTGGAAATCCCAACAGATTGCCACGGGGGTTTGTCGCCCGTCGCTGGCTCCCTTTTCATGGTGGTTTCCTCATAAATAAAAATAACCATCGCACCCCTCGAGGGATGCGTATACGCGATATCGCTTTCGTGTCTTCTCACCCTGCTGCTCGAAATCAGAAAGAATCGTCGCGCTTCTTTTCTTTCTTTCTTCCTTCCTCTCTTTCTTCCTCCCTTTCTTCTCTCCTTCTCGATGGTCTATTCCTCTTCCATAGATATTTTCTTACCAGGAATATTTCCATTTCTCGATAATTTCTACGCCACGTCAGAAACTTATTTCTTGCTGACACCTTATATTATTTTCGAGGACATTTTAACGTTCCCAAGAATTATTTCTTTGCCCCTTTCACTATAACACAACTTTGTTTCGTTATTTTACTATTACTTTGCAACAGTCACTGACTTTTAGTTCGTTCACTAAAACGGTAATCAATAGTAATAAAACAAATTCAGTTACGAAGTCCGGTTCAAGATAAAACATAAAGAGATGAAATTATTGAATATTCCACCGCAATACGAAAAACACAGAACCACGTAAAATCCCACGATTCAACGTAATCACGTTCTTCGTCACTGCGACGAGCACAGCTTTAACACAGCCGTTAACGAGATCAAAAACGCGCGGCATCCAAACACCGAACCGTATAAAATCGTTTAAAAAGCAACCGGAGACCGGATAGAGACAGAGAGGGGAGGGTTTGTCTTTAACGCGTATGCACTTGTCCATATGGTCCTGGTGCCTCGTACGCGATAACAGCAAAGGGGACCCGTTATTCTCGTGGTCCTAGTGTCCCGGTGTCAGGAGGGTAGAGACGCCCCGTTATGGCACCCATGGGAATTCGGCCGCGGGCTACGCAACGAATTCGACCCTCTCTATGGCTATGTAGATACACGTATTACGGGATTTTCAAGCTGATTCTCCACGTGGACTTTTGCCATCTAGTCCCACCTCGATGGCACCCCTTCACCACTCCAATAATCTTTTTGCTACTCTGTCCATCTTCTTCCATCCAACCAATGTTCATAGTCCAGCCTGATCCTGTCTTCGTCTAGCTCTTTCCTCGATTTTCCCTCGCTTTTCCCCTCTCTTTCGTCCACTCAGAATGCGTTTACTTGTGGGTCGAAGTCCTGCCAAGACCGCAAGGATAACATCCCCCAGGGAGAGGCTTGGCCAGGGGGAGGTGACCAGCCCCGCGGTCAGCCACCGATACCGCACACCAAAAGCCAGAGAATTTGCCAACCTGGCGAAAATATGTTTGGGATCCGTTCTTCTCTCTGTCCGCCGCAATTCCTGAACACGACGTGCTAGCTGCGGGGTGAGATCGTCATGGAATCTACTTTACGAGTCGGTAGATTGAACCATTTTCCAATGGCCGGGCTGACCTCGCTGCGCTCTGGAGATGCCTTTTTTTCGGGGCGAAACAAGGAACACGGGTTTCTCGAATTCGCTGGAAATTTTTGGCGCTGGACGCTTTTTTTATTAGACACTGTGACGAGTTACTTTGGAAATAATATTCGAAAGGTGATTCGGAAATTTATTGCAACATAATACTAAGGTTTGAAAATATGTTTCTAAATAATACAGGGTAATTCAATCGAATTGAGTAATTTGAACTCCCGGTAAAAATAATAATTTTTCGTTTAGATATAGGTACATATACCACATAAGTTATACTTATAAAAAAATATGATATTTAGTGTCTTAAAGCAATTAAGTTCGAGAACAATGCTCATTTCTCTACCAGAATTATCTAATTAACTAAAAGTAGCTCTAATTCTCTTTCCACAAAATCCTCTTAAAAAATATTTGCATTCTTATACGTTAAACAACAATCAATCAGCAGAATTTGGAGTTTCTTCACCACGATAAAATCTGTTTCCAGCAATGCGACGAACGTAATCGAAGCACTTAGTAAAAAAGACCATTAAGTTGCAAGTTCCGTGTACGCTTGTAGCCGCATGATCCACGAAAAGCATCGAGTTTGTGGGCGTAGGCGAGCCAATTTAAAAGGCTAATTCCCTGACGGAAGCCCGTGGGATCCTCCTCCGACCTCCCTTTGTCGCCCTTCTTCGCTTACGGAGAAAACTCGCCCCGGCCAGACGATGGGGTGGCATCCAGCTCAAAAGTAAACCAATTTCGTGGCTTGTTTAAAGCCGAAGCCAGATAGGACGTCGACGAGGCCACGGTCCCCCGAGTTATTTCGCGTAGGTAACGCGCCGTGAAATTACGATGATACGCGAATCAATGGATTTCCAGGCCCTGCTCTCTTCCTGCCCTTTTCGCACGCGTGAGAATGCCTGGGAATTTCGATGATCGATCTGCCGGCCGCCTTCGGGGAGACGCAAGCCACGACTCGATGATCTCCAAGATATTCCGCCATTTTATAGGTTAGTTTATTTTTCAAGGAGCTTCGTGCGGAATTAAGTGTTCTTATGAGTTAGAATAATCGGCAAGCTTATGAAAGTTGATGGTTCTTGTTGAAAGAATTGCGAGGTATCTTGCTTGTCTCCCATAGAAATATCTACATTTTCTTTTTTATTTGTCACAAAGAATTGGAAGTTTTCTATTTGGTCTTTTATCTTTCCTATGATATAGACAGATTCTTATGAGACTTAACGTTTTAGAGTATGATATGAATATTCTCTTGGAAACGAGTTTTGCAACATGCTGTTTATTTTATTTCTCAAGGTTCTTATATTTATACGTTACTTCCATTATTTTCTTAAATTCCGGTATTTGGTATCTTTTTTTATTAATCCCAACTTTATTAAACCTATCATATAAGGAAAGTACATTTTCCGTTTAATATATCAAAAAAGCGAATCACGAGTATATTAGTTCCAATCGCGTTCATCTCGTAAAATAATCACCTGGAACCTGGAGTGGAGAGAAACATATCGATCAGCTGGTTGTATCGTTAGGTATTTCTGCTCGTAACGCTCGAACGTGAGAAATCGTGGCGAGCGTGGCTAAGCGGATATCGAGTTCTCGCTAACGAGGCCGGAGGATCCTTCGCTCGTGTCAGGTCGTCCTGATCAAACACATTAGTCTTGACTTCCGGTCGAGCGTGCCAAAGTGGGGCTACGTCGATGAGAGTCTATTGTCGCGATGTGCACCTCGCGCCGCTCCTCGTTTGCCGAGGAAATGGGAAAGTCGAGTGGCTCTCTCAACCCTCTATTGTCAACCGAATAGGGCCTATCTTTCGATATTTCCTGTGTCAAAAAGAACCATTGTCGACGAATGACGATTGCCCGTGATGAGCAAGTATTTTGACTGTTGTATGGAGGCTGGAATAGTGCCATAAGTAGCTAGATGTAACGGTGAATCTACGATGTATTTTAAACTTTTAGGAATTATATTTAAGTGATCGAAGTTAAGCTAAGTTTAAATTTCAACAAACTTTTAATAAAGTTTTAATAAAATTTTCGGATTATTCTAATTCATATATTAACGACTGCTGACATATTATTTTGTTTTTCTATGATTAAAGTATTGTAAGTTCGAGTAATAGGGAAACAAATGTTTCATCTTCAATAGAAAATTATTTTCGCCCTAAAACGTCAATAGCTCTTCAATTGTTAGAAAATGATTTAAATTTTAATATTACTAGATATAATTAATAATTTACGGATTAATTTTAAACATAGATCATAGAAATAACTAAAAGCACCGAAGAACACATATACTATTCCTCTAACGTCGAAACTCGAAAGTGGAAAAATAAAAGGGGGAGGCCGGTAATGGCGAAACGAATTTTGCAAGAAAATCGGAGAGCAATTCGGCCATTTCTCTTTGTGCTGCATAACTTTGCATGGCACCATCTTTATCGCACTCGTGGGAACACCAGGCTGGCCGTAGATCACCGGCGCAATATTGTGCAAAACGCGGCTACACGTTTCTCTCTCTGATCCTCTGCCTTTGCCTCGTTGCTTCTGCTATATTTCTCTCCCGTGGTCGCGCTTTATCCCGTGAATTTCCCATACACTGGTCTCTCTCGCTCATGGGAGTAGCTACATTCAATGTGCCGGCCATATCTCAGCAACGAGAGACACTTTAATGAAAAATCATACGGCGAATGCACGTACCGCTGGGTATAGAGCAAATATTTCAGCGGGAATGAGATTTTAGACGGGAATAAATAAGGAGTTAGAGCATCCACGGCCGATCGTCGCCATTTTTCCCTGGTTGGATGGAAATCTCAGCTGCATGGGATTTTTCTTTTTTTTTTTTTTTTTTTTTTTTTCATGGAGATAAAGTTTTGTCGCTGGGAATCGCTGGCAATTATGCCATCTCTCTGCTTCTGCTTCACGTAACCTGATATTCAGACTCTGTTTATTTAATTTTTACGTAATACTTGCCTCACACGCCTAATAAGAGCATTGTATATTTTATTGAAAGAGATGATATTTTTACTTGAATGTATTTAACCGACCTAAGTCCTCTATAGTAATAAAAAGAAATTATTTTCAAGCATTATAAAAGCGCTACTATTGAAACTTTCAAAAAACGTATTAATTCCAGGTTTATTCTTTGAAGGAAAAAATATGAATTATCCCTTGAATCTATCTTTCAATTCTATATTTGAATCCCAAACGTTATCCTTAGAAATCATTCTCTATAATTTTCCCAGTAACCCCTTACCTTCCTACATCCACATTTCCTAACACGAATTATCTCACCATCTCGAGCTTATCCGTGCACGATTCAATAATCCGGCTGAAAAAAAGTAACCACGAACCAAGCTTAACCAACGATATTCGACGAGCTAGCACACACAATTCGGTGTTGTTCGGGGATCGTGCCGTCTTTCCATCGTCTCCCTATGTCTCATTACCATGATTATTACTGTGCAGCGATGGCGCAGCGTCGTTTTCCAATTTTCCCCGAGGCCCCAGCGAACTCCGGCGCGGTACGCCACGCAAGAAGAGGAAAAATTAGCTTATCGCGGACAATAATCCCGATTCCCATGAGAGAAGCCGGCTACACGCCACGGTGGGCGTGCGTTCGCGGATTAGGGAACATATTTCGTAATCCGCGATAGATATGGGACCGAATATTCGGCTACCCTACTTACACGATGCCGGGGCAACCCCATCAGGGGTGGAACGCGAATCCAGGCGAATTATTATTACGAAGATCCTCATGTATCTCAATGACGCATCGCTTCACACGGGACTTAAGGTTTAATGGACTGCTGGTCCTCTCCTTCCTGGCCCGGTGTTTTGCCGAGCCCTGGTCACCCCCTACGTGTCTGTTAGCCTGTTCCCAACTCGGAGGGAGAGAAAGACGGACAGGAACACGTGAAACGCGTGAAATCGTGGTAATTTCGCGACCACAAGATGCGAGCATGTAAGGTTGATAGGACTGACGTCGTCGAGGTTGAATTGGGTAACGAGATTGCGGGTGACGTGGGACGAAACGGCCAACGGTGGGGTAGCTTTTTGATGGGAGGGCGCTTCGCGTGACGTGGGGCCATTTCACAGAGTCTTTTCTTGGGAATATTCGCTGGCTGATGTTTTATTTCACTGTCAGAGCGGAGGAAGTTAACCTTGTAATTAAAGTGTAAATTATGCAAATTATTTAGTCGTAAGACAAAGTACTGTAAGCAAAACAATCTTGTTTTGACGGATGTGTTTACCTAGGAAATATTCTTATCAATTGTTAGGACTTTCATATTGTAATCATCGCGAATGATATATTTTAATATACGAAAGCATACAAATCTCTGAATCACAATTCTCCCAAATGCAAGACTCGTACCACCTTCCCTCTGATTGTAAGTTCTACAAAAACAAAAATCCCGGAATTCCTAAATAAAAAATTAGAGTAACTTGATATTCAAAAACGTGCAAAACCGTTTAAAGAAATCAGTTAATTCTTTTACTCGAAAGACGTTGGGAAAAATCGAAAGAAGTGAAAAAAGAGAAAAAATAATCGCCAGACTATTGCCTCTCCCTGCGAGGTAATCTCCCCCATGATCGTGCTGCGATCTAAAAATTCGCGCCACGAACGAGATAATACAATTACCGGTATCATGTTAATCAGACCGCGCGAGAATGAAACGATCCTGCACATCCGGGCAGAAACCACGGAGATAGGCAGGAAGGAGAAAGGAAACGTCGTTGGTATTAATCCATACGAGAGGCGAAGGAACTCGTCGCGCGGCCACGGTGTGCCTTAATTAACGAGATTTTAAAAATGCGATGGCAATTTCAATCCAGCCCGACTAACTTCAGCTCCGAGGGTAATTCTATTAGGCAGTGGCGTAGCATCGTAAAGGGTTGAGAGCGAGAGACAGACGGACAGACAAAAAGAGTGGGAGGGGAGAAGCATAGTTGGAGAGAGAGAGAGACAGACAGACAGATAGAGAGGCGGAAGGAGGAAGAACGGTGGCTGGGGTGTACTGCCCCCTGGGGCACCCTCACGCTAACTGGCTGCGACTGTGCCACGGACCCCTTTACGATTCTGACTTAATTTATGTATCATCCGAGAGTTAAGTAATTTCTCCTCACGAATTACCTCCATCCCGCTGACTGAACGAATTTCTTCTTATGCTTTCTTCGCCCGTTCTTATTCATTCGGAACATCGCTGATGTTCTTGCGTGTCATAGTGTGTACGACCGTGGTTCTTCTTGTGGGGATAGTAATTTTCTGAATCGCCTTTCGTTCGAATGTTTATGAGGTGTACTTCGGTAAAAGATTTTGGATATTTGCGATCGTTTACAGACGCAGAGCGACTGAATAATTTTACTTGGTATAGATATAATTATAAGTGGAAGCAGTTCATGGGTGTGCGATGAAAAATCTATAAAAAGTCTCGTTTACAGAAATTGAATATTAAAATACAGATGAATCGTCCTACGTTAGTTTCTCCCATTTTTGCGAAGGTTTAGACAATTCCTAAAAGACTGTAACAAAAATTCTTACATAGCGCAAGAACGAGTTAAATTTTTGTGTATTTTGCTTCAACAAGAACATGGACGACCGATCGCTCATTCGTATCGCATAAATATATTAAGATCATTTTTAATTTAAAAAAAGGGAGAAAACCCTTGTCAGAAAGTTCGATCGACTTCTAAAATGAAAAAAAGAAAATGAATTTCGTTATTTCCATTTCGTCGTTTGTTGGCCTTGAACCGATGGTAAATCGAAGAGGATGGAAGATTATTTAAAATTTCCTCAAACGCTCTGAGTGCGGATTCTACGGCGGTGCTCGGTTGGCTAATTAAAACGCGAGAAACTTTCGCGGCAGCCCCGAGGAAACGAGTTTAAATCTGTTTCAGACCAGTTTCCAACGAGCGGTGCCTTAGTGGCTCCCTCGTGGACCGTTTCCAACGTGACTACACCCCCAGCACTTTATTACGAGTCTAATCTATCTCGGCGCCGGCCAAAGGGAGGCAGGTATTTAACCCCGAAGCTAATTGTCTCTTTTCGAATTTCTCAAGAAACAAGAAAGAAATATTTCTCAACTTCAATTTCTATAAGCCTCGAAATTACTAGACTGGTTGTTTATGGAGATTCATATTCTTCCCAGCATGTCTAAAGAAGTGGAATCGAAACGAAGATTTGTTTTTCATACACTTTTCATATTCTTCTTTATGTTTCTTTACTTTTAAGATATGAAATTTATCAGTACGATTCCTGAACTTACGTGTGAATATGGAGGGAAGCTTTTATTATAATTTGATGTTTAATTTGATAAAACTTTGAAAGAAGGTTTCGATAACTATGAAACATTAACGTTAATTCTCAATGCTTCTCTATTTTTGCGGACTTATCAAAATTTACCATGTCTTCAACTTTGAACAGTCTATGGAAAAAATAATATAACAAAGCTGACGCCAAAAGGAGAATATAGAGAATAAAAGAGTGGTGGAGGTTCACCTGCCGGATTAAGTTATACCGATCGTAAGGTGGCCTCATCTTAAATGATTTAGGCATAGCGAGATCGAAATCAAAAATTGCCGATCGAGAGTCGCCGCCGATCATCCACAAAACATGTGGCGAACGTGAAACGTGCTCACGAGGGATGCGCCTGTTACGCTCATAATTACATCTTATACCAATGAGCAGTGAATTACCAGATAATATATTACCTCAAATTATAGGTGATAACCGACGGGACATTACGATCGCCACTTCGACCAGATGGGTCTATCGGTCCGTTTTCGGTGGCGATTCGCGCCATGGCATATGGAACCCCCATAAATATTCTTCAAACTTCCTGCTCATCGACACTGGACCCTCTGAAATTCTCTTTCTTTTTCTATTTTCGTGACTAGCGTGGCCAACGTCGTTACAGCTTCTGTGAGACGCAAATTTTCAAAAATTCTTCGAATTCCGAGCGAAAAAGCTGAAAATCGTTTCAGGCACCAAAGGCATGATCTTGAAAGGGCAGAGAAATCCCAGCCGATCTTAAAAACAGGACACGTGTTGTAAATGTTTCAAGAAAAATGCACGGATCGTGTTCCAAGGATAGAAGTACCGTGTCTTTACCGCTGAATCTCTTTTTCTTGTCTTACATTATTCTTTATGGTACTTTGAATCCTTTATTCTTAATGGAAGAACCGGCCATCTTCTAAATCTTCATGCATTTCATATTTTAAAACATCCGCTTAACCACATTTCCATTTCGTGTGCACGGAGTTTCAGTACCATGAAACAACCAAGCTGCAACGAGTAGTATTCCAAGGAAACGTATCTCTAATACACCGCGCTATTTCGCGAATTCCGTGGATAGGAGTTACTAAAAATACTTCATCGGGTGGCATACCGCACTCTTTTGCAGTTTTGTATCCCGACCAATTTCACCACCATCGTTTTTTCGCGTTTACTCTTTACAGTCGCGGCTAACTGCGACTTTATAACAGGACGATTATAGTGAAAAGCTAATTTCCAACTAGCTGAGAGCTCGTCCTCTCTCTTCTCTTTCTCTCTTGCTCTCGCCTTCTCTACGCCCCTATTCCACAGCTAACTTCGTTAATGTATAATCCGGGGTGGCTCCCCGGGGCTCCGTTGCCGTGATATAAAATCAGTAAGCTTTAGTAAATTTCGTTTAAACAATCCAGTAAACAATTTTCCGCCGCTCTGCACGGCAAAGTAACGGCACCCTGGTGGCACCTGTACGCCTGCAACACTTTCTACCCCCTGGCATTTACCCCTATCGTCGACCTCGTGCTACCACCACCCCCATCCTCTTTCGTACTTCGACGTTCTACTTCGTGGAAGAACCGCTCCTCCCAGACCAGTGTCTGTCATCCTGGGATTAATCTGGTTAAGCGTTCATAGGAAGTTGCTCCGCTTTGCACTGTTTTAACTATGCTTTCCACCAAACTGTTGGTCGTGAATAAACACGTTTCGAGGATTCATCGAGAATTAGCAAAGGAGTATTCTAATTTGTTTAATTAAAATTTGCGATGATATCGACAGTAATCGAATTATCTTGGATGGATAGAATTTGCACAAAAATCATTTTTATTTAATAGTACAATAACAGAAGCGAAATTTGTCACGAGTTTCTGTTCCAATTGCGTCGCATTAAATAGCCCGACAGAATCCGTGTTTGAAGAAACGAACAACGAAAGCTAATGGATGATTCATTTGAAATTACAAGCGAAATGTTCCAACGTATTTAGTTAAAATCAGTATACACAATTCCACATATAACAACGATAATCTCAAATATCGGAATTTTGTTCTCAATGCAAACAAAATCTGTCACGAATATTCCTCCTAATTGCGTAGCATTAAATTGCCGGACAGAATCCATTTTTCAAGAAACGAACAACGAATAGCATTTTGCATCTGCAAGCCTTAAAAACCCACGAATTATTATTCACCCGGCGTATATTCCGGGAGACAGCATAGGTGAGCACAGATAGTGATAAAAGTATCTATAACTCAAAAAAAAAGTCACGGAGAAAGAGGCACAAATCATTGGGCGGGGGCGGTACGGGCAAAGGGTGCGAGCCAAGGGGGTTGGAGGGCGGTCTCCCGGGGGATATCGAACGTGGTCATAAATCGCAAATCAAAACGTGTCAAACGGGCCGGCCGCGAAATTAAAAGTGACGGGCGAGCGGCGTGTATTGTGCACGGTTGCATATCGGCACCGTGAAAACCGGCCCGCCATAATTGTGAGTTACGGTGATCACGCAGCGGGCATTTATTTATTCGCCGCGGCGCCCGTTATTTATGACGAAAATGCATCAGCGGTCTGTATCTGCACGTCCCCGTGTACCCGCGTTCCTCGACCACGGTATCGATGACGCGCCGATATTTTATCGGAATTTTCGAAAACCCCGGCTGTCGTATGCGCCGTGAAACGCGCGGAACTCTGACCAACCCCTTCCGAACTATTCTCTACCGAGCGAAGGAAATCGAAATTTGTAGGTTCGCGGTTGAGAGTGGTTCTTGATAGGTAAAGTAGAGCCGTAGGATCTTGATTAGTTTTCTTGACCTTAGGCGCTTTAGAAATTACAGTTTCTAGATTTTTCGGGAATTGCAGGATTTTGGATTTCCAAGTTTCAGGAGCTGTAAGTTATAGATTTTCCACGAAATCTAGATCTTTCAAATTTAAAGTTTCGCTGAGACTCTAAGTTTTAGATAACTTTGGATCTCTTCATACTTTCTGCAAATTGGAAAAATGGAGTTACAGTATTTTGGAAAATTCTGCAAATGATGTAAAAACCGCGATTCTATGGTATGTCAAAGATATCGATATCATAAGTATGCTAAAAATAACGAAATAATAAATTTATCACTAGAATTTGTTACAAGAAAAGTCACATTAATGAATCTCCAAATGAAACCTTCTTTACGATTCGCCAAAGATCACTCTCCAAGCAAAACTCTGCTTAATTACCAAGGACAGCGGTTTGTGGAAACTCGCAGAGATACTAAAATTGTGGGTCTACGTGGGCGGATGAATTTTTCATTGGAAAGTTTGTCGTCGATTGGCCATTGCTATCCATAGTTCATCGACTTGGAAAGTCTTCCTTAGCCGAAGCGCGTCGAAAGCACCAGGAAAAATCCTTTAACGAGGAAACTTCCGGTGAAACGAGCCACTTGAACGTTTTTCGGGGGTGGTCGGTTTAAATATTCGAAAGCACGGTTTTCTCTTCCTTCGTGCCTCTTTCTCTTGCTGTGCCCTCATCCCTGTTCCACTTCGGCCCGCCATGACAGTTCTAATTTAACGCTAGCTAACGACGGAAAAGGGGGAAGGTGCTACCCCCTCCCCCACTCCACCCTCCGCGAAACCCTCGACATCCGTGGAGCGTGCACCGGGGGTAGCACACATTCGGGCTAACAATGTACTGTTTCGGGACAACGAATAAACAAAAAACAGCGATTCTCCATCAAGTTGATTGGCAGCGCGTCGGAGGATTTACGATGCGGATTTTTGGCGAGCACGGTCCAACGGCTGCTTTTTCAATGGTTCTGGCCGGCGTTTAGACGTTAACGTTGAAATAATTTAAATTACCCGGCGAAAATTGTAATTAGCCAGGCCGGCCGTGTAATCGAGCGTGCAGAAAATTGCGAGGAAGGAACGTTAATTATGCGGACGTGACATAATGGCCCCGAAAACGACTTCGCTCGCTCCTGAACACGCGTTTTTGCAATTATTTTTAAAAGCGACAAATTTCGCGTCGCGCCGCCAGCTCTTGATGAATTGTTTGTTCAAACAAAAAGGTATGCCAAGCGCGAATAGTACCGCGGCGCGAAAATTATAGGGCGACTTAATTGGGACGCCGTTGTAATTGGATGGCATTATTTTTCTGTTAAAACATCGCGTTTGTAATACTTGGGACATAAGTGCCGCGGAAGCCTAATGAATGGTAAAAGCGATTAAATGATCCGCTTTCGAAATCTTCGTCCCTTCTGCGAAGCCCTCATTATTTATCTATTCTTTGTTAAAATGCAAATTACGACATTTCTGAGGAAATAAATTCTCAATTATAAAACAGCGATTGAGACAGATAGCAGCTTGGAAAATATATCGAAGTCCTTGAGAAAGATAACGTATATTTACATGGTCATTAAGTTAAAAAAAGATCAAACGTCCACACGTGTACTGCTATCCCTTGAGAAATTAATATCGATACGTGTCAGAAACTATAGAAATTTTCTCGATATCTATCCAATATCTTCGCCTACATTGTGATAGATATTTCCAGTAATTGCACATTGGATTCATTTAACACTAGAAATTATTCTTCGTGCACGTTAACAGCTTCAGGAACCAACAACGTATCATCGTTAAAACCGATCAAACGTGGCAACTGGCGCGGCGGCGGCGTGTTTAAACGTGTCACACGTATTAACCACTCTTCAGAGGCACATTACACAAAGTTCGAAATTCCATTCCGCGCTCAGCCAACCGAAAGGTCCGCGTGCGCGTTCAGCAATAATGAAAATTTTCAAATTTCACGCTCGATTATCCGCGGCCCCGCTTACACACCACCGCCATTTGGCGCTTTTACAACCACCAATCCCTTATACACAATGCCACCCTCCTGTATCGCGCTCGCGACATTGTTCGTTACGATACAGCGTGCAATGAAAAGACTTTACGATCAAAGATCGCAAAATTTAAAAATCTTTCGGATATAATAATCTCTATATTCTATGAAAGATAATTGGCCACAAAATCTGGCGAACCGTCTTGATTCCAATAATGCCTCCATTGTCTCGCGGAATCGTTTACTCAATGCTAATATTTTTCCTCACTGGACTTAAAGTACGCGATAATTTCACGTTCTATCGTTACTATATAAATAGTACTAAATCTAATGGTGTCTCGTGGTTAAATTGTACAAATTTGATTATTCCGCGCAAGATTCGAAATTAAATATAAAAATATCGAAGCGCAGGTAACTCGAACGATGCTATCTAACCATGTCTTATATCAACCCCTATCGCGATTCGACGAGGTCGATTAAAAAGCGAACAAAATCTGGTGGACAAAACGGCGACATTTGTCGAGTGTCTGGCATTTGGCGTGTTCCTAATCGGTCAACCCCCGACGATTCACCCTTCATCGCCTCGTCCATCATAAGCGATCGCACGAAACGACATTAAACACGGCCGTGAAGCGTACGTGTCAGCCGCAGCCTCGAATTTCGCGTTATCTCTCCAAGTGCATCGTTGCATCCGCACGCACAGCGGTGAACAGATGGTGCAGCGTCTCGGCAGGACCTATGACAGGTTGGTCCTGCGCACCGGCAGCATTTCGTGGTTCATTTGCGGTACCCAGGGGTGCCATCTATTATCGAGGGTCGGCCTGCCACTGTCCCGAAAGTCGAGCCTCCCTTTTCTCTCTCTCTCTCTCTCTCTCTCTTTCTCTCTCCGTATCCCCCTTTCGAAATCTATATGCGAAGGGTGGTTGTTTACATGGTGGAAAGGCAACTCGATTTAATTCGGTGATGATTTTTTAACGAGCTCTCCACCGTGGCTGGTGTGACGGTCTCGTAGATTGGGTTTCCGGGGCCGGTATTTTGGCTTTTCCATTTGATCGCGGGACAACCCTGGGCGTTCATTGAAGAGCGGAATTGCTTTTGGAAAAAACGTCACGCGAAACAATCATCGATGAATATGAATGATTTTTTCGCGTTCCTACCGACCGCGCAAAAGTTCCGGAAAACGAGGAAAATTGGGGGAATATCGGGAACAATTAGATTGGAAGAAATTCGCGAAAGCATTTGATTTGGATAGCGAAGGAAAGAATTTAATAATATAACGAAAGAAAGAAGAATTTAGAAATACATTAGGAATTATTAGGTTCCAGGAAATTGCAGCATCTTCTTTCGACCTTTTCACGGAGATGATCGATACTGAGAAGAGAATTGGAGAAATTCGCCAATCGAATGATTAAGAATAGCAAAATAATCGAAAATATGGAGCTCCATAATTGAATTGCTCGAGCGAAATAATCAATATTCAGAAAGGAATTGAAAACATATTAAAAATGATTTGAATCAAGGAAATCATTAATGTTTCGTAATTTAATTGCTCAAGAAATATGATTAATATCCAATTACTCCCATGCTGTTAAGGTAAAAAATGAACGTTAGTGTTGAAGAATGACAGAGATCTGGAATTACAAGTCAGATAAAAAACAGACTCGATGAGAATCAAGATAGCCTACCTAGATAATCAACGACGATAATCAAGAGTTAATCAAATAGAATACCTTACACCAATTAGCTACCGAAGCCTTTGTATCACCAGGAATTACAAACCTCCCGAACATTTCCACACATAAATCACTCTTCTCAAACCACATCCACTTGCTTATTCATGAAAAACATTCCTGATCAGTTGCTCACGACGCCCGCCAAGGTTTTCTCCTTTTACTGAATCAACACCTCTCCTCGATACTTATCCTATAATAACCTCTTTCGTGATCGATACCTCATTACATCAATATCAATCTTATTAAATTTTCTGCCGTGAGTAAATTTCCGCGAACACCTTACCAAGGTGTCGAACCAGCTACCTGCTACTTTTCGCAACCTCTTTTTCTCTTAAACCAGAATTTAAAGAAAAAGAAAAAAAAAAGAAGAGACAGCGAGAGGAAAAAAGTGCAAGGCCGGCGAAAAAAGAGGGCGATCGCGATCACGATAAGCGGAGACTAATTAAAAACGAGTAAATTAGACTAACCAGTCGAGTAGACTCGGTTCGTGATCGGTGTTCAGCCACGCAATAATTCCGCGACGAGATTCTCCCTTCTCTTTCGTTTCCCGTGAGCCAGGTAGCACTCGATCTCTCTCGTTTCGAGGCGGTTTTTTAGCCGCGTTCCTTTCGAGCCCTCCGCCGCCTACGGGCGTTTCATTAATCTCGCGTCTCTCAATTTATTTTGTACGTCTTGTTAGGTGCCCCGGCCCGTTCTCGGGTGGTTATGTCTCACTCAAGAGGAGAGAACGCGCGCGATCCCGTGCTGGGTGATAATGAAAAGCGGACGCCCGGACAGGAGGAAGTCCACGGCGTTGGAAGGGGACCACGGAGGCGAGGAAAAAAGGAAACGAGAGGCGAGCCAGCCAACGCTGAAAGTATTACCGACACGATCTTCCCGTTTGCCACAGCCGTGAGCAGTGAGTCATGGATTCGTTCGAACCAGGCTAGGCGCTCATCTGGGATTGCGATGCCTCGCTTTTCGCGCTGGAAATGCAACGTGATTACCGTGCGCGTAGATCGCCGATGAAATAATGCCTCATTTTTTGCGTATTAGCGGTGAGTAATTGTGATTCGATGGTGGAAAGTAAGATAATTTGGCGTGAGACTCGGTAAAGGATTATGTGTGAAGAAAAGTCAGATAGTAGAAAGGTCTAGTCGATTTCTCAGGCAAACGTGTGAAATACTGATCGTATTGTAAACGCTCGTAAGCTTCGGAGCTGTACCGTGTGTTTAGTTTAATTGTACTTTTTAAGACATTTGGTTTAGAATTTCGAGAGACGAATCCAAAAGCAGTAAATAATTTGCAGAGATACGACAAAGCGTAAACGTCGGAAACAATATAAATTTTCAAAATCAGAAATCTATGTGATAAATTTTTATAAATTACAATTCAATTATCTCCGACAAAAATACAATCGAACGTTTAAACTGCTGTAGAGTCTGTCGAACGATTCCACCCACGTTCTTACAATCGTATTTTGATCAGTCGCCAAGCAACTTACAGTATCCACGAAACGGCATCGGGTCGTGACAAATCACCCCTAACAAAGCTTCTGTCGTCATATAGGACCGGTTCGAACGAGGGAATCGCGTAATTAACGTGTCTGATCATCGTGCTCATCTCTTAACGCGACGTGGCGGCCGATCAAAAACGTTCTCCTTATCGTTTCCATCTATCTTTCATCCGTGTTCATCCCACAGGACCGAAAAAGGGGACTCGCCCGGTGTACTGCTGACGTGTCCCTCTTTGACGAGCCACCACGGGGACGTTTCGTGACCCGCGCTTGCAAACTCATTGTTCCACGTGCTTTCTTCAAATCTACGCGCAATCCAACGTACATATCCTAATAGCGAGTTAGCAAATAACTATAGCCAAAGAGGACAACGAGCTTGACAATATTCTACCACAAGGATTTTCACAGGGAATTTTATAACGTGCGCGTTCGAACACAGGAAACTTGACTTTTGTGTCGGGACATTAGCATATTCGGAGAGATTCTAAATTAATACGTGGTACAATACTTCGGCAACAGAGTTTATTGATAGAATTTGTAATTGGCGCTTCATCAATTTTCTACATCTGATATCGTTCAATACCCAAAGATTAAGTACTAATTTTAATAAATCAATTTCGAAAGATAATTGGAAAGTACCAAGTACCAAATTAACAATTTATACCCCTTGTACCTATTTTTTCGCATCGCAATAATTGTAAAAAATATGGAAATGATACATGCGCACCTTAGCCAGCTGAAGATCATAGTATTCAGAGAAAGTTTTATTAAATTATTATCTGTAATAACTACGGTAGTTGAAAGAACGATGTTTGTCGCTGAAAAGGAATTGCGAGAGTGCTACAAGAATCGAGAGTTCAATCGTGAGGGTTCGGAGAAAACAGAGACGAACGTATAGGGAGAAAAGCGACTAGGAAAGCGTTGCCTCGACGTTAATTAGAAAGACAATCCTCATCAATCATATTACGCAAATTCTGTTCTACGTTGTGTTTTAACGGTTTTACGTAAGCATTCTGATGCGCGATACGTGCGCGTAATTAGCGATTCATTTTTCTTGCGCGCTGTCTACCACGGGTAAAGGCAAGCAGCTCTTACGACACACGGCGTGTTATTCGATTCCCGAACCCCCACGAGGATGATACGCGTTTATTGGCGACACGAAATCGATCACTCTTAACCGCGCCACCATGTTTTCGTACTTGTGCTTTGACGACCACTCGCGCGAATAGAAAGACGAATAGACTGTCTTTTAGAGTGATTCAACATTTGTGAGAGATTTTAAGCAGACCCTAGAAATAGGTATTCACCTACTGCCTTTTCGAGTCCTTTGTCTATAGCTTTTCAATAAGTAATCAAAATGAATGAAAATTAATGCTAAGTCTGTAAAATATAACGAACGAAGTAACGATTCTCAACTATACTGTTTTATCTTCTTGAGTGTTGCTTTCACTGTATAACGACACAACATTTCTTTCCCATTCTTTAATATATGTATAAAGGTTCGCTGATTTTTCTGTATCAGATAATGCTATTTTCGATTATTCTAATTATTAACTGTAAATTTTGGTAATTATTGTTCAAATATATCGTAAATAAAACGAAAGACGACATTGTTTATAAAATAACCCAACAGTGAGCCGAAGGAACGCGATATCAAAATAAGGATAGTAAAAGTTGTAGTAAAAATTCTCTAAAAGAATATTTAGCCTGTTCGTGGAAGATAACACGAGAACGAAACATCCGTGGGCGATTAAAAGTCGCGTTAATTAACATCGGCATAATTACCTGTTACAAGACGATCGATTCCAGCTGGAGGAGACACGGACGTATTAATTCGTGGCAGGAAGACCGGGCGAGTCTCTATCACGGCGTTCTGGATATTCCATTTCCACCTCGTTGCACGGTACCACGGTGATATAAATGCTAATTCGTGACGGGCATCTCCGATCGAGACTAGAGGAATCCGTACCTAATTTTCCTGCTGCCAAGGGATTCGCCGCGGAATAGAGACAGCTGTTTCTCCGCAGGAACACGAGAAACACGTCCCACTTTTCGCGCCAACTTTGACACATGCGCCCCACGTGCAACGTTTTAATTGCATCCTCATTATTACCTGTGTAATTTCGTTCGATCAATTTTCCATGTGTTTTCGACGAATACGCCTCTTTCTTGTGGTGATAATATCTGAAAATGAAACATATGTTACTTGTGAATTGTTCCACTATCGTAACGTATGAAATGTCTACTTTTTTGGATTAATGTTAATACTACTTTCAAAAAGCAATGCAAATTTCAATTGCATAAAATTAAAAACGACAACGACGAATAGTTGATTACATAGCGTCACCTTTGTCAGAAACTGTATGAACATCACATACACTTTGTAATCGAGGAGCTATGAAATTTCAAAGTGAAAAATTTCAACGTTTCAAAAATTTCGTTACATATGATTGAAGAATTAGAAAAACTCAGAAGTGTAAATCACTCGAATTTCTTGAGTATTCGCACTGAATGGTTTCCAACAAAAGATACGTAAAACCAAAAGGTACGAATCGAAATTCGATTCTATATAAATCAGATTGCTCATAAACAATATATTTCTCCATGCTCGTTTCTATATGAATAATTCGTAGTGTTTAAATGAACATTTCGTACGTTATCAACTTGCCACATACTGAAAAGCAACTTGAAACAGTGATTATTCTTACTTTACTTGATTTTCAGTAGAAGTTTCGTATGATAAGTTAAGAGTGAAATGAAAGTATTTTAAAGCTAAAACAGTATGCTGATTAATTTCAATAAATCAAAAGATATAGAGAAGGAGTATCAAGCGTGGGCAGAGTCGATACACCTACGACGAAACACGACAACCGAGGAAACCGGAGGAGAGTTATTAAGACCAGTCAACATGTACGCTGCGTTTCGTACGAATATCACTGGATATCGCGTGAGGAACGGTCTCCTTGCTCGTAGATTGCATGCGCCGAACGTGTTACTGGCTTTGTCCACGTAAATTAATTATCTTCCACTATTTGTTCTGTTTCGCGAGCAACAAACACTGTCGCGTGTGCACGTCAATGGACTCGAACATCTCGTACGTTTTCGATAGAAACGACTTTGAACGAGTACAAAAATTGAGAAACATATTTTCCTGGACTATGTCCGAGGGTACTACTGTTAATATAACATAACTGTTCGGTTTTTTGGGGGGCATCACATATTTTTCTTAACGTTGCGCAAACTTTGAAGATATGAAAATATAGAAATATCTAATAGTTCGTCATTCGCGATTGCATCACGGTGTTAATTATATTGCCTACTATATTGGAAAATATTCGAAACGATATCGAGTAGAATTCGAAAATATTATTTATATCTGTCGCGTTAATCGAGCCGATTACAGGAGGCGAATTTACCAGTTTTCGAGGTAAACTGATAACCAAGCATCACGTGTCCTATTATCGACCACCGTGCTAGGCAATAAATGTCGATATATGCCTACTGGCACATGCGCGTGTAATCGAGTCCCCGTATGTTTCATCCTATCAGAGCTCCCATAGACGATGGCATCATTGATAGCGCGAAGACATCGCACGATAGATTCGCGCAGGACGTGCCTTCTATTTTGATCGCAACCACGAGAAATCCGATTGCACCTTGATTATTCATCCATCCAACGATTGCTCCCTGGTTGCATTTTTCGTCGCCGTTCCATACCATGAGCGTTAATCTAATCGTGCAGCTCGTTTTGATCGGAACGATCGAAGTCGATGAAAGAGGCGGAAATGGAATCGTAGATTGAACGAGCCGACAAAACCGTGTACAACTGGACAGAAATACATGTGGAGTCATCGTAAATGTAACACAGTGTATCGAGGAAATCATCAGGCTGGAAGCGGGCGCTAAAACGGAGAAGGGGTCGTAAGACTTTTGTCCGATGGATCGAGCAAAGTTTCTTCCAACTGTACGAGTAAAATAGGCTGACGTGATAAATCGTTGTTGCACGTTTCTCTTTCTCTTTTACGCGTTACGTTCGAACGTAGACACTAGTCCGATGGAAACCAGTATTTAGTTTAGGGGTAGGACAAGTCGAGTATGATAGAGAAGCTGTAGAATGAAACGACAGATAAAACAACACTGTGAAACGAACGAGGATAAGAGATAGATCGAGCTACCGGCTGATAACACCTCATCACTCGATTATCCAGCCTTCAGTTTCGAATATTCAACGTTGCACCGCATCGAAAATATTACGAAGGCTATTCAGGTTCTGATTAATCGAGATGAACAGTACCGATAACTGTAACAGAGAAATCTGCGAGTAGAACTGATTGCGGATGTTTTGTCTATGCCACTTTGTACTAGACGTTCAATGCTGGGATATACGAGTCATAATATACTGTTTTATATAAATGACAGTGTTTTTTAAATTTCTAATAAAGGTAAATGTTCGGTATTAATCGATATAAGACTTCGCAAAAATCTCTCAAACGCCTGTCACCGCGTACAAATACCAGAAACTCTATAAATCGATTGTCTAACAAGTACGACCTCAATCCCCTTCGCTTGGGAAGTTGACTTCGCTCGATATCAAACGATTCAAATTAATTCCAAGAATTTTTTACTATACTTTTACTATTTCAAACTTTTCGTTTAAAATAGTCTCCACTGGAGTTTCTTTCTCTTTTTTCCTATTATACACGCGTACTGTGCAACCTCAACTTACGATAAGAGCAGTCGGAATTAATTCTGACAAACTACACACTGGATTTACTTGTATCACACTAAACGTCAGAATCAAGATAATTCCCTACATTTTTGTATCATATACCGTCTATTATCCACTCTGAATATACTTAACATAGAACAACACCAACCCCGCGGCTTCCATCGAAAAACATCCATCAAACCATCCAACGAGAATATCGAATGTCCCTTTTCGCAGCTGCTAATCGTCATGCCGCCGAGCGAAGAGATTGAAAAAGCAAGAGAGAAGGAGAGAGGAAGAGATCGCGCGCACAGGAACGGGGCAGCCGGTTAATTTGGTAGACAAGAGCGGATCTAAAGCGGAAGGTGGTAAAACTGAAAAATCAAGGGTCCCGGGCTCGGCGCGGGTCGCGCGCTCCGCTTCGCCTCTGGTGGGGGTAATAACGTGAAATTAGGAGCTAATGTGGATCGATGTGCCCTGCCGACGTCGTGGCTCGACTGTTTTAAGAGCGATAATAAAAACGAAACGATTTCGCGGAGGCTTCGGGCCCTTGCAGCGTGGAGGACGCGGCGAGGGGAAACCAACGGCACGCGGGCGGAAGAGGCGTTTCCAGCGAACACGACTTCTTCGTCCAACTTTTGCCCCGCCTACGCCTCCGTCGTTCTCTGCCCCCACCAGAATTCCCCTAGAGAGAGGGGTAAACTCCCCACTGTTGGTGTGCTTCGATTGCCAACCGACGTAGCGAACGTTCGCCTGGCGCAAGTCGCCATGGAAACCGACGAAAAGCGTCGCCCGGGATTGTTCGAAACAATTATCCGCCGCTCAATTCCACTCGTGCTAGTTCTATGTATCTCTTTGGTCGCGGTGCCTCCGCCGGATGCGCTGCAATCTTTTCTGCTGAATAAAAATGTCCCGAGTCGTTTCTCGATCCTCCGACGTTTCTCCGCCTTCGATCCGTTTTTCACCCTTAGCCGCCTCGAAGAGCAAGGGTTGACTGTTTGGCGATGTCTCGGACGTGTTCGAGGAGTTCATAGATTGGGCCGATGGTAAGGGAAATTGGTAGATCGGCCGTTACGAGCAGGTTTCAATTGGTATATCCTAAGTTAGCTGGAGCCGAGGTGTTCTATCAATGGTTATTGGTGCTCAGTGTGTAATTTTGGCTAGCTCCGGTGCTGAGTCATATTTGGAAAGCTCGAATGGCTGCGCTGATGTTGGGATTATACGATTGGATTCGGTCAATAGGCTTCAATTCGAACACCATTCCAACCGATGATTGCTAGATCGTTGCGTCAAATAGATAGCGCGTACCTATTGTGTGTAGATTTGTTGCGCGATATAGCTGGATGCGAATTATAATTGGCACTTGAACCATTTTATTTATAGATCGGCTTAATTTGACTAATTGTTCTATGGAGAGCTGAACGAACATCACGTCTGAAGCTTAAAGAAGTTAGGGACAAGGCGATCTGTTACATAAAATGCTACGATCGTTTTATCAGCAGCTACGCTTTCTCGTCCAATTAGTGTCTGATTCGGTAACTATTAATAAATTTAAATTTTTTATAGGAAAGAAGATGCTGTGGAGTTTCTGTATGAAAAGAGGAAACTTGAAGATGTAACTTTGTTTTCCGATCCCGTCGATAAATTCTTCTTCCGAACTAAATTAAACAGAATTCCCTCGAAGCGAGAAAAGTAATACAGGCAAGATGAAATTTCAGAAAGAAGGAATTAGTTAAACCAACTTCCACTGGATCGCCGGTACTGTCGCGCTACTTTTCTTGAATCGCACAAATGGAGTGGAAAAGTATGGCTGTGAAATAAACACGCATAAACACACCAGACTGGGACACCGATCCCCTAAATACTTTAGACGATCCGCGCGGGGAATAGGGGAAAAAGTATTCCGCAAATGTTTCCCGGAATATGGTTGAATAGTGGCTACGTATTCCACTCGAGTTTTACTTTAGCACACCTAAGGAGGTGGTGTGTGTAAGAGCTTGCGTGGTTAAGGGTACCGCGATTCGAGCAAATGTGTTTCACGCTCCGCTAAGCGACGGCTCGATTGGAGATCAGAAAGATGTACGGCATCGCGACTGCCTCCTTCGAATATAAAACTTTACGTACAAGCGAAATGAAAAATTCTGTACACTCTATAGAAAAATTACGGTAACCTCGCCAACAATTCGTGCGGTGTCTTACGCGTTAAACGACTTTTAATAACGATAATGGAATTAAGATCCTACTTTGATACGTTGCGACAGTGACTCTACTTTGTTTCGTGTTACGTGCAATATCTCGCTTCTTTCCTTTTTAACTCGTGTAAATTTCGTTAACAGATATACGATGTGAAATTAAGACGTTGAGTATATTACGTTCAATTTTTCATACACTGTGTCGATAAATAAAGGAAGAACTAAGTTACGATGGTTAATACAGCGAGGTAGGTAGGATCGCTATGAACAGGCTATGAACTTTCTAGGAGGACTGTATACGAAGCCTGTGTTATTTCCGCGAACATCCAGATATCGTTTCCGCATCACGTCTCCGCTATTCGCCTCGGTTCACCTGGAAATAAATATGTTTCCCTTATCGTTCCCGGCTGGCCGATCAGGGAACAACGATTCCTGTTGTTCCACAGGGCTAGAAGAGGGATAAAGCATCAGAAAATCCCTAGTACAAGGTGTAACACCACGTAAACACCGCCGTTGCAAGCGTGAATTCCGCACCTGGATCGTTCGTCCGCGGGAAAAACAAAAAGTTTGACGCCAATTCGTAGTGGCACGCTTTTTCACGAGGCAACTCATAATTATAGTTATCTGAAACGAATCAGACGCGAAAGAGACGGTAATTAAGACAGCCGAACCATCTCTCCGTCGCTTCTTATCTACATCTTTATTTTTTATTCTCCATCGGCGCCAATTAACAATTCGGGGAAAGAGATTAAAGATCGAGGATCGATCTCGCGGCAAGATTACAGCGGCAGATTAACGTCGTTATTAATTATATGTTACTCTTCGTTCGACTTTTCTCTCGTTTATCTTAATTAATTGTTCCCCCTATATAGTCGCTAACCAATCTTGTTTGCTACACCTACCTGGTTAACGAGTGTCGTAGATGTCTTGCGGATATTTATGTTGTATCTGGTGATCGTGGAAAATATTTAACTGTGATTACTATTTCACTCCTGATACGTAAATACCTACATATTTTAATACAAATATCTTCGAAATGACAGATTACAACGTGCGGATAGTGTCTTGTAGCGTTTACTAGACATATTTGGAGAATATTATACGAATAGTTAGGTGATTATCTTTTTTTAATTTAACTGTAGTTTCCAACGGTGCGATATTAGGTAATATTAATAATAGTGTGATTAATTTTAATTGTTATTAACAACTGCGTAATATCAATGGTAATGTTATTATGTAATATAGTATACGGTTGTATAAAAAATCACCATTGCGAATAAAATGTGCTGCGTGAAATACTCCTTGCACGAACAATTAACTGTAATATTCAATTTCCACATATCGTTGCTTTCAGAAAAATAGACAAGTATTTCCAACATTAATAGAAAGCAGAGGTCTCTGTAAAATTTCTATTTTGCATTCAATTTACATTTTACCCTAATTAGTGGTAAAACATTTACAGAAAATACGGATTTGTCTGTCTGTCTTTTAGGATTTTAGCCGTTCAATTACGAGGTGGTAGAGAATTTTACAGTCAATTACGACATGGTTAACAGCTATGTTAACGGAAAGAATATGGATTTAACGGTAATTCCAAGCAGTACGGTTGCGCAGAATGATTCAGATGCTCATTGCCACGAAGCTGCAATGCCGTTTGGGCATCAATAACGTCTAATCACCCTGACGTAGAACCGATCCTGCTTGGTCCTGCGGTGCAATTTCGTCCTCTAAGCGTTCGCCACAAATCACACCCCGACGCGATTTGGGAACCCCCGTTCGACATTTAAACTCGGCCGGATTATGGTCGAGAGCCTCTTGCGCGGCCGATAATTAATCGTTTCGATCTGTTTTACGATCGTCTCTGATCACGCCGTTCTAAAGTGTTTAAAAGAATTCCAAGTACATTTTCCGGCCAGAGCTAATATCTTTTTTTCGCCGACCGGTAGATCGTGCAAGTTTCGCGTCGAACTAAAATCATTTTACTCGCAAGAAATAAAATTTCACCTTTAAAAATAATGGACATATTAGACAGGTGCTATGATAGTACGTATCAAATTTACATAGATTTTATATGATCTAATCGATATTCGTTCGCGATGCAGCCTCTACGAAGTGAATGTATTTCTTTTGCACCGATTTCTTCAAATCGTAATAATGATATTAACATCCAAGACCAGCGGATGTTTAATTTATATAACACAGATCTGAGCTTCTAAATACAACTCTCGCAACGGTAAGAATACTAATAGTGCAACCTAAACGAAGAAAAATTGTCGAGCGTTAAGGGTTAAATTAAATTCTGAAACGCGCACGCTACGTTTCCCAAAGCGGAGTAATTTTCCAATTCATCTTCCGATGTTTTAACACACGCGCAAAAATCAACTAGCCGTGAAACTCTTATCGTGCCATTCGTTCCCCGCACGTTCTTGCTCCTCCGACTCGAACATAGATTACCCGAGAAGTGCTTATAATCCCTGTCCGTAACTTAATTTTTGGTGGTTTATATCGAAAAAAAAAAAAAAAAGAAAAAAAGAAAAACGACGTCGCGACTGTGGATCGTGTCTGGCCGATACCAGGAACGCTCGTAATAATTCTCGCTTAACCATGTGCCGGATATAACAGGGAAATAACGATGAAATAACGACGACGGAAACGTCGTCCATGGCAACACGAGATAAATATTCGCTTAATGTGATCAGCGTTCCGTTTATAACTGCTAACGGTTCTTTCTATTTGTTTGGGGAAAAGGTAATTTTCTTACGCTTCTTACGTCGCTGTTTTAATCTGCCTTCTAATGGACACGCCGCAAAGAATTGTTCATTGTTTCGTAATGATGATCGTAATCGTTGCGAATTCTCTTGCACCGTGTCGAGGAGCGAGATGAATTAACATCGATTTCTATTTAACAGCAATATCGCTCTCATACAATTTAATGCGCTAGCGTTTTCAATTTACATAATTTATATTATTAACCTTAATGTGTTACCTACTTTTAAAAGTAATCATACCTTTTTCTTTTCTTTTTGACAGGATGTTACTTAATTGCAAAATTAATTATGAAAGTATCTTCTATGAGTTCATTCTCTATGATATATTAGAATATTATGAAATGATAAAATTGATTTTTAAACGCTGTATAATAATAAAATTGAGGTTCGTAATTGGTCAGCTCTTGTGGAACCTGTTTTATCGCTCGTGAAGCTCTTTATCCTTATAAATGTAGAAGGCTTTTCTAAACTCATAGACAACTGACATCGATTCAAACAAGAGACACTCGTATTTAAAACCATTAATCACATGGACAAATGGCATATTTTATTACAATATAGATACTACTATTGGTAAGTTCTTTAATAGATAATTTTAATTTATAGCGCCAGCTGACTGCATAAGCAAATAGTAAATGCTTCTTCTAGTCGTTAATAAGGAAATCACGCTGTAATAACGCATGTGAATCCGAATGTTCGATTTGCAATGCAAATAGTGTGCGTGGATGTGTGAGAGAGACAAAGAAAATGTGACAGAAATTATGATCGATACGTCTGCCTATTATTCCATAATTTTCAGCGTAAGAAATATTTCTGCACACAGATCCAGCCCACATTAATTTACCATTAATTTCTACTCCGATAAAATTCACCTACTATCACCAAAAAATCGTTCAGAATATCTTATGAGAGGTAATATACTGCGACGATAAATCGCGTAAAAAAATAGAACGAGGCATTTTTCCCCTATCCACCGAGTAACGAGACAAACAAGCTCCCGAACAAACTGCGCAAGAGACTCGCCTCAATCAGGCTGCGAGGAACGAGCAGAAAAAGAGAAGCTCGATAAAGTAGTGGCGGCGGGCGGTAGCTCCGTGAGATACACGGTACGGATTTTCGAAACGTATCTCAATTACCTCGGCGACTATAATTAACAAAAACAACGGACCAGCGGCTGGCGGTGGCCGGAAGTTCGGCTATTTTGTTATCGAGCTACAGGAACGGTCGATGCTGGAACCGCACAATTACCCGCCGCAGAATGTACAGCGTTCGGAATAGCTGCACGCGGAATCGCGCTGCAGATTAATTGTAACTGCATCGTGGCTACCGATTTGCCTAATTAATTCGGTTACTAATGGCCGCCGCGGAATCCTCGACTTCCGAGGATCGAACGTGCCCGCAACGCCATTCGCGTCCAATGCAATTGAACCGGATCGGAGCTAGGGAATGGGAACGCAGAATTCCACCGGCTGCCAGGCGACGATGGAAACTCGGGCACACGGAATTAAATCGTCAGAAATCTTGGCTAACCTGCCGCTCTTCCCCGTCGATTCGATTAATTCCGATCGATTCGGTCTCGGCGCGCACCTTCCACCGGTTTACTGTTCAAGCTCCGCTACTTTCCTCTCAATCTCGCCTTTCTTCGAACTTCGTTCGGTAATATCAATTCGACTCTGATGTTTTTTCAAGGTATTTCGAAGGCGTCCGAGATTTTCTGGATTATTTTAATTGAATTACGAAATGCGACGTGAGGTCTGTACTGATGTTATCGCTGATTAACGTTGCAGCTTTCTAATCATAATTACAAAATGAAAAAATGTTATCAAGTATAAAATTTCGTAATTTATGTTGACATTTATTTTCCTACTTCGAAAAGACACTCGTAATTTTTATAAATTAACGTAACGGTGTAACTTAGAAGGCCAATTCGGAAAATGTCCATTTTGATTAGACCGATGGTACGGTTAGTGTAAGCTATTCTTTCGTCTTCTTATAGATGCCGTATAGATATTGTATCTTTGAAAAAATAATTTACATTACAATTATCAGGACGTGTATCGATTCCATATTTCGTTAAAATTCCTCCGGTATTTTGCAGACTCGATCTCCTTCCGTAATCTCCTCGTTTACAGTAGCCCGAAAGCGGTTCAATTTTCATCGAGGTAATGTGAGGGCATAATGATCTCGCGAGCAGAGCGGAGCGTTTCTCGGTCGAGACGCGGCGATAATGGATTTTTCACAGTAACCGCGAAATGGCGTGCCACCAGGAGGAGCGCAGGCCCGACCGCAACAATCATCGGCTTGTTTGTCGAACAAAACCGCGAGGACGTGACCGAGGAACGTTAAAGAGAGCGAAGAAACGAGGAACGGGAGGATCGAAGGAGGACGAGTCAAGAGAGAAGTCTATATCTTGCTGAAAGGAAGGTAGCCGATCAAAAGATATCAGCTTTGAACGTCGAGGAGTTTCGTCGATGCTTCCAAGACCAGAAGCTACCACAAAAGATCCCAGCACAGATACGAACGTGGCGTACTTCTTTTTTTTTCTCTTCTCTTTACGATCCCTTTGCTTTCTCCTTTTTTCCTTCTTCCCTTCTCTCCTTCTTTCTCCCTCTCGTTCGCTTCTTCTCCGGTGAAATCGTCGGGCTCCACGATTTCACGTCGTAAATGGTCGCTCCAAGGAGATCGACGGGTCCATTGAAAAGCTCCAAGGAAGAAGCGATTGTATTATAAATTGAGATACAAGGTATCGGTGCTCGCTCGTCTGTTTGTTTCTACCTCGGCCGATCGTACCATCCGCCGACACCCAGTTGCCCGAGGTTTTAATTGATTCGCTTCACGAATCGTTTTCTTGCAATTCCAACGATCGTTCGAGGTTTAATCAGAACAGGCTATTCAATCTTTCATACCGTTAGTCGTGCTATCTCCTCTGTGGAAAAAATTCCTCTTTCAATAGAGAACCCCCTATGAATCGGAGCTGCCAAGGTATTATACCCGACGACGATGACTATATAAATATCTTTGTCCACCGTCTCTTCGCCTTCGAATCTTCCCAATCTCATCTATCAAACACCGTAAGTTACAAAAGCAAAACGTCTCCTTCTAGTATATTATACAGATCTACATATCGTTCCACGCGCTTGAGAAACAAGCGACCAATGAACGATAGATACCCTCTGTGCTCGTCTTCGTAGAAGCGATACAAAAACGACGAAAGAATGGTAGGCCGTATCGTGGAAATTAAAAGGAATGGCGACATCAAGCAACGGATGGCGTGCCATGGCTAATATACGCAGCCCCCCTTTGGAAAAATTAAAATAACGGCTTGATTTATCGTGGAAGTTCTCACGGTCGAGGAGCGAAAAAGTTTTCGCCACGGCTAGGGATGAGGGCGAGATTCTGGCTGGTCGCGGTCGTCGTCGTTGCCACGAGAAAAGGAAGTTTCCTCTCTTTCTCCGAACGGTTAGCACCCCCTCCGCGCCCCCGTCCGGCGCCGTTCTTTATTCAAAGTTGTAATAACGTTTGGCAGATGTTTCTGATATAGTGGCGAAGCCCAGCGCCGCTTTATTCCGCGAACTTTTATCGAGTCAATTTAAGTTGCTGCCAGGGACTGGCTCGTGTCCGCTCGCCTTTCTTTTCTCTTTCTGTTACCACCTCCCCCTTTTTGCTCCCCTTGAGTTTCACCATCAGTGGGCTATACCTACGGTTTTCTTCTAAAACTTGGTATTCATATTCATTGTGCTGCCGTGGCTTCTTTTCGATGGGAACTTCCGGCCTCGCGGATAGATTTTCTTAATTTTATGCCGGCCAACGGCGGGCAACTTTGAAATTAGTTCGACGCAATGTCGGTGAAACAACCGAGGCGAGAAGTGGAGTTTCTGGGGGGAATAAAGCTCGTCGCGTGCTGCGCTTTTCATGACCACGCTTTCTCTTCTCTTTACCTCGATCTTCTTTTCTTTTTCTGTTTCTTTCTTTTTTAACAATTTGTCGTGGAGTTTTTGTGATTTTACAAGTTTCGTTAAAAAAAATTGATACCGTGCCTGTTTATTTAGTTGCTTAATTATATGCAAGTTTCTTTAGACATTTTTTCGACCAGACGTTCTAGTTTCTTTTCCCATTTGTAGAAAGAACGTTGAACTGAATAAAAATCGTAACCCGGTTCATCGAACGATTATTAATTTTATGCATGTCGAATACCAGGCTTCCTGTAACAAGCACCATATAAATTCTAGCACACGTATTATGCCGAACTAGTATCGATACGCAGGACAGGCAAATATAGCGGGGCTTAAACCTGCCGATGTAACTTTATTTCAGCTCACGTGCGAATCCAATCCAGGCATGATTTTCCATTTCAAATCGAGCGTATATCAAAAGTCGGGCCGTCTCATCCATATCAATCGAAGAAGGGTATCGCGCTTCGTGTAGCTGAATTACAATAATTCTTTGAATCTATAGAAAAATTGTCAGGCTACATGAAATACACACGCACTCTGGCAACTCTGTAGCTTTCCCTTCGACTTATTTCCATAAGCAAATCCATTTCCAACAGAAGTACGGTACAGCCAATTTACCGACCGAAGGAATCATCGAAGAAATACAAATATAAACATTTGAGAATAGTGTCTCAAGATAGTTTTAAATGAAGCAATTATTGCAGAATGGGAGGATAAATGAAAAAGTGACTAATACGTATTATCCTTGAGGATATTAAAATAGACGAGGCCACTTGGTGGGTTAGTGTAATTCGATGTTAATTTTATCTTGCTCACCCACGTGCATGGATTTTCACTGAAGAATCGCTTAATATTTGAAAAGTCGGTTTGATAAACGGTTTGATAATCTTATCAAAAAAAGGAAACTAAATGGTATTTGAAAAGATTTATTTTTGTCAAACTGCAATGAATTGCGATGTGTTTTAGTGTCTTTAATTCGTTTAAACAGTGGAGAAAATTTAATGTTTTATATATGTAAATATATTTGAATGATGTATAATAGGAATTTTAGATAGTTCATACGAGCGTCATCTACATTTACTTGATTTATACACTGCTGTTCCTTTATTCAACTTTTCTTTATTGTAGTTTATAGTTTATCTTATTTTACTTGAAATACTATTAAAGAAAACACCTCAGCCTTAAATATTTAATGCTGTATAATAACTTTTATATTCTATAACTTCTATGAAGAATTCAACGGTTTTCCCAATCCCAACAGTAAGAGATTTTAGACTTCTACCTTACCAACAAACGTTATGAGAACTTAATGACCAAACATCCGTCTTTGTTAGCAACCAATACGGTTAACTTATATCCTCTGTAGTTATAGTAGCTTTTTACAGGTTACTGTATACTTAATCGTGAACAAAACAGTCCAAAATAATTTTCCAATATCAACAACAGATTCAAGGAAAATTCCAAAACAAACTTATCAGCTAACTGTGTATGAAATAGTACAATTTCCAACGATAAATTAGGATATAATTTATAATGACGAAATATTTTATTATAGAATTTGTATCAGATTTTTTTTATTAATGGAAAATAAATCTACGAGCATATAGAATGCTTCGTTCAAGAAATCATACGGATGGAACTGGAAGGACGTGAGTGGAAATCCAAGGTACATTAGTCACATATCAACGCTAAGGTGTTGCAGGTGTTCGCATTTCTGAGCTACAAATAGACGCACGAAGGGTATACCCGTATTAACATAGAATAACCTAATAATAACGTACATTATTAACCTCTTTAGAAAACAAAGTATGTAGGTTATACATCTACTAAAAAAACAGGAATCCGTGGAATCAATTATGAAATTTCATTGCCCGTTAACTATCAATTTGCTTATCCATATTTACACGGATCAAAAGTACGAACCATTCGTCAAATTCCAAGTTTTAACGTCAACAGTGAAATTGATAAATTGCGAAGTTCTGCGCAAACAAATACAGTTATTTCATCATTATCCTATACAAAAAAATCCTGCAGCTACTTTTCTCCAGAGATCAAAAAAGGAAAAAAGGGGGAACAGAAAATTTCATCGACGCGTCGTATTAACATTACCCATTTCCCCGATTCTCGAGCTCGACCCCACACTGTTTCGTTAACACGTGCTCATGAGAGACCCGGTTCGAGCAAAAGTGAAAAGCAGCCTGGAAACCGAGCACGGCCTCAGGAGTCCCATACGGGGACAATGGCCGCCGATTAGACGACCTCTTTGGGGTGTTCCTTTTTGCGAGAGAACTGGCGTATACATTTGGGAAACGCAGGTAGTCCCAGGTATGCACCTGCACACACCTGTAATGATCGTCTCGTCGGTGAACCCAACGACACCCGAGGAACAGGTAAAACATAGCCACCTATGGAGAACGAGAGGGGACCGACGAATCCACGCGTCGACAGTGCCACGAGCCACCTGTAATGTGTGTAACGGTACAGGAGGAGCGTACGGTGGCGCCAAACGTTGGCGACGCGAACTAAAAGTCTTCTTAGGCGAGGTCGAGCGACCGCATACCACGATCCGGAATCGCGTTGAGAACGCAGTCGGTGTCCGGTCGTCCGGGAACGCTCGAATTGTTAAGAGAAACGAGACGTTCGAGGTGTCCTAGAAGTACGACGTCCACCGCTTTCAGCGGCAAGTTCAAGTGACATACTCGTGAAAATACGCGTGTGATCCTGATTGATCCGGGGATTCCATCGATCGGTACTCGCACCGGTCGCGCCTTCGTTTTCCTCTCTGTATCACTTCTCCTTTCCACCTTCCTCTCCTTTGTTCACCGCTCCCGTACCATCCTCGGAGGGATCCTCGTGGCTCTGCTTCGTGATCGCATGCACGTCATCATCGGTGAACCAACTACTCTGTCTCCCTGTGCTTTAAACAATTCTCGTGACATCGTTCTGTATCGAAGGGATTGCGTCGATAAGTCGGATCAGAGAGACCTGGACCATTGAGGAAGCTAGCAGAGTGAGTAGAAACATCGTTTACACGGGTATGCCGCTTGGAGACATCGATGCGCGGTCGAGACATGCGCCCTTGTCCGCAACGCGTTCTTTACCGCGTGGGGCTTTTCTACGCGTTCTTTCTCTCATTTACGTCTTCCCTGTTTCTATATTTGTGGATGTATATTCGTATGCACACCAGTGTATTGGCTGATCGATTTTAAAATGGCGCGGTGCACCCGTGACACTTGAGTTACGCCAGGTATTCCTCGGTCGTCCGGATGCTGTGAGCCAGTCCGAATGCCATTGGACGTGCCTTCCAGGCCCGTATCCTTTCGCTGCCATAAACATGGAGTTTCGAGCACGCTCCCTGTGTCACGTTGCCGATCGAGGCAGACCAGTTCCTTGTCCGGAGACAACGGAATTCTCACGATCTCGCATACACCACGCACACCATGCTGCGATAGATTATTCGTTTTACGAGTAGAGGTTGTTGTAAAATGGTTGCTGGGGGAAAGGGAACGAACGGTTCGTTGGAATCGGGCGTCGATGAATAAAGATGCCCGATAGTAGACAGAATACGTAGATTTTATGGAATTCAGGTATAGGAAGCGTACAAGTAAATTACCATGGCGATAGCTGGTGATTATCGAAGAAGCTATCCTCGTTATATTGTTTATCCGACTGTCTTCTGAGTCATAGCTAATGCTCACGCTATGATCACAGTTATTTATATTGATGCTAGCTGGATAATGGAATTGAAGCTGGATAATGGAAATGAAGCTGGATAATGAATTCTAATGTTTTTTGGGGCGAGAAATTTTTTTCAGTTACAGGATTTAAATATTTCAATGTTTCCGAATATAGTTTATACTTCCTATTGAATTAAATTGAATATTTCTGCTGGAAACATCTGGAGCAAAATTTTATTTTCCGAAAACTTGAACACAGTCGAGCAGGAATATTCAAGTTCTGTCTCGTAAATCAACCAATCGGATTTGATATATTTTCGATTAGTTTTTTCGTAACATGGTCAATATACAGTTTAAGGTAGATGCCAGATTAGGCGAAAGTATTCAAGGACAGTGAATCGTGTGACCTCCCGCTGTTGCTGGAGAAAGATAGTGTCCCGTTATTAACATTCATTCATGTCACGCAGAAGTTCGAACGCGTTGGAAAGATGTTAGCAAACGGAGTAGTAGTTAATTAATGAACTGCTATTCGATGCAGCGAAAAGTTCTCCCTCCCTATTTATTCAGAACGTTAACAGAATCGGATAAAATATACACAGTTTGCTTTTACGATCTTTTCTTCTGAACCTGCTGTTATTCGATCGATCCAGTATATCTAGACACTGTACTTGCCTGTCTCTGACGAATTTTATTTATTCTCAGCGTTCAGGAATATGATCACGCTGTTTACATAAATGAAGAAATCAACGTAGCGGCGATAACAGATGCATAGATAACAGATAATTGTAAATAAATGAAACATTCGAAGAATTGTTATTCATAGAACATATTGTTTCAATCCAATAGCGATATTCAGTGAATTAGGAAATTTCGAGTGGATGTTAATTACGCTTGTTACGCTTGTCGCTCTTAAAACTTCCAATCAGTGCATCGATAAGAAAGTAAGACTTTAGGAAGTACTTTCACCGTGAATTTTAACTCGTTTCATATCACTCGCAATCGAACTTTCAACGAACGGGCATACCAACTTCTCCCAATTACGGATAACTGCAAATATTTGCACAACCGTCGACGATATTTGCGAAATAATCCCGCGGCATTGGAAAATCTTGCTCGAATTAATTGGAAGTAATACCCAGTATCTAACTAAACCGTTCGAACATTTCAGGCAATATTAAACTACTATTCAACTAATTCAGCCTTTGGCTTAATTTCCTGGGAATCCAATTCAACGGTGTTTTGATTTATTCAATGGAACATTGATCTAATCGAAGGTGTAATCCGATGAAAATAAAAATAAAAATTCGAAAACAATTTTTCTGTAGAATATGATAGACGTTCTTTCGTTAACGAATTTCATCAATTAACACGTATTGACGATATTCACGATATATTTAATATTCTGATAACTAAATCCTTCGAACTTCTGAATGCAAATGTCACGTTTTATTTCATGCACAGAATGCTCAAATATTCCTCTTCTTCTGTTCCAACAAAATTGCTTCAAATTCTACTTGTAATTTACAACGATACCGACGGAGATAAGTAATCTCTTGCGTGTCTTTTATTTCGATAAAGGAGAGGAGCGATTATGAATTACATAAGATCCTTGTATCACCGTAGTCGAGCTGCTGCTTTCTCTGTCTGACCTCGATTCTTTTCGATGTTAGATTCGGCTTCGTGCCTCCACTTCAGAAAAAAATCTGCCGTTCGATACTCTTGAATGCTTGATTCAACAACGTGCTTCAACCTCCACCGTTGCAAGAAATCTTTCACGGTTTGACAAGATAAAAAAGATCGGTCTCACCTTTATTACCAAAGCTGAAATCAAAGGTGTGTTTCGATCTTTTATTTTTCGTCTAAACACGATAATGTCAGCACGCTAATTTCGACAATGAATATTCATCAGTATGAAATTTGAATACACAGTACGCAACCAGACGCGATTAAATACGTTTGACACATGAACCGGGATTATCATGTGAAATTTTTAACAATTCCCGCACAACGCGAGACGTTATATCGGCGAAAAAATCAATGAGTAATTTAAGGTTCGAATATTTCTCAAGCTATCGAAGCGTACGTCAAAAGCAAACAAAAGACAATACACCGCCGATCTATCTTCATCACGATCAGGCTGTATGTAATTAGTCGTTAATAACTGTATCAAGAATAATGCTATGAACTACGAAACACGAGAGTTACGTAGGAATGTCGTTAAGACTGCGCAAGAAACGGCGAAAGGAAAATGATAAAGGATTTTATATTTTTCCACGACGATTTTCTAAAGATCGACTCATTGTTTCGGAAGAAAGATACCTATCCTACTTATCTATGTTTTCTTAGAATCGTATAAATTTTTCAACTGAGGAGAAGAAAAGTACGGCGCACGAAACAATGAATAACGAGACGCTACCATGGAACGATATTGTAACGAACGACAAAACATTTTTTTTTTTGCTTTTGTTCCGCAACGTTCGCGTTTTGTGACGCACAATTTGTCTTGCTGAACGATTTGACAGGAGCAAATTATCCATTTCAACGAAATGGAAGGCAATTTATTCGGTGCCCTGAAAACTTATTTCACCGTATCGTAGCTGCAATGACGATTTGTCGCTGTAATTTCGTATCATTTTCTGGGACGGGTCTACCGTTGTACGTAAAGACCTTCTGATTCTAATATCGCGTGGTCATCATTCTCAAAAAAGAATTTTCCATAACTCATAATGATTTCTAATGGGACATCTACTGTAAACAGTGAAATGATAAATTTAGTATCTAATATTAGTCGATAAAGACTTTGCAAGTTGCAGATTGAAAAGTTACTAGGTTAGAAAAAAGTATAATTGTAATCTTTCTAAAAATGTTGATTGTATCGATCCGATGTTATAAAAAATATTAAGCTGGATCATAAAATTTAAATTTGATATATTACCTGTTACATTTGGAATATCATCCTTGCTATCTACCGCACATAACAGTTACTACAGAGTATGCAGGAACTAGATATACCTACTAAACTGCTAGTATTAAATTTAGAAACTCATTTCGTCGTGATGTACCTGACAATATGAGGCACACGATTCACTCTTAAAAATTTCCCAACTCGATTAGTTTTATCAGAGATAATATTCCATATCGATGTATGTCAGATTGTTTTATACAATCATAATTTCTCAGACACCTATAAAATATTTAAATTAGCTGAGATGTGTTTGCACTATATTACGGATATTTGTAAATTAAATTTTCCTCAGTCTAACCAAAACTATATCTTAAAATTTTCTCTCCTGTCAACAAAATGTACATTTCGATCTTGTTAGAGTTCGACGATCGGTAATAGCTTTAACAAATATCGCACGTCTCACTTCCTGCTTAAACCTTGGACAATTTTCACGAAAAGAAAGGCACAAAACTTTTTCTCCTCTTCACACTTGTCCAAACAATCTCTTTACACAACTCGTCTCATTAATAATTCAAAGAGGCTCGTATATTCGCTCCGCAAACATAGAAAACAGTCGAATCGACGACTTTGATACGGGTGATTCATAACGTGTCGTTAACTCTAGCAGCCAGCCAGAGGTGCAGATATTGCAGATGCGTGTGCACACGGTCGCGAGCATCGATCATGCGAACAAATCGTCGAGTAAAAGTACTACCTCCTGGCGTCCTTCTGCGGTACTCACGCTGGAATGTATTTTGCAATCTTATGCTAATTTCGTTAGTCAGCCTGGCGGTCACTCGGTTCTCTTCGAGATTCGTGTCTACCAAGATTCGTCGCGTATTGTATACAACCGAGAATGGAATAGAAGGAGGCGTAGCCGAGACGAAACGATGGAACAATAGCGGCGGCAATTTGGCCTTTCGACACCATCGATTGTCCATTGTCCTTTCTTCTATCCTTAAACGCGTCCCATTGACTGGGACGAAGAAAATGGCGAAGATCGTTACGTGCAAATATCTTTTTACACTGACATTGAAATGTTTATGACCGATCGTTGGATGAACGACGAGAAGTAGTAGGTGGTAACAATCCGTTTTATCGGTAACGTAAACCAGCTGCCAGTCTGTGTCGCAATAGAGAGTTCGTTATTGATGAACATAATCAGTGCTGCAACGAAAGACGTTTTCGTGCGATCGTGGGTGGCACATGTTGGATCAAGACGAGAAGCGTGGAATGGAAGATTCTAGATGAATAGTAGTTGGCAAAACAGATTTCTATCGGGCGACAAACAGGATCCTGTATTTTTGTAGACAGTGCATTTTATCCCAATTGATTTAAATGCGATAAATTACTTCCAAAAGCTGTTCACAATTTGAATATATTTTTCGAAACACTGGTATGTGGCTGTGGTTTCTGAAATCTTTCTTCCAATAATTTTTGCGTTATCTTCATCATGATACGGTATCGATAAGAAGGATAGCAACTTCAGTGTATCGTTGGTATTAAAATACACTGCGAAGACTTTATCGGCTGCCATTGTATTCACAATCGTTTTCTGAGTTATATAGCAAACTAAATGATAAACGAATGGTAGACACGATCCTTCGAGAATAAAATGTGAATGGTACGAGGCGGTGAAATATCTCGGTATGAAGTACTACTGTACTTCGTATTCAATACAACGTTGAAAACAGAATTTGCGATCGTGAAACATTGAACATCCCGCGTTCAGACTTGTTACTTGGTAATTTAAAATTTGATATCTAGTTTTCTAAAATATTCAACAACTTCTTGTATTCCTGTGTTGATGTAAAAAGAGATTTCGATGGTTTACCAATTCGTAACGTTTCCAAAATTCATTCATTCCATTCACGGATGTACTAGATCTGTGAGGCAACTCGGACGTTTCAATTTGCGATGCTGAAATATTCTATCAGCGTACGGAAATTTTACGCATCGTGGATTAAACTTTTCTTCCACTTTCTCTTCAACAATAAACAGCATAGAATATTTCAGCCGCTATCGTTCTCGTTTATGATCGACAGACTGAGAGGAAAAAAAGGCAGAACCGATTGTTGTTTCTTCGTCATTCGCGGTGGAGATCATTTTCTTGCGACAGTTCCGGTATTCCAAGAACGCGATTCAATCGATTTCAGCGGTGATCGCTTTCCAAATGCATAGGGGAAAACGGGAAACTTTTTCCTTCTTCCAGCAGAAATTATGATTCATACAAACGTAACGTGATATCTCAATTTTCTGAATCGAGCTACCGTTTCTTCACGCAAATACAAAACACTTTGCGACATTTCCGGTGTTTCTGAAACGCCATGCGATGGATATCAATGACTTACCACGCGAACGATATTTTCTGAAGAGCTGCATCAGTGTCGCAAAATTCAGAAAAATTTCAAAATGTTAAATTCTTCAGCAGTGTGATGAAATTTTTAATTTGATCAACTGGTCGATTGATTAATGCTCTACGATGTGAAAGAAATTAATTGTGAAGCATCTCGACTCATTTAATCGATCGATGACGTTAGTCATCAACCGGTGATTAGAAATATTATCTGGCTATCAATCATCCGCTAATTGAAAATACCGATTGTCACCAATTATTAATTTTTAATTCAAATGCAATTAATGTGTTATTTTATGTATATGAATACGTAATATATTAAGACGAATACGTAATATATTATTAAGAATTAGATTTCTTTCCATTTTATCGTAGTAGTTGAAAATTAGATATTGTCCAACGCTGCTTCTAAAGTAATAGAGGCGCGATGAATCTGCCAACCGCTTTTTTCGGTGTGCCAACAGATTTCACAGACTCAAAAAATCCGCATTCCAATTGGTTGAACATAATTCAAGGTCGACGTGAGCTGACCAGCGACTACGGTAGAATTCGTCGATTCTTCTCTGTAGTAAATACGATGTCAAACGTGCGACCATTTTATATTCCCTCCACGTCCTAAAATCTAAAGACACGAGCCGTGTACCTAATCGATCTTCGATATGTTGAAGCGGAAGATGGAAGATTTCGAACTCCGATCGAATTTTTCTTCTTAAAGCGCTGCTTCGAGCGTTGACTGCCATTGACACCGGAACTCGAATAATAATCAACCGCTGCAAGGTGCTTCCGGTTCGTAAAAACGTATTAGTCTTTCCGATCACGCATTTGCAGAGCTTATGACGTCAATCGGCTCGCTTACGATTCGTCTTGTGCGTCGATTCTGTGATTCTAGTATTCTGATATAACTGATCGGCTGAAAAATGTCGTTGCACGAAGAATGCGTTCTTCTTTCCAATAAAATTTAGATAATCTAAACTTTCGAAGCTTTGTCTAGTTTCCTTTGTTTCATAAATTTGAATTTCCAACTATTCATGTACATAAAATTAGTGTTAGTAGTATTCGTCCATTCGTATTCATGTCTATTCGACTTGGACGACTTTTAGAACTTTAGCAATTTATACAGTTGAGTGAACAGAGGATAAATAGAATTTGTACAAAAATGGAATATATTTTACAAGACACCGAATGATTGTAGTTTTAAAAGGACTCGAGCGAAGAATGATGTACCACGAGCAATTACGCTTTAGTCGATCCTGTTTCTTTGCAATTAAAACCGTAAAGTCTTTAGTTCTTTTGTAGCAGTTGCAAGAGATCGTTTTGTTACAAACATTTTACAGTTGATTACATTTTATCTATTTGGTTAAGTATAATTTAAAATGAAGTACTGCAGTTACCTTCTATGAAACAACGATTATATCGGTTTCGTTCAATCAGCTGCAAACATTAATTATGTACCTTCTTCAGTACCTTTATAATTCTTATCTTCTTGATCGAACTACAATAATAACAGAACTCGCTTTTTTTGTTTACAGCAGGCAGGGACCAACAACCTCACCTGCAACGTTGCAAAATGAGGGTAGTTTATTCTTTTTCGACAGTTCTTTAACATTATCTCAAGATGTACGCCGAGTGGCAAAAGGTGAGTCACGTTTTATATACTACACTTTGCCTGTCTAATTTCAGCACACGATTTTTTCTGTAGTTCTTTGAATCACAAACTCAATGCAAAACGATTACAGAATCATCTTTTAATCCGATAGTCTTAAAACACATTTCATGAGTCACAAAAAAAATTGAAAAATATAACGAGGTACTTTTCTTTTAAACCGTCGTCTCGTGTTCCGTTTTTATGTTGCAAGATATTTCATCTTGCAAGATATAATCATCTTCGCGTGCTTAGAACAGCTAATCTGTGTGGTCAAACCTATTTAAAATACAATTACCGAATAAAACGCGATTAAAAAATGCACGAAGATTTTTTCATTAGAAAAAAGCGGTGTATTCTGTTTGTTGCGTGGTTGCACAATGTTTACGTGGTCAGGATCGTAGCGAGGATTGTTGCGTGGTTGGAGTCAATGATCTGTGCACACGCAATTGCGTCGCCGTGCAAGCCAGCCACTTTCGAATGCCTTTGCGCTTCGCGTTGCCTCGTCCGGCGACCTAGTCGCGCTCTATTCGCAGCTTCTATTCGGATACGTTTTACTACGATATAATTTGCTTCTCGCTTCGCTGCTCTACGGACAATCGGCGAAAATATGAAAAACGAAACGTTCCACGAAATTACCAACATGCAACATTTCGCGGATCGCATAGTGGAGAAATGGTTCTCACGTGAAACTATATAGCTTGTGTAACTTATATCTTTCAGCCGGAGAACAAATGGAGCTCGATTGTTTAATGAAGAATTCTGCATGCTCCAATCACTCGTGAGAGATATAATCGAGCACAATGCTCCGCTGTAACACGATAAAAGCAGTTTTCGTTCTTATTCTTTGAATTGATTGTTGAAAAATAACACAAGCGTTCATTTCGAAAGAAGGAATTTATTAGAAAGTATTGAATTAATCGGAAAGTTTATAACTAAATATAAGAAAAACGTGAAGGTAATGTATGTCAATGGAATGAACATTTTATGAAATGATCTACGTATCGGTGCTTTCAATAATTTTCTTCATTTACCAAAAATATGACAAGTCCCTCTTCGAAAACTGTCTAAAATTCTGTCAGCAACGAATTCCTTCGTAATATTTATATATTATTATTATATATTATTATTATTATATGTTATATTAAACTATTAAAAACATTGTACAAAGACTAGAATTAAGTAATTGGAATTAGGCTACCTCTAAACTGAATAAGACCGAATTTTCAAACTAAGGACGAATATCTTTTATCGACTTTGCATCAAATACAAGGTTCCATTATTTTAAGAAAGTTCGTGGTAAATATTCATATTCAAGTCCCACGAAATATACTACAGAATATATCGATCATTAGAGACTAGGAATTTTCTGATCGATGTACCATCTATAGAAGAGAAAAGATAAAACCAAGTCCACAGTATAATATTCAATGATCAGAAAAGGAAATGTGGCGTATTAATTATCGAGGCTGAACCGATGAGTCTCTCCTCTCTGTTACGTTACTTCAATTTCCTATGATATTGGTTACGCTAGTCGACGACGATGCCTTCCTCAATTATTCCCGGGCTCATTACTCATGATTGAACCCGTGTAATACTGACTCGAATAAAAGTGAGAACGCGGGTGAATTTGCCCGGAGAAAATTATTTCGAACATTTGTAACAGCCTCGCTTCTCCATTAACTTCATCCATCGCGATCGGTGAAACTTTCCAACAAGCTTCGTCTCTCCGACAGCTTACCTAACTTAAACCTCACTTTTGCTATCAAGGAAGAGGAGAACAATTTTAAAAAATTCTTTTCCATTGCAAATTATTCATGACTCGCATCACATATTCAATTCGAAACCTTTTAAAATCTAAATTATACAATAAAAAAACTTCACATACGTAGTTTCACTTACTCATCATAATTACTAACACTGTTTCTTCCAACACCGAAATATTCTAACTGAATGAGGCACACGTGACTAACGGAACAACAAGTCAGCAACAGAGCCAACACATCAAATACAAGAAACAAACAACCACAAAAATTTTTCGAGTAGACACTTTGCTAGACGAATACTAAAAAAAAAAAAAAGAAAGAAAAGAATCGCGGTGAAACAACTACAGAGCGATCTCGATCGGTTTTCTCTACGATAAACTCGTATGAACGCGGTTTGAACGGTTCTGCAAACACAATCGGTTTTTACCATCGACAGGCGAAGCCGCTTCTGCAACTCGCCACGGTGGCTAGTTAGAGAATCGCTTCCCGTTCGCGGCGGGCGAAGCCTATATCCAAGTAGCTTAGCTCCACGTAGGCGTAGGCGTATTTAGCGCGTAATTTATATAAGAAGAGAGGCACGCTTGGTTCCACCCCAAAGCACTTCGATCCACTGGCGCCAGCACCTCTTCTTTCGCCTCTGTTTCCATGGAAAGTGGGCGAAAAATGTTCGCTCGAACCGTCATGGTTTCGCAATATTTCAGCTTATCCACGTAGCTGCCTGTTAGATCGTCTTAGACCGTTCGTCGAAAGGGAAACCGGAGGAACGGTTTCGCGGAGACACGTAGCCACGATTGGCCAATTATCCGGTGGCTTAATTAAAAACAAGTATACGCCACTGTGCATACACAGCAATTGTTGCGGAGAAGAGGCGTATAACTTCCAGTGTTGCATCGAACATCCTCGCGTCCGGATCGCGGAACTCGATACCTTTTCGTTTAAACCAACAAGTTTTCCCTTATCTCGCTCTGGCGTACCGAAGGGTGAATAAAATTTAGCCGTCGTTACCACTTTATTTTATCGTTCGTCAACATGTAATTTGTGTTTCAAGGCAGTGGTTTTGTAAAGTTTCCGTTTGGCCCCGTTTTGATGATAGGTTTTTCATCGAGAAATAGTAGCACGGATCGAGGAAGACCTCGACGTAGAGTAAGAGTTTTTCAAAAGGTTTTCGGGTTCCGCTCACGATGGATGTGTGACAGCGAGAAGGATATAGTTTGCGGTGTTTATCGACGAATATGGTGGAACATGTTTGTACGTGAAACTAGCTTGTGAAACGAGTCGAAGGACAGCGGGATCGAGAAGAGGAGGGACGTGTGGAGACGACTGTCGCGGAGGAGTTGCGCTTGCAAATAGAAAATTCCACGAACTGTCAATAGCAGAGTGCATAGCTCCGTTCTTTTGTTCTTTTGTTTCCAACGAGGGTGTAGAATTGAAGTATCTATGTCAGACGTGTTTAAAACGTGATTTCAAAGACACGTGTTGGAAAGTATTTAATTATGATGTCGTATGTAATAAAAAGAACAAAGAAGAACGATCTAGGAAAAACGATCTAAGAAGAACGATTGAGGAACTAAATAGATTCATAGCTATTTAAATCTCGAGTGACAAGTGTATAAAAGATTTCAGAGGCTGACAACAGCTACGTGCACGTATTCCCAAAACGTCCCATTGGAAGACCGTTAACGCATTCTATGTAAGCAACAGCACAGATTTTTCGAGACTGATGACCCAATGTGCCCAATAGTAATCGTCTCAGTGGCCTGCTGACTTCTTTACACTGAATTGAAAATGCGTGACGGTATTGTGCCCGGCGATTGTCTCAAATCTTGACCGTACGTGTGTAGATTCTCCAACGACTCCAACTTCAGACTACTCGTGTCTTTCAATAATCACTTTATCGCTCAAACGGTGCATTCAATGATAAATAGTCTCTTACAATGCTTGTCTCAAGCATCATTTACGGATAGCTCGTCTCGTCTATTGGAAAAATAGCATATGATTTCTGACAACAAAAATAAATAACAAGGATTTATGGTAATTCGTAAGGAAGTCTGTCTCGAGAAGGTACTCGAATCATCGTGATGATACTGACACAGAATGGAAGCAAGGTCACTGACGTCTGCTTTTGACTAGAAGGTATTCAACAGGGACGACTTTACGAGCCAGGTCATGCTTGCACAAGCTTTCTGCAAATAGAAAGAATACTCCACAGGGATCTTAACTGTTTGCCAACCTTGAACCCTGTAGTAGTTTGCATTTACTTGCGGTAAATGGAAACAAACGAATGGAAACAAATGGAAATGGAGAGACAGAACGCGAAGAAAATACATATAATATAACCTCAAATAAAATGAACGAAGCGAAACGAACTTACGACTTTTTATATTAATCTTTAACTCGAACAACTAACTTGATATTTGAATTGCAATAGAAAAATATTCACACGATAGAAATATGAACGATTTACAACTACATACATACTACACGATATTAGGAGCTGGTGCTTAATTTCCGGCTAAACGAGAAACTGTTAACAAAACTCGTACGATCGAAGCTGATAAGAAGGTCAGGTTTATTCAGGTGAATTCCCAGTAGTCGGCTGTTAATCGGCGTTAAATTAAACTAGCACGCGTTGAAATCCCTGTTGCTGAATTACGTGCTTCGTGGCCTGTTTGTGATTTAATTGGCGTTCCCATTAGCGTTGTCCTTAAAAATGTCTTCAACAGAGCATACCATCGTCTCTGGAATATTTCTAACCGCGAGTCGGAACGGGTCGATCGTCCATTTCCAGTGTTTTACGAGCAGTTACCACTCCTCGGGATAGAAAGTGGCAAACTGGATGACTCACGAGAGCTTTCCATGCTATCAAATGACTTCTAACAAGCCTCTGCGTAACTCGTTAGTACTTGGAGTTCATCGCGCGGATCGTTGGAGCGAAAAAAATTCGAAGATGTCGACAAAGATTGCCGGTTGAACGATCCCGGAACGATTGGACTCGCTTCCGATTCGCCTTCATTGAGATTTTGCGCGGTCAGCATCGAAGAAAGTCGATAATGTCGATTAAAATCGAACGCTGACCGGTATACGCGCAACATGGAGCCCGCGATAGCGTGCAGCAAGAAAGCCGAGCGCAGATCTACGCGATCGTCGACCTCGAAGAATCGGTTTTCGTCACGAAACACGCGCTCGGAAGCTTTCTACGCCGACGTGGAACCGTTATCCGTTCGACGCGCATTGCATAATTCCACCGGCCCAGACCCAGATACAAATTCCGCTCCAAATTCCAGCGGATCGACGGAACGCGTTAAGAGGCATCCGACTTCCGGTCGTCCAAAGAATCTGGACCTAGGTACCACGCCGGAATCCGCCCTCAAACTTGGCAAATCGCCCGGACAAGAGGCGTGTCACACCATTCCACGAGACGTTGCGGTGTCTCGAAAGGAGATTTTGCGAAGGTACAGCAAGGAACACGAAAATCCTTCAAAAATTTCCGAAGCGTTGCGTCATCGTTGGAAACGGACCGTGGATCTCGATAAGGATCAAGAAAGACCAAGAACGCTACCTTCGATCGCTAAAAGATCCCACAAGGACGCAGCCAAGACGGCTCAAGCGACGCAGGGATTCAAAAAGATCTCCAGACAGGATATATTACGTAGAAGAGCGAGCGTGGATGTACCAGTAGGCATTTCTCGAGGAAGAGGCAACGGTGAGGAGAAGGTAGAAAGTTCAGAGGTGAAAGGTGGCACAGCGAAATCCTCCTCCAGTTTCCTGAAGAATGTCCCGAGGCCGAGAAACCCTGGGTGGGGCAAAGAGGACGAGAGAGAGTCCAGGTCAGTCTGTGATTTCCTGGCAGTCACTAGCAAGCTGCAGGACATTACCCGCGGCCTTGTGCCGAGACCGTCGACCTTGCCTAAGATAATTCACACGTCGAGATCTGTTAGAATCGGAGAAGATTGGGCCAGCCCTAGGCTGGCCAAGGATGCGGTGAGAAAAGAACCCCCAGTCTACGGGAGAATACGAAGAAGAAAAACCTCCTTGCCATCCAACACTGGCACTCTAAGGGGTTCAATCGCGTCTTTGAGCACCCTGTCCAGGTATCCCAAACCTGGTAGCATACACGTGAAAGAAAGAGCCGTGGACGTGGAGTTTCGAACGACTACGAGACATCTTCGGGATCCAGTTCCTGACACGCCATATTATTCAGCGACGCTGCCTCTCGTTGACATGAAAACGAATTCCCAGCGAAATGCGATTTATGCCAAAGTGTCTCGAAAAACGTCGAAGAGCCTTCAGAATAACGATAACAAGACTGATTCGAAAGATGGTGTTGATGGTAGGATCGAGGGTGAAGTAGACATCGGTCATAGGACCATGTCGCGCAAGAGGATCATCGAGAATACGAGGGACACCTACGGAGAGCGTAGAAGCTCGAAGACCGAAGACTCTGTCGAAATTCAAGCAGAATTTCAGTCAGAAAGTCAGTCGTATCAGAATAAGAACTTCGACGTGCGTGGAAAGAGAGAATCGGATGAGATCCACGTCGATCGATCGAAAGAAACAAACGCGGGTGTAAGTGGAGAAAGTGGAGTCGATAGACGCGATTCTCGAGCAGAGGGCAATTGGACGAAGTCTAAGGACGCGACCAAGAACAGATCCAAGTCTCAAGGCAGACCGACCGAAAACTTTCGCTCAACGCAACGAGAGATCGGTGCAGCGACCAGGTTGGCGACTACTCTTCCAAGTTATGTGAAAAGTTCGAGAAAGTGTTCGACCGAAAGCCCGCCAGGGATCGACTGTCACAAAAAATTGCCCAAGGAAACGAGTATCTCGTCGAAACAGAGCAAAGAGAGATCAAACTACGTGAAAAAGTCTGCGAGCAGTCATGTTAGGGCTTACAGCGACGCGAACAGCGGTCGATCCAACTCACCGGTCACGACATCTTCGATTTTTGGATTTTGCACCGGCAAAAGGAAAGTTCAATCTTCGTCGAACTCAACAAAGGTTGAAAGTGTTTCGACATGTCCAACGTGGAACGTGGGAACGGTTAGCATCGCTTAGAAATGTTTTGACAAAAATATCTGTGACAATAATTACATGTTTCTTTTGATTCCTCCTCCGAGATTGCGGTACGGAAAATTCCTGAGATTCTAAGACCGATTCTTGGCATTTTATTACACTGAATAATATCTACGTGATTGTATCGATGGAATTTCTTCGTGGTATTTGTGAAGAAATTGTTAATGTTTCTATTTCCTTCCTCGAAGAAATTCTTTAAATATTCGGGATTATTTGGTTCCTATTTATACCTGGATGGCTAAAATTTTACTGAGAAATATTATGAAACGCAGTCATAACAAAAAAGTGAATTACAAAATTACAACGTTGTTCTTGGAATACAGTTTCTAACGTTTAGTTTCTTCTACGTCTTTTCACGCGATTTTTATTAACAAACTGTGTTTCGAGATCATACATTTTCTATTTCAACTCGTCTCATACAAAATTATCTTTTTTCAGGGTGAGTTGGTGTGGTTCGACCCGGGTGTCGGCCACGTGTTGCCAGGAGAGGTTTTAGAATACCACAGAGCTGCCAACGTCCTCTCTGTGCAGGCAGTAATCGCCGGCAAGGTACGAAATCAATTTACGTTTTCGCTCTTGTAAAAAGTACGTTACTACCTGAATGAGCCGTTCTTCGAGCGCGATGACGACTGGAAACAGGACAAGCTCGAAGCGTAAATTATTCGCGATTGAAACGATCGACCGGATAAGTTATGCAAGATCTGTGACACAACCTCGATTATGATGCATGAAGCAGAGACGCGTTCCTTGCATCGACGTTCAACTTCGGTGATTGACTTCGCTCCTTTCTTTCATGACTGAATAGAAATATCAGATATTTACCGTTTGTCCCGTAGACGGGTTAACAATGAAACTACGCTCCACATTATTATCACCAAGGGCCAGAGGAACCCCATAGACGTGTGCTAGAGAGTATACGCTAGTCAACAATACTAGTTGGCCACTTCGAGGCCAAGGAACAACCGGTTATTCTGCATTTCCTTAAAGCGAGCCTTGCTTCGGGCGGTCGGTCGACATTCTTACTATGTTCCATTGACTTTTTGCTAGTGTAATTTGGCGCAGTAACAATGGCAAACGGTGACTACGAACTGCGCTGACCCGGGTTCCAGCGTGGGTGGTTGAAAATAGTTGAATTTATGGAATCGAACGGATTGCGGTTATGAGCTGGCACGACTTTCAGGCGATGTAAATGAGTCAAAGAATATTATTTAACGTGCTTAGATAAATTCATAGTTAATCAATTTGAGATAAAGGACGAACTTCTTCATTGGATACCACAAAGCTATAACTCTTTTTCATTTCTAATAAATACAATTTTAATATTGGATCTACCTTTATGACAATGAAAGAAAATATAGTACTCGATGAAGAGTAAATAAGTCTATCATGATTAATGTAACTAACGAAAATGTGAACAACGTTGTTAAATAATGAAACGTAACATGTACAATATTTCATCGCTTAGTCATAGAAGAATATATTCCACAAACTCGTTCATAAATTCCAATTAAGTTGATCAACAACTCTCAAGAAGGTTACAAACAATAGACACAGTTGCAGACAGCGTTGTACCACATTCGTAAACGTGTCGCAGGAAGAGAAATGAAACGCGTTCGAGGAGAAACGAGAGTTTCCATGGTGGACACCCGATGCAGTAGTCAAATACGTCGGGTCTCGGCTAGAAAGTCGAATCAAGCGTCGAATGCCGTGCATACTTGGTGAAATACCGCGAAATACTTCCGCGAAAGTGGCCTACAGTATCTCGGAAAATTAAGTCTGCCGGCTGACAGAACGATGTATCGATCACCGCGTGAAAGTGCATACGAAAAGGGGCAGCATGCCGGCTGCTTGCAACACCTTCTTGCACTTTCAAGCTCCAAGGACACCGTATTGCCAACAATCTTGTCCCCGAGTTTTTCACGTCTCAGTCTTTCACTTTCGTGAATTCGCGTTTCTTCTTTCACTAGCATCGTTAAAAGAATGATTTGATAGTTTCGATGAGGTAACTCGATGGTAGTCTCTTGCACATACTGTGAACGTTAGATTCGCTAATTTCTTTGTGTCGATAATAATCAGTTTCACTTTAGTCCACGTTTCGTTTATGATCGTGCTCGACGTATGAAAAGTTTGTTCGTCGTTAACATGTTTTTCGCTGAAATGTAAAATAGAACTACACAGTGCGCTGTCAGTGATAACAATCGTAAATCGTGCATCGTCTCTGGGAAGCGTTTAAGTCTGACGTATTCAACGCACAGAGTTAATTGTACACCCTGTCTGCTACCGGCAAAGAAATTGCCAAGTTTCTTCTTCAGCGAAAATCTCATCCATTGTTCTCCTTAGATATTATTTCACTTCGACGTTACAAGTTTCGATAAATTGATACGTCAAGTCACAACGTACCGAACTTCTTGACTATAAAAAGAAGAATAGGACAATCAGGATCTTCGGCAATTTTATTCACAACAAACAACAAACGTAGATCGTAGACGAACAGCTGGATTTAGTATCGATTATTTTTCTATGCACTCGTGTGCCTTGTATTCGATTTCTCGATGCATTGTCGTGCATCGGTAGCGGAGTCCAGTTCAACGGTGTCCCATTATAGATAATGACGCACAGAGGCGTAGAAATGAGACATTTGTAATTGTATTACATAGACATTACGTAATAGTGTCACATTTGTACTCCGTTAATTGCGCAAATATTACCAGTTCGCGTCTGGTAATAACAGTGATTCATTGCACAATGTTGTGATATGTTAATAAAAATACGCTAGTAAAAATAAGGTGTAACATGTAACACACTTCCTTCTTCTGTTAATTACTCGGCGCGATTTACTACATTTTCGTAAAGAAATAATTAGTATGAAACTTTAGTACGAAACACCCATTTGAAAATTAATTCTAGGATACATCTGTAATTGAGATCACAAAATGTCCAGAGGAAAAACACGATCTCGGTGGTTAAAGTCGGTCTTGAAATGAATGACGAAATATTTTGATATCTTTCCTATTGCTGCAGCGAAGTGTTTTTAAACTAGCATGCGAAAGGACGCTTTCAATTTATCTTCATAGCACCATGAAGAATTCGAGAGTTCATTAAAACCTGCTAACGGGATTGGTTTCTGTTTACTACGACGTATCAAGCCAGCAGAACGTTTCGTATCCTTCCGCTAAATCGCGTTCCCTCGTAATCGTAACGCGGCGACGCCAATGGAATTGCAACTGCAAACTCAGGCAACCCGGTATCCGGTTAAGTCTCACGTGAGTGGCTTTCGCGTCTTATGTGAATACGCGCGAATCTTCCTTTTTTATCGTGCATTCTCTCCGGAGATCGGGTCGCAACCGTCGAGAAAATCAGGCAAAAAGTCGCTCGAAGAAACACACTGTCGAGAAACTTCTAGCACCGATGGATCAAAATAACCAACTTTGGAAAACTTCTCTTTCGAACGTCTATGAATGGTAAAAAACAATCGTCAAGTAACATACGTCAAGAAACGTTATTCTGCGAATTATTTCACGACTAGTTTTCTCCTCAATTTACTAATGGCCGAAGTAGCAGATTACAATACTAATGTTTCTATAATTTATGAAGAATCGGAATCATCGTCTTCGTATGTGGCTGCTGCTTCAGACACAGGAGATACAGACGCAGTGAATCCAGACAGCACAGACAAACTCTGTTCCGATTCAAGAAGGGAACTGGTCAAACATTCTACATGCCAGTGTCAGAAATTTGCTACGGAGTCGCCGAGCTATGATGTTCCTGTTCAAAAGTCAAGGTTACGCTCAAAGGAAAGTGTTTTCAGCCGTAAGGACGACGATGTGTGCATGTGCACTCCGCGGCAAGGCTTCGTTGAGGGACATTACAAAATGACGAAGTCGTTGTTGAAGAATTTAAAGTCAGTCGCGGATGGTCAGAATCTGAGAGATTTTCTCGAAGAATCTCACGATGGCTCGAGTAACTTCTTCACGGCCTCGTCCATGTTTTCTTGCGAGTTTTTACGGTTCTATCCGAGGGATGGCGAAAGCAATGACAGTAGCAGGTTTTCGAGAAGACAAGGCACGGGAAGAAGAGCGAGGGCCAACGAAGCAATCCTGAGGCCGAAGACAAAGAAGACGCCGGGAACCTTGACGTATCTCTGCCTCCGTGTGATCGACGAAAATGTAATGCGGTGCGAGAAAATATTCGAGATCGTTTGAAACATCGCAAAGGAGAAAATTCTTTTCGTATTAAAGTTCTTTAACATCGAAAAGACTAAGTAGAGCCAAAAAATTAGAAATTGCTGGTGATCGAGGTTGAAGTCGTTATAAGCTGTATACTGTTTTATTTAAGAAAACTGAACGTTTATGAATATGCGAATAACAATTCGTTAATTGGTCTTGTTATGTTTCAGCCTCAAATCTTCACCCTCACTAATTTAAGTGGAGTAAAACCAAGGCAGGATCTTGGACAGAATGGAATCGAAGACATGATTCAATTAACGTGAGTTTTATTACATTCACTGTTATATGAATTCTCTGTACCGGGTAAAATTAATTGCGTTACTCTGAAGCACCATTGTAATTACAGCGACTTAAACGAAGCTTCTCTATTATGGAATCTCAAGATTCGTTACGACAAGGAATTAATATACGTATGTTTCTTTTCATTCCTTCCTCTCATTAACACCAAGCGTTATTATAATTCAATGAATATTTTTCCTGAACGACAGACATACACGGGGAGCATCTTAGTGGCGGTGAATCCTTATAAAATGTTCGACATTTATGGCTTGGACCAAGTAAAACTCTACGAAGGACGAATACTTGGCACATTGCCTCCGTGAGTTACAAACGTTCCACTTATAACTCGAGTAATAAGAAAGTAATGGCTTTTCACACTCTAATGAATTCAATCTCCAACAGAATTTCAATTTTACGGAATAATCTTCCTTGTCTTATTTATACGATATCTTTTTTTTTCATTTTTCTCCTACTGTACGATATTCTGTATTGATAGAAGAAATTTCACGTCGATGTAATTACAGTCATCTGTTTGCCGTGGGTTCGTCGGCGTACAGTCAAGTAACTGCTGCAAATAATGCTAGCGCGAATCAAGTGGTCGTTATTTCCGGCGAATCCGGTTCAGGAAAAACGGAATCCACGAAACTCGTAATGCAATATCTAGCCGCTGTTAATCGCGCGCCAAACAATCTCGTTACCGAGCAAATTCTCGAGGCGACGCCCCTGTTGGAGAGCTTCGGAAATGCAAAAACTCCCAGGAACGATAACAGCAGCAGATTTGGAAAATATTTAGAAGTTTATTTTAGGGAGTAAGTACTTGGAAATTTAATATACAAATAAAACTTCAAAGGCGTATAATTTAAATGAAATAAAAAAGCAAAATATTGGGAATAAATAATTTTCGAACACCCCGTATATTTAAAAGTTCATAAATATCAACCTAATTAAGATATTAACAAAATCCAAGCGGCTGTGTTAGAAAATGAGAGATATTTA